>NC_137152.1:53940302-54353319 GCF_951394435.1 Stenella coeruleoalba
TGGACTCGACAAGGATTTCTTAGGTACAACACTGAAAACACAGTCCAAAAAAGACAGAAATTGATATACTGGACCTCATCAAAATATAAAAACTTCTGTTTTTCAAAAGAAACATTAGTACATAAATGTGACAGACTAGGAGAAAATGTTTGCAAAACAAATATTCAATGAAGAATTTGTATCCAGAATTTACAAAGGACTCTTAGAATACAATAATAAGAAGGTAATCCAAATTTAAAAAATGGGCAAAAGAAACAAATATTTCAGCACAAAAGATATTCAAATGACTAAATAAAAAATACATGAAAAGATGCTCAACATCATTGTCCATCAGGAAAGTGCAAATTAAAACCAGAATGAAAAACAAAAAAACAAAAAAACCAGAATGAAGATAAATACGTTGTGATCTCACTGATATGTAGAATCCAAACAAAAACAAGCTCAAAGATACTGAGAAAAGATTGGCGGGTACCAGAGGCAGAGGGTGGGTGTGGGTGAAATAGATGAAGACAGTCAAAAGGTACAATCTTCCAGTTATAAACTAAATAGGTCATGGGGGATGTAATGTACAGCATGGCAATTACAGTTCATAATACTGTGTTACATATTTGAAAGTTGCTAAGAGAGTAGATCTTAAAAGTTCTCATCACAAGAAAAAAATTTCTGTAACTATGTATGGTGACAGATGTTAGCTCGACTTACTGTGGTGATCAATTCACCGTATATACAAATATTAAATCATTATGTTGTACAGCTGAAACTAATACAACGTTGTATGTCAATTATAACTCAATTAAAAATTTTTTAAAAAAATACCACAATGGAGTTACCATTTCACATTCACTAGAATGGCTATAATGAAAAAGACAATAAGAAGTAGAGGTGTTGAGAAGTGGAAACCTTTATACACTGCTGGTGGAAATGTAAAATGATGCAACTGTTTTGGAAAACAGTTTGGAAGTTCCTCAATAAGTGAACATAGATAATAAGTTACCTCATGACCCAGCAATTCTACTCCTAGGTGTATAACAAAGATAATTGAAAACACATGTTCACACAAAAACCTCTACACAAGTGTTCCTAGCAGCATTATTCATGATAGCCAAAAAGTGGATCAACTCAAATGTCTAATGGGTAAACAAAATGAGGCATAATATTCTCTACAATGGAATATTATTCAACTGTAAAAATGAATGTAGTACAGATACATGCTACAACATGGATGAACCTCAAAAATATTACACTAAGTGAAAGAAGCCAGCCACAAAAAAACATAATGTATGATTCCATTTATGTGACATGTCCAGAATAGGCAAATATGTAGAGACAGAAATTAAGTTTGTGGATACCTGGTGGAGGAAATGGGGATTAAGTGAATATAAGCATGAGAGAGCTTATTGAGGGAGCTTGTTGGAGGGATGAAAATATTCTAAAACTGATTTACCACAGTCAGGGTGGTTGCAGTGGAACTGAAAGGAAAGGAAACGATGGAAGAGATAGCATGCTTATATAATTTGGTAAAGTTACTAAAAATCACTTCAAATGGGTAAATTCTATGGCATATGAATTACATCTCAATAAAGCTGTTATTTTAAAAAGTGTAAGGCACATAGAATATGGTCAATAAGTGTGTAAGAGGTATTGGTTGTTTCTGTTACCTATCTTTAGAGGAAGAGAATGTTCAAGACTGTTCACCCCAATTACCCTGAGATCTATCTCCCCCTAATCGATGTGTCCAGGACACCAACCCAGAATCAACTCGGTAAGGAGCTCCAGGGGTGGGGATTTGGTCATGTGTAATTTTAAAAAGCTAAAGCTCTATAAGTGATTCTGGTGTGCACTCTAGGGTGAGAATCCTTGACTCATGGAATTGTGCATGGCTTGGTATGGTTAGAAGCCAGAGTGCATATGGGCCCAATGGCTACTTGCATTAAGGTGGGCATACAGTAATCAGGAATCTTGGCACAGAATGACCTCTGTCTCTGTTTCTCTTTCTCTTACTCACTCTGTCTGAAATAGCTAGCTATTCCCAAGTTCTACTAAGAATCTTTTCCAGAATTGTAGGGTTAAAATATATTATACAGATCATCTATTGCAGTGGTTCTTAACCAAGAGTGCATCTTAGTCTTACCTAGGGAACCTTTTCAAAATGCACATGTCCCTGACCACACTCAGACATATGTCATCAGAATTTTTAGAGTGGGACCATGAGCATTTACTGTTTGGATAAAAGGCTTCTCGGGTGATGCTGATGCTCATTTCACTTGAGAACTAAGGCTGTAAAGGAAGAAATGAAGGAAAGAGTATAAAGGAGATAACATTTGGTTCCCTGTGACTAACTTCAGCTCCCATGTTATAGATCATTAGGTCTTTATCTGTGATACTACCTTTGAAGACTACTGGACCATGAGCTTGGGTGATAGTGAATGCTTAATGAACATCTCTCTGTAGAATACCATTTGGGAAATCAATTCATAAACTCTGTGTCTTTGGGGGAAGAGAGGGATCTCAGTTGCCAATTCCTCAGCCAGATAATAGTCCTGTGTGCTTGGAATAGCCAAGGGAGGAGGGTGGTTCCTTGTCTCCTATGGCTTCATGGGGACTCCCCTGCTGCTAGCTGCTGAAATTACTTTAAAATTATAGGCTGCTGAGTAAACTTCCCCATGCACATCCACCTGTCAATGGGCCTGCACTTCAGTGATGAAGAGTAATTTTTATTGGAGTGATGGCATACAGCAGGTATTGAAACTAAACAGCCATAATGAAATTGATTTTCAAAAGACTACTTCTGAATTTTATTTTGTGGTTTGTGGGTTGTTATTCGTTTCATCCTGCCATGCCAGTGGTCTACAGGGGCAGCAATAGCTTGAACATTTGTAAGGTTTTGGATCAATCCACATGGCTCTGTGCCTAGAAGCATTACATGCTTCTAAAGCACTTTTGCTGTGTAGTCTAAATGCTTAGTCTGGGGAAATTGAAGGTGTTTTTTGGGGGTTTTTTTTTGTGGAAGAAGGTTCTTAACACTTGTCATGGTTAGTCAGACTGAGAGGAAGAAAGAAGAGGGGCATAGTTCATGAGTTCCCTTGACTCAACCACGCCTACACTGAGTTTGTATTATGTACAAGACACATTGCTAGTGGGGATTCTATTCCTTAAAGATGATTTAGCTAACAGAGTCAACCAAGGAGTACAAACCTACGTTGTTCTTAATGATGTTAAACAATTCCTTTTGGTGCAGTTTGTTTCTGCTTGGCTTTCCAGCTGACATCTCAAATTCAATAACTTAAACTGGACTCATCTCCATTCTTCCCCTCTCTGCACCCCCCACCCCAGCACACTGAATTTTACAAAATTAAACCCCAGTTTCATTCTCTCAATCATTCAGGCATGAAACTTTGGAGGCTTTTTTATTCACTTCCCTTTTTCTCTTGCTACTCATATTTGGCAATCAATTGCTAAGTTGATTCATACTCTGTGGAGTTGATTTATACTGTTCATGATATCTCTTGATTACTCCCTTTCTTTCCAGTTACTCTGCAACTACTCTGGTTGTGTTTGGCATAGATGATCTTCAAGGTCCCTCCCAACCAAGAAAATTTGTGATTCTGCCTCAGTTCCTTATTACCTCACTCCTGCAGTGGTTGTCCAGTTGAGAGTTGCTTTATTCTGTACTCCATATGCACACCTCAGCAAGATTACTTTTCTTCAAGTGCCACTTTGTCATGTCACCCCCTCCTCAGAAATCTTTTGTGTCTCCATACTGCCACTCTTCAAACTTCTTAACCTGGCATTCTAAGCCCCTCTGTATTCGGGCTTGAGCTGCTCTGCCACTCTTCTTGCTACTCTGCATCTGAATCCTGTTCCATCTAGACTGGTCCATTCATAGGTCTCTCACATTCTGGCCTTTGTTTACCCATTCTCCAAAGTAGAATGTCCTTTCTTCCAACCTGCCTCTCCGATCCCTTCAGGTCTTCACAGCTCAACTTAAACCTTACCACTAAAGTGAATTCTTCCTTGCCTACCCATCTCAGCACTTCTCTAAACCCCTCATTTGACACTACATTATGTTGTAGGTTATCTTGTTCCCTCAAATAGATGGGAAGGTTTTCGAAGGCAGAGACTGAGTGTTATACTTCTTTGTATCTTCTACAATACTGATCTGTACTCCTTTAGTTAAATATGAAAGTAAATCTTAACATATTAAAACATTCTCCCTAATATTGGACTCTAAAACACAGTTGTACTCATTTATTGAGGGGAATATCATGCTACCTTAAGGATCGGGTGATTTTTAATGGGGTCTGTCACTAAGGCTTCTTTTCTTTTAGAGCCCTGCTTAAGGTTAAACACCCTCACAGAAGGCATATTGGACCCTAGAGCCTCCACCTGTAGTTCCTTTCCTTCCTTCACATCTTTAAAAGCCTTCCATATAGCAGGCATTCATATTCCACTTTGACCTGCTATGTACTTCTTGATTTCCTCAACCCAGCAAGTTTTTGCCTTTACAATGGCTTTGGAATTAATTTCCCCCACATACTAGTAAAGGTACCTCAATTTCTTGGCCTTCAGATTCTAACTGATTTGCCAGGTCATGGGAGGCTCCATACCGTATTTTTCTTTCAAGTCAAAGGCCCTTCTCCATCATATATCAGAGTTCCCTAACCTTGACCTTGTTTGTATTTTTAACAATATCTCATTTAATGTGTAAATATGGGTAAGCACTTAAGGCAAGGGCTCTCCATATCTTGTATAACACGAAATATACCAGTGTTTCCAGTAATAAAGGCCTAGGGAAAAGCCAGAGTTGTGGTTAGGTGCGTGTGCACCTGTTGTGAGTGTACGTATGTGTGTGTATTTGTGTACGTGAGAGAGAGAGAGAGAGAGAGAGAGAGAGCAAGAGAATGATTGTGTTTGTGTGTGTATGCATTTAACTATTAAACACTAGAATTCTATTCATTGGGAAACGTTGTGTTATATATCACAGCTGTGTAGTTAATATAATTTTGCCTTTTGACATCATGCCAGTAAAAGAAATTTCAGAGTTTTTCCCATCTTTTAGCAGGACTCACAAAGCATATGGTTTGTGACCTGAGGATAATGACATTATAACCAACCACAGACAATGTGTATATAGATTGAAATTTGTGCCATTAAATTATTTAATTAAACAAATAATTACTCGGTTCGTACGGATAAAAACATAAGACCAAGTAGTACTACTATTTCATAAAGTATTCTTTCACACTTTCAATTAACTCATTTTCTCCTCAGCCCCTGCCTTTATCTACTCATTCACAAAGTCTTGCTTCCACCTTCGAAACCAGAGTTGCCTCATGCATGTTTTGGTCAGTTTTAGAGATTTGTATTGTCCGGGAACTTGTGGAAAGAGTACTGGAATGAATTCTGGCTCTTCATTTAGCCAATTTCCTTATTTATAAAATGGGAAAGGTAATACTTTCCCTATCTCCTTCACAATGTTTTTCTGAGGATCAAATACAAATATATGTAAAAAATATAAAACTGTCCGGTTATTATTTAGAGGGCTTATTGATAAATGTCTTTTTGTCTCCTTGATTGTGTAAAACTTTTATTCTGATTGTTACCTTATATAGTCCATGTATTTGCCCCATCTGTTGACAAAAATTCACAAGAATTGTTGATGGCATTGCGATTCTTCAAGTTACATGCTTTTATTTGTACTTCTTTTTTATATTTGCAAATGCTTTCTTTCAGCCTGGCCATGTGATAGTTTCTTTCTGTATGTGGTAGAAGGAGAACTAGACTGGAAATTGGGAGGCAGGGGTTCTGGTCCCAGGTATGAGTCTAGTTGTTCTTCCCTAGTTAAGTTGGGTCACCTTAGGTAGGTCACTTCACCTTTCTGGCTATCAATTTCCTTACCTGTAGAATGTTGGAAATTGAAGTTGGTGACCTATAAGATCTCTTCTAACACTAGCAATTTTATCACTGCAGCTAAATTGAATCCCCATTGCTCCCCCTCCCCCTTCTTCTTACCCTGTTCCTCCCCTTGAGAATCACTGGCATAATAAATATAGTCCAAATGCTTTAGCTAGCCATTCAAGACCCACATCAATGTTGGTTTGCCAGCATTATCTACTATTCATAATAGAAACCACCAGTTATATATAGATTGGTTTTCTTACTGCATATTCCTACTTTCATTGTCACTTGTATCATCGCTCCTGTTAAAATTCTCTTTTTGATGGTAGAATACTCCATCTTTAAGGACAGGCTTAAATTTCTTTCCTGTGAAGCCTTTCCTGATCACTTAGCCCTTAGTGATTTTTCTTCTATTTCATCTGACCTCAAATCAGCATTTATGACATGCCAGACACTCTACATGGCATCGTAGGAGATAGAAAGATAAAATAAGTCCCTGACATTAGAGAGAAGCTGAAATTGCAAATGAGCATTGTGAGCAGAGGGAACAGCATGAACAAAGACTTAGAGATAGTAGAGTGGAGGGTGTGTTTGGGTAGAAGCTTAGAGCCCGTTGACCTTGCTTATTTGGTCTATATATTGTCTAACAACAGTTCTTGTGATAGTATGCCACCATATGATATGAAATTATGATTCATTTGTTATTTATTGGCTACCCAGGTTCCATTTCTTTTTCTTAATAGTACTGCAGTTTCCTTTTGGAGTAGTCCGTCTCCATTATTGGATAGTTTTGGTGGTATGGGAAATCCGGTGCCTGTATTCCACAAAAGAAGCCAAAAGGATCTGGTCTTTCTTTTTTATTACCCCAATAAAACTGAAGAGCAGTGGCCACATGATGTAAGGTCAACTAGCTTACATTCTCTCTTGGACCTGGCTTGACTTTTTATCTTACCTCTCTAGATCCTTTTACCTATCACTCCAATCACCCTCTTGGAATCACCCTCAAGTCTCTTGACTCCTTGTCCCTAGTTCTCCCTGCCTTGACAAAGCCCCCAAAACTGTAGGTGTTCTATTCCCCTCACTCACTGGAATACATACAGGCTGAACTCCATTTGCACCCACTCTTATTTTCCTATCTCCATAGAGAAAGTATGTTCCTTTGGTCCAAGACCAGTCCTTTCACCTAGGCTTTGGATCCTCTCCCTCCCACTTTTTCAATGATCCTTTCTATATCAGTCATTTTCTTTCCCTCCTGTATCTTTGAACGCTCTCAAATGCCTTTTTCTTCTTAGTATATAATCATGTTCACATCTCGCCTTGGTAGGGAAGAACTTTCTTTGATCCAACATCTCACCAAAACTACTCTGTTTCTCATTTCTCTTAATAGTCAAGCTTCTGAAAGGAATGGAATAAACTTTCTGTCTACATGTTAACAAATCATTGATTCTTTTTTTTAAATTGGGGTATAGTTGCTTTACAATGTTGTGCTAGCTCCTGCTGCACAGTGAAGTAAACCAGCCATGTGTATACACATATCCCCTCCTTTTTGGATTTCCTTCCCATTTAGAGCACCAAGTAGAGTTTCTTGTGCTATAGAGCAGGTCCTCATTAGTTATCTCTTTTATACCTAATGGTGTATATATGTCAATCCCAATCTCCCAATTCATCCCACCACCCCCTTTCCTGCCCTGGTGTCCAGACGTTTGTTCTCTACATCTGTGTCTCTATTTCTGCTTTGCAAATAGGTTCATCTCTACCATTTTTCTAGATTCCATACATATGCGTTAATATACGATATTTGTTTTTCTCTTTCTGGCTTACTTCACTCTGTATGACAGTCTCTATGTCCATTTGTCTCTACAAATGACCCAATTTCGTTCCATTTTATGGCTAATATTCCATTGTATATATGTACCACATCTTCTTTATCCATTCATCTGTCGATGGACATTTAGGTTGCTTCTGTGTCCTGGCTGTTGTAAAAGTCATTGATTCTTCATTTTCCTATGTTTAGGTTTTTGTGCCCTCCTCATCACTGAATCTATTTTTCCTAAGGTCACTAATGACCTCCACATTGCAAAATTCTTTTTTTTTTTTACATCTTTATTGGAGTATAATTGCTTTACAATGGGGTGTTAGTTTCTGCTTTATAACAAAGTGAACCAGTTATACATATACATATGTTCCCATATCTCTTCCCTCTTGCGTCTCCCTCCCTTCCACCCTCCCTATCCCACCCTACATTGCAAAATTTAATGGGGTTCTTGTAATCATGTTTCACTTTCTGTCATGTTTGATATTGTCCAAACCTTTATTCTCTTTTTTATTTGTTATTTAAAAAATTTTTTAATTATAAGTAGAGAAAGTCATTTGACATTTTGAATTTACTGGTGATAAGATAGAGATATTTCATTTATTAATGTTCCTCAGTGAATATTTATTGAATGTAAAGTTTTGTTTTAAAATTTTGTAATTGAGTTATAATTCACATACCATAAAATTCACCCTTTTAAAGTGTACAATTTATTGGTTTTAAAGTATAGTCACAGAATTGTGTAACCGTTACCACTATCTAATTCCAGAATCTTTTCATATCCTCAAAAAGAAGCCCTGTTCATTATCTGTTCCCCCTCCCCCTGGGCCCTATCAAACACTAATCTAGTTTCTGTCTCTATGGATTTGCCTGTTGTAGATAGTCCATATAAATGGACTCATATGTATCTGGCCTCTTTCACTTAACATAATATTTTCTTTCTTTTTTTTTTTTTTTTGTGGTATGCAGGCCTCTCACTGTTGTGGCCTCTCCCGTTGCGGAGCACAGGCTCCGGACACGCAGGCTCAGCGACCATGGTTCACGGGCCCAGCCGCTCCACAGCATGTGGGATCTTCCCGGACCGGGGCACGAACCCGTGTCCCCTGCATTGGCAGGCGGACTCTCAACCACTGTGCCACCAGGGAAGCCCCTAACATAATATTTTCAATGTTCATCCTTATTGTAGCTTGTATTGATACTTCATTCCTTTTTATGGCTGAATAATAGTCCACTGTAACAACATACCACTTTTGTTTATCCATTCATCCACTGAGGGACATTTGGATCATTTCCACCAAATGGAATAATAATGAATAATTATTATAATTATTCATTATAATAACGAATAATGCTGCTGTGAACAATAGTGTACAAGTTTTTGTTTGAATACCTGTTTTCACTTCTTTTGAGTCTATACCTAACAGTGAAATTGCTGGGTCATATGATAATTTTATGTTTAACTTTTTGCAGAACTGCCAAACTGTTTTCCACAGTTACTGAACCATTTTACATTCTCATTATCAGTGTGTGAGAGAGAATTCCAATTTCTTCACATCCTTACCAAAACTTGTCTTTTTGATTATATCCATCCTAATGGGTGTGAAGTGGTATCTAATTGTTATTTTGATTTGCATTTCCCTAAAGACTAAGGACATTGAGCATCTTTTCATATGCTTATTGGTCATTTGTATATCTTCTTTGGAGAAATATCTATTCAAATCCTTTGCCCATTCTAAATTGCATTATATGTCTTTTTATTGTTGAATTGTAGGAGTTTCTGATGTTTTCTAGATACTGAACCCTTATCAGAGATGTGATTTGCAAATATCCCTTCCCATTCTCTGTGTCTTTTTTTTTCTTTTTAAATATTTATTTATTTATTTAATTGGCTGTGCTGGGTCTTCATTGTGGAATGCAGTATCTTTAGCTGCGGCATGCAGGATCTTTAGTTGTGGCATTCAGGATCTTTAGTTGTGGCATGCAGACTCTTAGTTGAAGCATGTGGGATCTAGTTTCCTGACCAGGGATCAAACTGTGGCCCTCTGCATTGGGAGCACGGAGTCTTAGCCACTGGACCACCAGCGAAGTCATGTAGTCTTTTATTCTTTAAACTCTCTCTTCTGTTTCTATGGCAGTGGGCTTTCTTGTTTGTTTTCCTACCTCTCTAGCTGTTCTTTCTCAGGTTCTTTTAGAAGATCCTCTTTTCTGCTAATCTCTTTAAAAAATGTTGACATTCCCTAGGTCTCCATTCTTGTTTTTTTAAAATTTTTAATTAATTAATTAATTTTTTTGGGCTGTGTTGGGTCTTCGTTTCTGTGCGAGGACTTTCTCTAGTTGCAGCAAGCGGGGGCCACTCTTCATCGCGGTGTGCGGACCTCTCATTATCACGGCCTCTCTTGTTGCGGAGCACAGGCTCCAGACGCGCAGGCTCAGTAGTTGTGGCTCACGGGCCTAGTTGCTCCACGGCATGTGGGATCTTCCCAGACCAGGGCTTGAACCCGTGTACCCTGCATTGGCAGGCAGATTCTCAACCACTGCGCCACCAGGGAAGCCCTAGGTCTCCATTCTTGGCCCTTTTTCTCTTGTTATTCTATACATTCTCCCAGCGTGACCTCTTTAAAAATCATGGCTCTAATTACCACCATCTAAGTGGGAATGACTTTGAAATCAAGATTGCAGTCCATACCGTTTTGTTTTTACTCCATACCCACTGAGCTCCAGTATAATTTCTTCTGTAATTCCTTTTGGTTCCCAAAGGCAGTTTAAAATCAGCTTATCCAGGACTTCCTGGCGGTCCAGTGGTAAAGGATCGCCTTACAATGCAGGGGATGTGGGTTCGGTCCCTGGTCGGGGAACTAACATCCCACATGCCGCTTGGCAACTAGACCCGTGCGCCACAACTACTGAGCTCCTGTGCCTCAACTAGAGAGTCTGTGTGCTGCAAACTACAGAGCCCATGCGCTCTGGAACCCACACGCCACAACCACAGAGCCCACGCGCCCTGGAGCCCGCACACCACAACTAGAGAGAGAAAACCTGTGTGCCACAACTAGAGAGAAACCTGCGTGCTGCAATGAAGAGCTCGCATGCCTCAACAAAGATCCCACGTGTCATAACTAAGACCTGACGCATCCAAAAAAATAAGTAAATAAAATAATAAATAAATCTTAAAAAAAATAAAATCAGCTTATCCCAAACTGCATGTATCTTCTTTCCATCCCAAACTTGCTCCTCCTCCCCTGTTTACTATCTCAGTGAGTAACACTATTGTCCATTTATTTATCCAAGCCAGAAATGTGTGTTCTAAATTCCTCCTCTCACTCTTTCCCCACCCAAATTATAATGCCAAGTCCCATAGAGTCTCCCTTTAATGGTTCTTCAATCTCTCCTCTCATTTCTTACTGCCTCAAATGCCACCCTCACTCCAGTTTAGTTTAACTTCTACCTTTTTCCCCCGAACCTCAGTTTAAATGTCACCTACTCCAAAAAGTTTTCCCTGATTACTTTTTGCCAAGTCTAAAATAGATGCTCTTTTGTGTTCTCATAGAATTCTAGGCTTAGTCCTGTCACTGCACTTAACTATAATATACCGTATACTATAAATGTTATTTAATCAATCTGCCTTTTCTACTAAACCCTGTCTTATATGACTTAAGATCCTTAGCACCTAGAATGATGTTGTACACACAGTTGCACAGACTTGTTTTGTTGTTGTTGCTCAAACTTTTGAAGGAAAGAATGAGAGTGTGATACTTTATTATGAATTCCTAGGCAAAATAATGTTCATCCCCGGGCAGAATAATGCTCAGGGAAATTGTTCTCTTTTGAGACTGTAGCTTTTTGTTACCATAGCTATTCATTTATTAAGAGGATTCTGTTCTTGGTGGGACCTGGGCTTGTGTGAGGTGAACGAAAGAAGATGAACTGTGCTCTGTCAGACATACCATCTCACTTTTTCCATTTTGCTTTAGTAGGCTGTTACAAGGTTGTGGCATTGTTACATGTGGGACAAGGGACTGGAAGGATGGGACAAACAAACTTTTCAATCAGCAATTTTTTAGCATTGCCCTGGGAGATCACGCAATAGTAGAACCGAGGAGAATTTGAAGAGACTGTCTTGTCCAGGCCCTCTGCCTTAAAGCAGGTCAATTCTAAAGCATTAGTGACAAATGGTCGCTCAAGAATATTCAATGTGGATGGGATGAAAAAGTATAAAGAACATACAGTATACAAAAGTGCAGAAATTATGCATGCCAAGTAGTCTACAGGTGTACTTCAACATAGAGAAGAAATAAACTAGGAAATGATTGACTAAGGGGCAATTCTATATGTAGAACTTTGTTTTCTCATTGCCTTCCATTAACACATGGGAGGTTTCAGTCTTCAGAGAACTGAGCACTTTTTCTGGCGTGGAGTCAAAGAAAAGAAGGAATTAGAGAACAGACTCCTAGGATCTGGGCTAAAGGAGTGGTGAGCCAGCTGCTTTGGGAAAGACCCATATCAGATAGATAGATGAGTTACACTGTTTCTGGCTGCTTAATTAATGAGCTTGAATTCTGTAATGGATTCGTGGATATAAAATCTGAAGACTGAGGTTGGAACATAGTGTTGTAAAAAGATTTTTTCATTCTAAGTGGAGTATTGTGGGGAGGTAGTCTACATGGTACTTAGGTACATGGGCTTGGCAGGATTTGAATCCCAGCTCTGCCATTTACTACTAATCTCCTACTACTCTTCTCCATTTCCTCATGTATAAAATAAAAAATAATAAGATACCTACTCTATAAAGCTTTTATGGGAATCAAAGAGGAAATGCATTTCAACCTTATAGCACAGTGCCTGGCATATAGTAAGTGCTCACTAAATGTTAGCTAGCAGTAGTAGTAGTAGTGTTATTTTAATTATCATTGTGCTGTACTAAAGAGACGGTGAAAAAGCAAAGGGGGAAAATCTTGGTCAGTCTTGATTAGATGAAATTTGGTAGTGGTTGTGGTGGTGGTGGTGATGGTGGTAATGAAAAAAGGCTACCAATAGTGTAAAGTGGCACATTTCCAACGTTAGACAACATTTGCCTGTAATATGATGGTTACAGCTATCACATGGGATTTAGCTTAAAAAATATTTCTATTGTCTTAGTACTTTAGGTTCTGCCTCCCCTTCCAAAAATCAATACAAACCAAAAAACACTTTTTTTTCTGAAAACTATTTCACTTTTGATTCTTAATTTAAGAAATACTGTTGTTCTCCCTCCCCACCACCAAAAAATGTTGACAGTTTGCCAATGAATTAAACAAAAAAGGAGAGAAGACAAAAAATAATCATGATGTACCAGAAACAGCCAGTGTTTCCATCTGATGGGTCTGTGGCTTACAAGCAAGAGAAGTTCATGAATAGTTCAGTATTTGTAATATGACTGTTTGCTAGATTAGGAAACTCATGTAACAGGTTTTAACCTCAGTTTGAGGGAATTGTTTTAAAAACAACTTCTGATAATCATTTACAGTTGAGTTAGCTATTTTTCTATTTGCAATAAGGGTTTTTATTCAGGCTGGCTCATTTAAAATTGGTTTTCAGTAATGCATTGGGGCTTGATAACGAAGTAAATGATTTTCACAAATAGTATTGTGGTGATGCCAAGTGCTCTGTGTGCTTTTTATGGCTTCACCACAATTTTACATTTGAACCTGAATGTACTGAACCGAAAGTTCTCTGGACTAAGTCTAAGCAGCAACTACTGGGCATGGTGCTATAGTAGATAAGATATAGGTAGAAGAGTCGTAGATCTGCTTTTTTGTTTATTTTTTTATTGTAGTAAAATACACATAACATAAAATTTACCATTCTAACCAATTTTAGGTATACAATCCAGTGGCATTAAGTGCATTCACAATGTGCAACCATCATCACTATTCACTTCCAGAATGTCTTCATCCCCGCAAATTGAAACTTTGGACCCATTAAACAATAGCTCCCCATTGTCCCCTCCTCCCAGACAACCATCGTTCTACTTTGTTTCTGTGAGTTTGACTACTTTAGATACCTCATATCAGTGGAATCATACAGTATTTGTCCCTTTGTGACTGGCTTATTTCACTTAGCATATTGTCCTCAAGGTTCATCCTTGTTGTAGTATGCATCAAAATTTTATTCCTTTTTAAGGCTGAATAATATTCTGTTGTATGTATATACTACATTTGTTTGTTCATCCACTGATAGACACTTAGATTGCTTCCATCTTTAGGCTATTGTGAATAATGCTGCTATGAATATAGGTGTACAAATATTTATTTGAGTCCCTGCTTTTAATCCTTTTGGGTATATACCCAGAAGTGGAAATGCTGGATCATATGGTAATTCTATTTTTAATTTTTTCCCTAGCAGCTGCACTATTTTATATTCCTACCCCCAGTGCACAAGGGCTTCAATTTCTCTATATCTTTGCCAACACTTGTTACTTTCTTTTTCTTTCTTTTTTTTTTGACAGTAGTCATTCTAATGTGTGTGAAGTGGTATCTCCTCATGGTTTCGATTTGCATTTCCTTAATTATTAGTGGCACATTGAGCCATCATCTCTTGTGCTTCTTGGTCACTTGTAATATCTTCTTTGGAGAAATGTCTATTCAAGTTCTTTGGTCATTTTTTAATTGGTTTTTTGGTGTTTTTGCTTGTTAGTTGTAAGAATTCTTTATATATTTTGGATATTAACTCCTATAATCAGATATATGATTTGCAAATATTTTTTCCCATTCTGCGGATTGCCTTATTCTGTTTTTAGTGTCCTTTTATGAGCAGTTTTTAATTTTGATGTAGTCTAATTTATTTATCTTTTTCTTTTGTTGACAATGCTTCTGGTGTCATAGCCAAGAAATCATTGCCAAATCCAATGTCATGAAACTTTTCTCCTGTGTTTTCATCTAAAAGTTTTATAGTTTTAGCTCTTACACTTAGGCCTTTGCTCCATTTTGAGTTAATTTTTTCTATACGCTATAAAGTAAGTGTCTAACTTCATTATTTTGTATATGGATATCCAGTTTTCCATTTTTTTCTTATAAATTTATTTTATTTTTAAATTTATTTTTGGCTGCGTTGGGTCTTCGTTGTTGCACACGGGCTTTCTCTAGTTGTGGCGAGTGGGAGCTGCTCTTTGTTGCGGTGTGTGGGCTCCTCATTGCAGTGGTTTCTCTTGTTGTGGAGCGTGGGCTCTAGGTGCGCAGGCTTCAGTAGTTGAGGCGCACAGGCTCAGTAGTTGTGGCCCACGGGCTCTAGAGCACAGGCTCAGTAGTTGTGGTGCGCAGGCTTAGTTGTTTCATGGCATGTGGGATCTTCCTGGACCAGGGCTCAAGCCCATGTCCCCAGCATTGGCAGGTGGATTCTTAACCACTGTGCCATCAGGGAAGCCCCCAGTTTTCCATTTGTTAAAAAGACTGTCCTTTCCCCAGGATGGTTTTGGCACCCTTGTCAAAAATCAGTTGACTCTATATGCGAGGATTTATTTCTAGGCGTTCTATTTCATTTATAGATCTGCTTTTGAATCTTGGCTTTGTTACTTACTAGGTGATAATCAGTGGGTTACTCAAGCATTCTGATATCTCCCCACAGTAGAAAGTAAACTCCATGAGGGCAGAAATTTTAGTCCCTTTTGTTTATTATTATATTCTTTGTATTTAGAACAATCAATCAATAATTAATTTATAATCCATAATATTCACTGTTGAATAAATAAGCAATAACTTCTTTCAGAAGACTTTTGAAGAATTCAATGAAATAATATATGTAAAACATTCAGCATACTGCCTGGCAAAAAGTGTGTGAGAGGGCTTCCCTGGTGGCGCAGTGGTTGGGAGTCTGCCTGCCGATGCAGGGGACGCGGGGTCATGCCCCGGTCCGGGAGGATCCCACATGCCGCGGAGCGGCTGGGCCCGTGAGCCATGGACGCTGGGCCTGTGCGTCCAGAGCCTGTGCTCTGCAGCGAGAGGGGCCACAGCAGTGAGAGGCCTGCGTACCACAAAAAAAAAAAAAAGTGTGGGAGAAATGATAGTTATTTAAAATATTCATATTAATTGCATAACTCCTATGAATAAATTAAATGCTGAATATTAAACAGGTACTCTAATTGGGTGGGTCTCTCTTCAGATACAAGCCACAGGTTGGTGTCGGTATGGAGTTACCATGAATTGAATGGCTCTCAACTGGGGGACACACAAGAAAGCACAGCCATCTTCCCTACTCCTAAATTGTGGAGACTGGCTCCCTTATATCTGGCACCCAGAGATAAAGGCTAGATGAACACTGTTCCTAGGATGTCAAAGGAGAAAATGAGGGGTTTATGGTAAAGCGGAGGGGGAAAGCAGGCATCTGGCAGGCAGCTTCTTAGGTCTGAAAGGAACAAAATCAGTATCACCATGATTCTGTAACTACTCTGCACTAATACCAGGCCTGTCAGGGGGATTAGAGGGTCTACCATGTGCTAAGTGCCAACCATTGAACTAAGAGATTTACATATATTCTAATTTAGTCTTCACAATTTCCCTGCAAAGTAGATATCCCCATTTTACAGATGAGGAAACAAGCTCCGAGAGATTAAATAACAGACAGTAAATAGCAGAGCTGGGATTGGTGCCATCTTCATAGAAAGATAGGCTGTTGCTCAGATGTATGCACGTGCATTGATAATGGTGTAGAAAGAGTTATGGCAGGACTTCCGTGGGTGCTTTCCATGTGGACTGTGAGAGGACAAGAGCTCAGACTTCAGAGCCGAACTGCATGGCTTTGAATCCTTGTTCTGACACTAGCTTTGTGACCTTGAACAAGTTACTTAAGGAAACCTAGGCTTAAAGTTTATATGAGAAGTGGGAATAATAACAGGCTATCTACCTCATAAGGTAGTTATGAGAATAAAATAACACATGCAAAGCCCTTAGAAAAGTTCACAGAAAGTGTTCAATAAGTGTTAGCTGTTGTGGTTATTACTGTTGACTACTGTTATTATTGCTGTTAGTAGTCGTAGTAGTATAGATCTGCCACAGACTGATAATGGGTGGGGAGGCAATACCATGTAACTGCAAAATTTTAGTTTTTGAGACTAGATGGCCTAGGTTTGATTACTGATTTTACTATTTATCAGTTTTGTGAGTTAGAAGTTACTTGGTTATTCCTTCATCATACTACGAATGTTTACTTATGTTACAGAATTATTGTGAAGACCAAATTGAAATCACATATGTTAAAGTACTTGGTAAGGGAAATACTATATGTTATGTATCTGTATTGCTATTTACCAGCTGTCTTGTAAAAAACCCAAGAGCATTGAGAATGACTTATTTAAAATGACAAAATGTAGATGCTGCCAAAATTCGTATAGTATAAAAGATAAGCCATGAGTAGAAAGCTTTGGATTATTACTTATACTATTTGTTGAGTATTTTCTTTGTGCTAAGTACTGTGATAGACATTTTATAAATCTTGCTTCATGTATTCCTTGTACCAGCTCTGTCAGTAGGAGGGTGAGGAAAGAGCATCTCAGGGAGCCAAAAGAACATGTGCAAAGGCCCTGGGATAGGAGGGAGATGGCACATTTAAGTAGAATTGCAGATAAAACACTGAGTGCTCAGTTAACTTTGAATTTCAGGTAAACTGAATAATTTTTTAGTAGAAATTACAATATATCATATAATATTGAGGACATACTTCTACTAAAAAAAGTTGATGTTTATCAAAAATTCATATTTAACTGAGCATTGTGTATTTTTATTTGCTAAGTCTGGTAACCCTAATGTAAGAGACTGAAAGAAGGTCAGAGTAGCTGGATGAGAGAAGGTAAGAGGTAACATGGTATGAGAAGAGGTCAGAGAGGTAGGCAGACAGGAGACTGTGCAGGGCCTTTGGAAGCCTTGAGGAGGGAGAACTTTGGTCGCCATTTTGAGGGTAATGGGAAAAACTATTGAAGGGTTTTTAGGTAAGGCAGGGACTTGATCAAATTTGAGTTTTGAAATAGTAAATAGTACTGTGGCTGCAGCATGAAGACCACACAGAAGAAGAAACTGAAGTTCTGAGAGGTTAACTTACCTGTGGCCACAAAGCTAATAAGTGACATAGCCGGGACTGAAATCTAGCCCTGATTCCAAAGCCTGTTCTCTTACGTGAAATTGGAAGATGGCAGTGGGAGGTGAAAGCTAGACATATACAGAATTATTGAAGATATTGTGATATTGGGATTTATCAAAAGAAATATGTATTTGATCTTCACCTCCTTTCTGGCACACAGCTCCTAAAACCGTTGGAATTTCCTAAATGTTGAGCCAATCAGGTATCTTTTGTTATGTCAATGAGGTGACTTTTGAAAAGCCCCTAGGTAACCTAAGGATGGGGGCTGGTTATCAGTGGGGCCAACCAAGTGATTAGAAGATTGGCACTTTCAGGCCCACCTCCATGCCTCCTAGGAAGGGAGAGGGGCTGGAGATTAAGTTCAATCACCAATGGCTAATGACTTAATCAGCCATGACCATGTAATGAAGTCTCCATAAAACCCCAAAAAGGACAGGGTTCAGAGAGCTTCCAGATTGGAGATTCTGAGAGTGTCTCAAAGAGGGCAAGGAAGCTCTTTGCCCTATAAATCTCTTCCATCTGGCTGTTCCTGAGCTATATACTTTAATATTTTTAAAAAAGAAAACAGGGCTTCCCTGGTGGTGCAGCGGTTAAGAATCCGCATGCCAGTGCAGGGGACACGGGTTCGAGCCCTGGTCTGGGAAGATCCCACATGCCACGGAGCAACTAAGCCTGTGTGCCACAACTACTGAGCCCGTGTGCCACAACTACTGAAGCCCGTGTGCCCTACGGCCCATGTGCCACAACTACTGAGCCTGCGTGCTGCAACTACTGAAGTCCATGTACCTAGAGCCCGTGCTGTGCAACAAGAGAAGCCACCGCAATGAGAAGCCCGTGCACCACAACGAAGAGCAGCCCCCGCTGGCTGCAACTAGAGAAAGCCCACACGCAACAACAAAGATCCAATGTGGCCAAAAATAAATAAATAAATAAAATAAAACAAAAGAAAAGAAAAAACTCACAAACAAACAAAAATGATAATCTAGTAAGTGAAATGTTTCTCTGAGTTTTGTGAGCCAATGTAGGATATTAATCTAACCCAAGGAGGGGGTCCTTGGAATCGCCAATGTATAGCTGTTAGGGTTAGAAGTACAGGTGGGAACCTGAACTTATAATTGGCCTCTGAAAGGGGTGCGGGGCACAGTCTTATAGGACTGAGCCCTTAACGTGTGGCATCTGATGTTTTCTCCAAGTATAGTGTTAGAATTGAGTTAAATTATAGGGCACCCAGGTGGTGTCAGAAAATTGCTTGGTTTGGAGAAAGAACCCATACACTCTGGTGTCAGAATTGTGGATACCCTTAATAAATGTCTTTCTCCTTCTGTTTTCAACCTTAGTAAAAATGTTATTGGGGAAAATCTAAAACCTAGTGAAGAACCTGAGGAAGCTAAAATATGTAAGTTTCAACGTGAGCAAGAACTATTTCTTTTCCACTGTATCCCCTGTGCCTGTAATAATGCCTAGTACATAGTACGCTCTCAACAAATAATAGCTATTACTTTTTTGTATAAAATGCATCAAAACACATATGACAACACAAAGAGTCATATTTTAAATTCTTATGCAATAGAATATTAGATACTGCATACGATAGTTCCTGAAATGGTTTCAGTAAATTTTTAGTGCATATAAATGTGAGGCTTTGTAAATTATATCCTGTCTTGTCTATTTAGTCCAGTTGTCAGGGTCAATAGGAAACTGGTAACTCTATTAACTTGTCTAAGCAATGCAATTCTAATATCTATCTGGGGACTAGATACTGGGAACCTACTTACTGACAGATTTATAAGGTAGGGCTATTATTTCTTTATATAGCAAGCTTCCCAGTAGAATCACGTTACATGCTATGAAATAAGCAAGTGAATACCCAAACCTGTTTCCTTTGTCTCCTTGTACTACATGAAATACAGTCTTCACCCCCCCCCACCCCCGAGGGTGAGGAAAGAGTAGTGCTTACCTCAGAGAAATTCTTAAAGTCAAAGATGTGGAGTTGAGGTTGCCACATCTTTATAGGAAATGTGACTTAATGAGTTTATTATGGTATTTGTGTTCATAAAACAAAGAACACTCCCTATTTGATGAGGTAGTGTAATACAAGAGCATTGGATTTGGAGTAAGAAGACTTTGGTTTTACTACCTGCTGTGTGACTCTCCTTATTGCATAGGTTATTGGCAAGTTCAAAAGGAAATGATGAATGTTTATTCATTCATTCCTTTCAAAGATGTGTTTGAGTTACTAGTTTATATAAGGTATTGTGTATTAAATGCTGGGTATATGACAGTAAACAAAATAGATAGTGTCCCGGCCCTGATGTAAATTATAGTCTAATGGCAGAGACAATCAGTATATAAGTAAGTGTATGTTTACAAAGAGCCATGAAGTGTACCGTGAGAGAATAACAGGGGAGGACCTTCTTTAATTAGAGTGAACGGAAAAGGCCTCGCTGAAGAGGTAGCATTGACACTGAGATATAGCATGAGAAGAGGATTGGAGGGTCCCATACCTCCAATAGGGTAGTAAGAAAGCTTGGGTGGAGGTTGTAAAGCAAGGAAGATCTTGGAATGTTGACAGAACTGAAAAAGGAGCAGTGTGACCTGGACATAGTGAGTAAGGTGGAAAGTCATGCAAGATGAGGTTGTAAAGGCAGGAAGGTCCATGTCTTCCTGACCAAAGTTAGCAGCAGAGTTTGGATTCTGTAGACTCCTAAGACAGGAAAGAGTTTGGCATGTTCAGGTACAAGAGGATACCAGTGGGACTAGAGCATACTGTGAGTAAATGGGAGGTTGGTGGGGACAAGGAGTTTGGATTTTTACGTTAGTGTCTGAGATTAATTTACAGAGAAGGAGAGATTGATGATGTGGGATAACCAAGGCGGTGAAGGTGGCATGGGGAGAAGAATGGGATACGTAGTACAAGTGGAAGGTTTAGCCTTTGAGAGAGAGAGAACTTTATCTACTATAACAGGAAAAAGGAGAAAATGTGCTCAGATGGAGATCTGCTGATAAATTTAGTGGTGGGAAGAGGGGACATGCCCACCTCTGAAGGTACTTTTTTCAATGAAGTATGGGGCAAGATCATTGGATAGAAGGCAGAGGAGAATGGTAGGAGAGGTTTGAGGAGAGAAAAAAAGATGTAAAATAATTGTCCTGGAAAATAAGCTTAATTGAGAAAGGTAGTAGATTTCAAACAGGCAGCATTTAGTATTGTTTGAGGTCTGTGATAATGAATTAAAGTGCAACCTGTCAGTAGGATTGTGTGATTTCTTCTGTAAACATGCAGCTGCTCAGGTGCAAATCCAGAACTATTTACCAATAGTTGAATTTATCCAGGATCAAGGATTTGCCAGACTAGTTTACTGGCCAGGTGAGAAAGGCAAGGACACTGAGGAAGTGATTATAATGGTAGGCCATTGAATATACTGGATAGGGAGGGAAAAGAAGACAGGAAGAGGTGAGAACAGGCTCAACATACTGGTGTCTTTTTTTTTTTTTTTCCTTTGCGGTACGCAGGCCTCTCACTGTTGTGGCCTCTTCCCTTGCGGAGCACAGGCTCCGGGCGCGCAGGCTCAGTGGCCATGGCTCATGGGCCCAGCCACTCCGCGGCATGTGGGATCTTACCGGACTGGGGCATGAACCCGTGTCCCCTGCATCGGCAGGCAGACTCTCAACCACTGCTCCACCAGGGAAGCCCTATACTGGAGTCTTGATGAAGTTCATCCATTTATTCATTCAACAGAGAATTTGAGGGGTAATATATACAGTGTAAAGGTACAATTTTTTTTTTTTTTTTTTTTTGCGGCACGTGGGCCTCTCACTGTTGTGGCCTCTCCCGTTGCGGAGCACAGGCTCTGGACGCGCAGGCTCAGCGGCCATGGTTCACAGGCCCAGCCGCTCCGCGGCATGTGGGATCTTCCCGGACCGGGGCACGAACCCGTGTCCCCTGCATCGGCAGGCGGACTCTCAACCACTGCGCCACCAGGGAAGCCCTAAAGGTACAATTTTTAAATACTAAAATTAAGTTAAATGTAAAAATTTATTAAATTTAATATATAACTATACATGTAAAAGACTGATGGACCAGAGAAGACAGAAATTATAGTACATGATATTGACTGGAGGTAAAGGGAAAGTACAAAAGGTAAAGGGCTCATTAGGGACAGCAGGGAGATGTTTTTGGTGCAGGTAACGAAAAGAGCTTTTAAACTTCTCAATATATTTTATATGTGACTCCACAGTCCTTCCTCTTGCCTTTTTTTTTAGCAGGCTTCCAGCTTAAATATTCTCAATAGAAAGTAGGTTCACTGTTGAAAAAGTTCATCATTCTTGTCTTTGACCTTTTGCCTCTGGCCTCCATGGAGCTGGTCCAGGAAATAATTTTAGAATTAACTGCTTAAACTTTCCAACTGTCCTTGCTGAGCTACTGCCAGTCCGTAGCTATCTCATAAGAAAGAAATAAGATATAGTGCTTAAAGATGTTGTATCAAAATGTTAGAGAATTTTATATTGTTATAATCATAGAAACAGCTTTCATTTCATATGAATTATTGTTAAGAAGAAAAATCCATACTTGAGATTTGTGTAGAATTCTCAGATATAAAATCACTCTCCTATACTCATTCACTTAACAAATATTCATAAGCACCTGCTATGTGCCAGGTTAAGTGCTAGATATACAGTATCAAACAAGACAGTAAAGGCCCCTGCCCTCAAGAATCTTACATTCCTATGCACAGACCTTATGATTGTGTAGGGAGGGTGTCATTTACCTTCTTTTACAGATGATGAAAGTGAAACTCAGATTGCTCAACTTGGACTAGCAGCCAGGTGTTCAGACACCCCAGTTTTGTCTTCTGTTCTGCACTGTTTCCTTGTTAGCATGGTAATACCTACCTTTAGTGACCACTTTTGGATAAATTTGAAAATTTTTTGACCACATACTTTCCTCATGTGTCTGAATTCATTCCAGTTGTGTGTGTATGCCTGTGGGATATCTTAAGACGGTTCACCATTATTTACATCACTAGAGCATATATTGCTCTTTGTGATTTAAATTATGCTGCAAAGTTTAGGGGGGTGAGAGGAAACAAGCATAATCACACACAATAAAATACTTGTTCCCTGACCCATGATTCCAGTCTTCATTACTGATCCTGTCCTAGGAGTCCATTCTGCCTCTCCATCTCATTGCTAGGTGATAGTCTCCTCCACTGTCCACTGACCTCTTTGCCCACTGTCGGGGAAGAAGAAATTTTCCTCTACCCTTCTAGGTTCTTCTGGCTGGTCTAAGAATTAAAATTGACATGAGACATATTCACAGGAGAAAATCAAAGTTTAATAACATGTATACATGTGCGGACAAAAAAAAATGTTGCCTGCCATTTCTGTAAACAGAGAATGTTGCCTGCCATTCCAGCAAACAATGAATGTTGTCCGCATCAAGCCAGCAGCCACTGCAGTCTGCACGCCCCCAGCTACCCCCACGGTGTGCCTTGAGGGGAATTCAGATGGAGAAAAACAGGATACTGGCCCTAGATAGTAAAGATGCATATCAAAGGAATAATTTCAATGAGCCCAGACTCTTGCATCTTCCCATACCTAGAAAAGCACTAAAATCATTAACTTGAGTGTCTTGTTTTTGTGATTAGCAGTCATCTTTTGATGTTCGATTACATGTTTTTGTTTTTGTTTTCAGCAAAAACTCCTATACATCCTGGCTCCTCCCTTACTTCTTCGGAACAGTTCCTCAGAGCTATCTGAGAGGCTGTTTATAGTCCTCAGTAAAGTCCCCAAATAAAATGTACCTCACAACTTTTATGTCGTGCATTTTTCTTCAGTGGACACATGGGAGAGACCTAGGCAAACAGATAACTCACCAAAATGGCCAAAGCCCTCACCTTAAATACCATCCTCAGCTAAAGAAAATGTTGAAGGTGGGGAGAGTAAGTTATGGGAGGTTACCAGGAAAAGCACAGCAAACAAGGGTGATTGTGATGCAAACTTAAGTCCTGCTTTCTCCATTGATAAGAGTTTCTAGAGATTTGGTGGTCCTCCTCTTCCTGGAACTGCCAGGGAGATAACCTTGTAAGTGGAGATTTCCCTTACAAATGTAAATGTTTCTTACAAAAGGCTAACTCCTACTTTGTTTTCAGTTTTTCACTTCTGCTGTTTCTTAGAAAATAACCCACTGAAAATAATTAATATTCCGAAGAGACTTTGGGGTGGCAAATTCTGCTCCCTACACCACCATCAAACCTATTGCCAATTTAGGCAAAATTACTTTTGCCTTCCTCTCCTAATTTCCCTAGCCCACTGTTTGCCAGGTATATGCCTTGTCTGTGCATCTCAGGTAGCTCTGACCTACCTGAGGAAATTTAGACTACAGCTGAGCTCTAAAATCTCACCTGTGCAGTACTCTGTGCCCAGCAAGTGTTCAGATGCCATTGCCTGACTTAAACCTATGTTGAGGCATTTTTGAGCCTCTTATGCTCCTTAGCTAAATCGTATTAATCTGATCTTCAGGGGATATCTCAGTCTTATCCTTTTCTATTTCTAGTGCCACCACTCTAATTCAGGCCTCTGACATGCATATACCCTTAACTCCCTTTCCTCCTCTCACTTCTTTTTATGCACTTGGTAAAATCTCACTCCTAGTAACTCCCTACTTGGTGCTTGTACCCATGCAGTTAAAGAAGCTACAGAAAAACACATGACCTGGTCTCACCTTAAATTCGTGACGACAGAGCTCAAGTTAGACCGTTAACGTTACCCTCCCAGTCCATTTCCTCCCTCCCTTTTCTAGATACTTTTTCATATATTGTCTCTCCCTAAACCCCCAACACCACTACCCCCATCCTCACTCTCTACTGAGAACTTTGCTTCCTATATTTGCATAGTATTTAAGAGTTTACAAAGTACTTTGGCATGGCTTTTCTGACAATCTTTCCGTCTCTGTCCTAGGAAATGGCTTGTTTGAGCAGCATTCTTTAGAGCAAATAATTTTTGTTATTCAGTTGGTTCATATATTTAGTTTACCGTCTGCAGTTCAGAAGTCCTCACCATTTAAGCTACACAGATCAACCTGTGCTTATATTTCTGATTCTGTAAAAGGAGGACCCTCACACCTGCCATTTTCACTTACTTACAGGAACATTGTGTGAGCATTTGTCTGTGCTCTGATCCCTTTAAATCTTAGAGTACAAAGAAACAGACTTGCCATCCACATTCTTTGCTAGATTAATGCACCAACACTACAAAAGATAACCTCCTTGGACTGGAGATTCAGTGAGCTTTTGGCTCCAAAGTATATGATCTGCAGTTTGATATTCAAGAGAAATACCATTTGTACTGTAGCCTGGACTAGCTTTTACTTAAACATTAGTGTGCCCTGTTTTAATATCTTTCCATGTATTAAATTGAAAATTTCAGAGCAAATAAAATAAGCTTTAAATTTCTAAAATTATTCCTTTCTTTACCAAAGAGTTCCTTTTATGTTAAGCAAATCCTTGGTAGCTTCTAAATGACTTGACTGATAGAAATTCAGTTTATACCACTTTTCAGGAACATACCTTTTGTGAAAACTGAGCTACACTTGTACAGGCAGGCCCTGATTTTTTACCACCATGATGTTCCTGGAAACTGTGTCATAAATGGATCATATTATCCTACAGGAACAAGATTATAATTGGGGGCTGTGTACCTGACCAGAGTCTCCGCGTCAAATAAATCATAGCAATAACCAACAATGTGGCATAAAAGCAAAGTGATAGGAACTATAAATCTCTAATCATTTAAAGTAATTAAAAATTATGCTCCAAGTCTTAGAAAATGGACATAAGTATTGTATATGCAAGGGACACCAATGCATTATAAACTGTGCGTAAGTCACTTAAAGTACAACCCAATTGTATAGTAAATTTTATTTAAAAGTAACCTGCTAACCTCAGGAAATCTATTTTTAGCAATAAATCAGTGAGTTATTTTGCTATTCTGTGATACAGAAATTCTTGTGGGGTTGGGGGTAGTGAATGATCTAAATGATCTGACCTTGGTTCTCAAACCTGGCAGTGCATCAGAGTCTCCTGAGGAGCTTTGAAGATGCAAATTTCTGGGCTCAAACCCTCTGAGTAGGGCTGGGGTGGGGATGAGGGACAGGACTATGTATTTAAAAAAATTCCCTAGGGAGGGACTTCCCTGGCGGTCCAGTAGTTAAGACTCCCTGTTCCCAATGCAGGGGGCTCGGGTTCGAGCCCTGGTCAGGGAACTAAGATCCCGCATGCTGCGTGGCGTGGCCAAAAAAAAAAAAAAGGAAAAAAAAATTCCCTAGGTGTTTCTAATGCATGGTCAAGTTTAGAACCCTAGGCATGGATACGTCAGTACCTATTTTTCTTTTTCCTTCCTTCTCTTTTTTCGGCAAGCTGATACATTCAAAATCATTCCACTGACCATAAAATTTGTGCAGAGATAGGTTTAGTAAATGTTTCCAAGGTGTTTCTTCCATTGAAAAACATTTTAACAAGTATAGAATGTCTTGAAATTTGAAAAACATTTTAATAAGTCAGGACTAACTCCACATTTCTCTACTCACCCACTCCTAAATGTGGCTTTCAGGACTTTCAAGAAATGCATGTTGTTAAATCATATCTTAGGAAGTGACAGTTTTTTGGAAGCCATCAGAGTTTTTCACAGTTGATTGGGAAGTAATAAGAATTGCTAGGTCATTAATCACTAGTCTTTTTAAAAGGAGCTGCACATGTCACCTAATAGAGATATTTATATACAGTCTTTCTTCCCCTTGTAGATTGAAAGCTCCATGAAGGCATAGACTAGGTCTTACATAGCCTTTATTTTCCCCTGTAAATCTTTACACATAGAAGTTATTCAGTACAGTAGACCCTTGAACAACACGGGCATTAGGGGGGCTGACCCTCTGCTCATTCGAAAATCTGAGTAGAATTTATAGTTGGCCCTCTATGTCCAAGGATGGTGTAGTACTGTAGTATTTACTTTTGAAAAAAGTCCCAATATAAGTGGACCTACTCCGTCCAAACCCATATCGTTCAAGGGCCAATTGTAAATATTTATGGAATAGTGAATTATAGCACCTACCCCAACTGGGATAAGATGGTATTTCCTGGCTACTGCTTGTGCACTTTTTTTCTGGCTGTGCCACGTGGCAAGTGGGATCTTAGTTCCCCGACCAGGGATCAAACCCACGCCCCCTGCAGTGGAAGGGTGGAGTCTTAACCAGTAGACCGCCAAGGAAGTCCTGTGCTTGTGCACTTTTGAGAAAATCTTTCTCTGGACAGGTTGTACTCATAGGTCCTGACATGTGAGCCTAAATTTTATTACCATAGCATTTAGACCTGGGGGCCACTTAAATAATGTTATATATCTACCTCTTTTTTATAATGAGAAAACTGAGGCTTACAGAAAAGGAAGTGCTATGTTTAAGGTTACCATGCCAAGTTTTTCTTCTTTTCATGTTTTATCCTTTTTCCCCCTCCATTTATCATATATTTGAGTACCTGCTATGTGCCAGCCTTAAGGAGATAACAGTCTGTTTCTTCTAGGAAAGAAGAAAGTCTGTTTCTTATTTTCTGAAAAGGGGTAATGCTGGGGGATAGCGCACTGGAGCTTTGAGGAGAGTGGAGAAAATTTGAAAAAGTTGTGATGGAGAGTGAAAAAGAGCATATTGACCAGAGAAACACAACAAGATTGGTAAGCAGTGTTCAGGGCCCTGCTGTAGGTAGTGATTTTGATTTTATGTATTGAAACCCATCTGCCTGTTGTGTGATTTGCCCCATACTTGGCCACTGGATACTGGCACAGAGAAAGTAGATGGTAGGAGTGATCAATGGTTGGACTTTGGCTAGATGAGTACAAAAACATCATTATCCTTGTCAACAACAACATCAGAGTCAGGAGATTTGTGGTTTTAGCAATAGTGTTACTGCAGCGACGCACCATGGAACTGTTACTGAATGCAAGTTTGTGCGCCCGATGCACAGTGAGGCCAAACAAATGGAAATTTCGGAGTTTGGAGCAGAGAAAGGTATACTGCAGGGCCAACCCAGAGAACGGGTGGCTTGTGCTCGAAAAAACCCGAACCCCCCAATGGTTTTGGGGGAGAAGATTTGGGGTGAGGGCTGCAGGGCGTGCGACTTTCTTCTGATTGGTTGGTGGTGAGGTAACAAGGTGGTGTTCCAGGAATCTTGTGCTTAGCCTGAAGTTACCACCTGGGTGGAGGATGGAGAAAATTTGAAAAAGTTGTTCTTGCAGAAGAACTCAAAGATGTATATCCCTTGAGCAGGAACCAGGATCCTGCTTTAATGGCTGCTGCACTATTGTTTCTTGATTGCTCCTCCTTTGTTTTTGCATTCCCTTACTTCCCTGATTAGTAACTGTTTGAACCTGCCCTTTGGTACTCAGGGAAAGTCTAGGAGGCTAAGGCCTTTATCCTGCAAATAAGAAATGGGGCACCCGGTAAGGCCTTTGTGCCCAGGAGGGCCCAACAGAGTCCTGATCAGTTTCAGAACTTAAGCTGGATAAGGAAAGAAGTGAAGAAAATTCTGATGAATAGGGAGAAAATAGAGGAGGAGGGATCAGTGAACTCGAAATCTTGATGAACTGAAAGAATAGGGATAGTGGAAGTAATTGAACCAGAAACCTGGAAGGTTGTGGTCAGATAATGTCATATTTGAATTAGTGATTTTGGAGGAGTGTTAATGAGTGATGATAACAAGGTGTGGGGAATGGGTGGCTGACATGGAATGGAGGAGAGTCATTGAAGATTAGGAGGTTAAGGAACTGAGAGGTCAGCGTATTAGATGTGCTATCCCACACTTCCATTAAATTATTTTCCTTTTAAGTGGTAATAAAAACATATCCCACTCCCAGCCAATTTTTGCTCTATTAAAAAAAATCATTTAGAAGCAAAGTTATTGGAATGAGGTGTATACATTCTGTAGTCTGAGGCAATTCCTGAGAGCTAATAATGTTCAGTAACTGTTTCCTCCATGTTCAGTACTTTTACTATGAAATTTATTGTCCGAATCAAGCTTTTTTAAAATGGAGGGTGGGATCTTTATTAGTGTTCACAAGAGACATGTTTAAATGTCAGCCCTAGGACAGCTATTCTAGGCTATTCAAAGTCCATCCTCCAAGGAATTTGAAGAGCTCTCAGAATGGATATGTTAAATTAGCTGTTGCAGTAAGAAAGATACGTGAATTTTCAAGCTCTGACTCTGTGCTATCTCCTTTGTCTTGGCACATGCTCAGGTTCCCAATTCTGGAAAACATTTCTTCAAACCCTGCTAACCTGTCAAGTCACCTCTCGTCTTTCATTGCTATAAAGATTTACTTTTCTCTTTATTTATTGGCAAGAGTTATTTTTCTTCAAATATATTGAGGAGAAAAGCCATAATCCTGTCATCATAACATACAGCTTTTGTCATTTGAGGGTATACTTTTCTCTGTTTGCATACATGTATACTTTTTCTCACAGTTTTAATCACAGACTGTAAGTCTTATGCGAGTAAAAGTCCTGTCGGTTTTGTCTGCCACTGTATATCTAGTATGTGTATATCACATTAGGAGGGGCTCCATAATTAAATGTCAGATGAATGGATGGCATACATTTTAAATTAAATTTAAAATTAAATTTAAATTAAATTTTTTTCTATGTAACATATCATACCCTTTTTTCATATTCTTTATAATATTTAACAAGTATTTTATTGTTTTACTATATCATACATTACTAAACTTTTCCTTTGGTTGGACATTTCAAATAGTTTACAAATTTTTATAATTACAACAATGAAATGTACATCTTCCTGCATTCATGTATTTGTTTACTTTTATTCTTTTGTTGAACCATTTTTTAAGAAAAATTCCAAGGAATCGGATTATTAAGCAAAAGGGTATGAGTGCTTTTATTCTGTTAAGCCTATTGAAAGAACTGTACCTTTCTAAATTGCCTTGGAATTTGGTTTCTGCCCCTGCCACTTCAATGGAACACCTCCCTCAAAGGTCACCAATGGCTTCCTAATTGCCAAATCAACCTGCTTGTTCTAAGAAGCCTCTTGACTCCTCTTCCAATATTTAATACTAATTTACCATCACCTTTTTGTAATTCTTTCCTCTCTTGGCTTGATGACATGGCATTATTTTGGTTCTCTTTCTACCTCCCTGACTGATTTTCTTCCTTGGAACGACCCCCACTCCCCCGCCATGTAGCTTTTCCCAAGGTTCTGTCCTATTTGCTCTAACAATATTATGTCTATATTAATAATCCCCAAACCTATGTCTTTACCCCGACCTCTTTCTTAAGCTCCAGGCTTGCATCGCTTGATCTCTCATTAGTGTTCATACCATATACTCATCATGTCTAAAAGTGAATTAATTTTACCTCTCCAGTCAGTTTCCCCTAACTATTCTATTTCTGCTAATGCTACTTCCATTCCTGGAGTCTGGACACCATGAAGGCATTTTGATTCCTTTTCCTTCCTTGCTTCATCCATTCCATCAGTTGCCTTCTTATATAAATTCTGATTCTTCAGTGTCCCTTGTGTCTTTCCCCTTGTTATTCCTGAATTCATTCATTCAATAAATGTTTATTGAGAACTACCATGTGCCAGACCCTATTTAAGGCACTGAGGATATAACAGTGAACACAACAGACAAAAATCCTGGCCGTCTTAGAGCTGATACTGCAGTGGAAGAAGACACACAAGTAGATAAGTAAAATATATAGAATGTCAGATAACAAAAAGTTATATGGATAAAAATTAGGGAAGTTGGATAGGGAATATGGTGACAGAGTTGTATGTGCCCACAATTTTAAATGGTATACTCCAGGAACGCTAACTTTAGAAGGTGACATTTGAATAGCGATTTGAAGGAGTTCAGGATAGAGCCAGGCAGATATGAGAAGAGACAAGTGGAACATTCCAGGCAGGACTAGCAAGTGTAAAGACCCTGAGATGGGGGAGAACATAAATGTTCCAGAAATAGCAAAGTGGCAGTCTGACTGACGTAGAGTGAGTAAAAGGAAGAGTAGTAGGAGGAGAGGTTAGAGACATGAGGGAAGAGGACCAAATCATGCAGGCTGTGTAGGCCATTGTAAAGATTTTCGCTTTTTATTGGGAGTGAAATGGGAAGCCATCAGAGGGTTTTGTGCAAAGGAGCAAGCTGACTTGCCTTTTTTTTTTTTTTTAGCAGGATAACTCTGGCAGCTGGGTTGAGGCTAGACTGTAGTGGGGCAAGGGTAGACGCAGGGAGTAAGGAAGGAAGCTATTGCAGTAAGCCAGGAGAGAGTTAATGATGGCCTGGCCTAGGGTAGTGGTAGTGAAAGTGGTGAAAGAGTGTTGGATTCTGGATTTGCTATTGATTGGATATGAGATGTGAGAGGAAACAGAGGAGTCAAGAATGACTGCAAGGTTTTGCCCTGAACTGGAAAGAATGAGTTTTAAAATTACTGTTTGTATGTTTTATCTCTTGTTTCTTAGAAATCCTATAATTTATATTATTTTGTATTATATTATATCATATCATATCATATTGTATTCTATTCCTTAATTACTTTTCACTTGTGCTGTGTCAATAGTCTTAATAAATGTTCAGTGGTAAATCTGGACTCCTCTCCTGGCCTCTCTCCTCACTCCAGTTCATCCTTTATAGAGTGAGGCACTATTTATATGACTATCTTCAATGGCTTCTAATTGCACTTAATTCAGCAGGCAGACTCCTGTCTTGTACTCAAGGCCCTCCATAGTATGAGCCCAACCTATTTCTTTAGCTCTATCCTCCACTATTCCCTTATGCGTTCCAGATAAATTGGCCTACTGTTCCTTGAATGTAGTGTTTACATCAATAACATGTTACAGACCATGCTTATTTGCTGTAGCATAATGATTAAGAAAACAGAGTCATAGCTTGGACACCCCAGGTTTGAATCATGCTTCCATTTCTCCTATGTGCTTTTGGGTAGTTTATTTAACCTCTGCTTTCAGTTTTCTATCTGTAAAATAGAGACAATAGTAATCCACTTCACAGAGATGTTTTGAAGCTGAAAGGAATTTATATGTTAGGCACTTAGTGCCTGACATGTTAAGTGAGCTAATGTGTTAGCTGTTATTGTTGTTATTACTGTTACTACTTTTGTTTATTCCATCCTCCCACCACTGTAATATCAGCTCCTTGAGGGCAGGGATTTTTGTCTGTTTTGTTTACTGCTCTATGCACAGTAACTACAACAGTACCTGACACATGATAAACTCTCAGTAAATATTTGTGGAATGGATGATTGCAGTTTCCTCAGCCCCAGACGCCTACTATTGCTGCCTCTTCTACTCTCTTAAGAACCCACACAGCCTGTAAGGCTCATCATGAATGTCATTTATTCCATGGAACGCTTTGTGATTTTCTGATTCTTCTCTGCATACTAAATTTAATCTCTCATTGCTTTGAACTCCCATGATATCGTGTTTATGTTTTTCTTACATCCCTTACCTTTCTTTGCCTTTCGTCTTACTCATTTGTATTCAGTCTTCCTTATTAGATATTAAGTTCTGAAAGCACAGACTGTGTATTACTCATTATTATATCCTCTGTGGTGTCTAGTATAATGCCTTGAACATTAGATGTTCACTAAACGTTTACTGATTAAAACTGAATTGAATTTGTTCTACTATTTATATACTTAGTTTTATATGAATTTTCAGATTTCTAAGTCATGCTTCCAAAGTATTTAATCTCTATGCAATTTGTTTCTTAGGTTATTCTGAGTGTTCCAGCTTGGAAAGACTATACTTTTTTATCTGCAGTTGCCGAAGAAGTAGATTTGTCTTAATCAAACTTGTTTTAATTGCCTAAAGACTTTGTACTAGATCATAAATTGTTCTGATGGTAAAGGAGGTTTTATCAAACCTCCCCAGCTGTGTGATACAGCTGTGTATCACACAGCTGGAATTCAGTGGTCTAGTAACCTCACCTAAGAACTAGGATGGAGAAAAAAGGCTTTGTATAGATAAAGTATGTGTCACAAAATCCATACACTTAAGCTCATACACTTTATAGGGTAAGCTCCTCAAATCCGTACTCATAATTCATTTACTTGTCATTATGCTTAAATCATGATTATTGGATTTCCCAGCCAACAGCTGTGGAGAAGCAATTTAGAAATGTTAGAAAGGCTCATAGACGATAGTAGGAGGGAAGGACAGCTGATTATAAGGGTAGGGACAGAAAAAACAAAAACAGGCCAAGGACTCACAGCAATGTGGGACTAATAGCCCTATATTGCTTAAATAAGCCTTGAGGGCATCAGTGCATGATAATACAGTGCAGTAATTGTTGTTCATATTAATGGCCCAAATTCATCAAAAAATGATTAAATTGTGATCATCCACCTTATTATGCTTATGAAGATAAGCAGTGAGTATTGTGTTTAGTTTCTAGTCAACAGATTAAATTAAAAATAGTTTGTTTCTGAAGTATGTTTAAACTCTTAACTAGCTGGACAGCTTGGCTAACTCATTCCTGAGAGGTTATGGATAATCAAGTTTTTCTGCATTCAGTGTATTCTTTCCTGTTCAAGTCCCTCTAACTAGAATTGAAATACAATGGTGAAGCAGCAAGAGGCAGTAAATCCATAAAAATGAATTGTTCATTCACACTACATTTATAACATAGGAAATACGATTATAGAACAGATGTTGACTGATTGAAATGCTGTATGCTCAATCATGTTAGTGTTTATTTGATAAGGAATGCCACTTGTTTAGCTTTGCTCATTTATTCAGTGACTGATGTGTTTCTGAATAATGGAGGAAACTAATATTTAATTTTAAAAGTACTGCAATACCTAACAGCTTTTATATTTGAACTAAATTATTCAACTAATTTTTTATTGTCCCTTGGAGCCAGTTAGCAAATATCTTTTGTGTTGTAACAAGATTACAGCAAATGATTTCATGGGAACATTTATTCAAATATTGTATTTTATTAGCTGATAATATCTGGGCCTTTAGGATATAGAAACAAGTACAATAAATATTTGAATGAATAGATTTAGGACCTGGTAATTTGGAAGAATCATTTAAAAATTTGTATTAACTATGACATCTAGAACTAGCATATTAGACCATATTGCAACATATTGTACAATTCAAGATATAGTGCAACAGATTTCAAAAATTAAGACCTTAAGCAACATGTTTTAGAAAGAACTTTCTTCATTTTTAAGAATAAAATAAATGGGTTTCTAGCACCCTCACCCAAATACATTTGGGTATATTGTACCTCTTGAGAAAGGCAGAAGAGGATTTTTAATTATTGCTAACACAGATGAAGAGTTTTTAACCTCTACAAGCTACCTAACAAAACTAAAGTCGGTTCAGAAGGATGTGGTGTGTTATATAAATGTAGTATGTTATGTGGCATTACAAGTTTCTTATAATTTCTATAGTCTTGAAAATTTTATTAATTTATTTAAAAATCACAATAACAAACCCAATGCATATTAACATAAATAACATATAATTTCTACTGCTTCATCAAGAACATTCTTAAGTGAAATGGTATTTCTTTTCTCACAAGTGCATGGCGGTAAAGAATATAGCGGCCACTAGTATAGTTTGGTGCCCTGCCTTAATCCAAGCCAAAGTCCCAGCAGTTTTACTCACCCCTGCTTTTATGTTAAACAACAGACTTATTAAGATAAAATTCACATACCATATACTTCACTCAGTCAAAGTGTACAATTCAATGATTTTTCGTATATTCACAGAATAGTGCAACTATTATCAAAATCAACTTTAGAGTCACAATAAGAAGCCCTGTATCCATAACTAGTGACTCCCCCATTTCTCCCTAATCTTTCCTCTCCTCCAATCCCTAGAATCATTAATCTACTTCCTGTCTCTATAGATTGGACTATTCTGGACATTTCATATAAATGGAATCATATAATGTGTGTTTTTTAAGTACTGTCTTTTTCACTTAGCATAATATTTTCAAGGTCATTCATGTTGTAGCATGAATCAGTATTTCATTCTGTTTATGGTTAAAGAATATTCCATTGTATGGTTTTTACATTTTGTTTATCCATTCATCAGTAGATGGACATTTGGGTTGTTTCCACTTTTTGGCTATTATGAATAATGCCGCTATGAACATTTATATACATGTTTTTGTGTGGACATTTGTTTTCAGTTCTCTTGAGTATATACCTAGGAGTGGAATCTCTGGGTCATATGGTAACTCTATGTTTAACTATTTGAGGGGCTGCCAGACTTTTTTAAAGTGACTGCACCATTTTATATTGCAACAAGGAACATATGAGGGTTCCAGTTTTTCAACATCCTTGCTAACACTTGTTATTATCTGTCTTTATTATTATATCCGTCCTAATAAATCTGAAGTGGTATTTCAATTGTGGTTTTATTTACATTTCCCTAAAGATTAGCAATATTCAACCAACTATGAAAAATCTATGTGAGGACACCAGCTGGATCAGAGATGAGGAGCCTTGTTCAGCCCTGTCCTCATCATAAATGTATGGCAGAGTAGAAGGACGTGCTCTCATTCGCTCTTGTGAGAACACCAGAATCACAACTAGCTGCTGGACCATCATCGCCAGGAAGACACTGGAACTCACCAAAAAAGATACCCACATCCAAAGACAAAGGAGAAGCCTCAATGAGATGGTAGGAGGGACGCAATCACAGTAAAATCGAATCCCATAACTGCTGGGTGGGTGACTCACAGACCGGAGAACACTTATACCACAGAAGTCCACCCACTGGAGTGAAGGTTCTGAGCCCCACGTCAGGCTTCCCAAACTGGGGGTCCGGCAACGGGAGGAGTAATTCCTAGAAAATCAGACTTTAGAGCCTAGTGGGATTTGACTGGAGTACTTTGACAGGACTGGGGGAAACAGAGATGCCACTCTTGGAGGGAACACACAAAGTAGTGTGCACATTGGGACCCAGGGGAAGGAGCAGTGACCCCAGGGGAGACTGAACCAGACCTACCTGCTAGTGTTAGAGGGTCTCCTGCAGAGGCCAGGGGTGGCTGTGGCTCACTGTGGGGACAAGGACACTGGCAGTAGAAGTTCTGGGAAGTACTCCTTAGCGTGAGCCTTCCCAGAGTCTGTCATTAACCCCACCAAAGAGCCCAGGTAGGCTCCAGTGTTGGATTGCTTCAGGCCAAACAACCAACAGGGAGGGAACCCAGCCCCACCCATTAGCAGTCAAGCGGATTAAAGTTTTACTGAGCTCTGCCCACCAGAGCAACAGTCAGCTCTACCATCCACCAGTCCCTCACATCAGGAAACTTACACAAGCCTCTTAGATAGCCTAATCCACCAGAGGGCAGACAGCAGAAGCAAAAGGAACTACAGTCCTGCAGCCTGTGGAAGGAAAACCACATTTACAGAAAGATAGACAAGATGAAAAGGCAGAGAGCTATGTACCAGATGAAGGAACAAGATAAAACCCCAGAAAAACAACTAAATGAAGTGGAGATAGGCAACCTTCCAGAAAAAGAATTCAGAATAATGATAGTGAAGATAATCCGGAACCTTGGAAAAAAATGGAGGCAAAGATCGAGAAGATGCAAGAAATGTTTAACAAAAACCTAGAAGAATTAGAGAACAAACAGAGATGAACAATACAATACGTGAAATGAAAACTACACTGGAAGGAATTAATAGCAGAATAACTGAGGCAGAAGAACGGAAGACAGAATGCTGGAATTCACTGCTGCAGAACAGAATGAAAAAAAAAGAATGAAAAGAAATGAAGACAGCCTAAGAGACCTCTGGGACAACATTAAATGCAACAACATTCGCATTATAGGGATCCCAGAAGGAGAAGAGAGAGAGAAAGGGCTCAAGAAAATATTTGAAGAGATTATAATTGAAAAGTTCCCTAACATGGGAAAGGAAATAGCCACCCAGGTCCAGGAAGCGCAGTGAGTCCCATATAGGATAAACCCAAGGAGAAACACGCCGAGACAAATAGTAATCAAATTGGTAAATTAAAGACAAAGAAAAATTGTTGAAAGCAGCAAGGGAAAACCAACAAATAACATACAAGGGAAATCCCAAAAGGTTAACAGCTGATTTCCCAGCAGAAACTCTACAAGCCTGACGGGAGTGGCATGATATACTTTAAGTGCTGAAAAGGAAGAACCTATAACCAAGATTACTGTACCCGACAAGGATCTCATTCAGATTCGATGGAGAAATAAAAGCATTACAGACAAGCAAAAGGTAAGAGAATTCAGCACCACCAAACCAGCTCTAAAACAAATGCGAAAGGAACTTCTCTAAGTGGTAAACACAAGAGAAGAAAAGGACCTACAAAAACAAACCCAAAACAACTAAGAAAATGATCATAGGAACATACATATCGATAATTACACTAAACATGAATGGACTAAATGCTCCAACCAAAAGACACAGGATTGCTGAATGGATACAAAAACAAGACCCATATATATGCTGTCTACAAGAGACACACTTCAGACCTAGGGACACATAGAGACTGCAAGTGAGGGGATGGAAAAAGATATTCCATGCAAATGGAAATCAAAACAGAGCTGGAGTAGCAATACTCATATCAAATAAAATAGACTTGAAAATAAAGAATGTTACAATAGACAAGGAAGGACACTACATAATGTTCAAGGGATCAATCCAAGAAGAAGATATAACAATTATAAATATATATGCACTCAACATAGGAGCATCTCAATACCTAAGGCAACTGCTTACAGCTCTAAAAGAGGAAATCGACAGTAACACAATAATAGTGGGGGACCTTAACACCTCACTTACACCAATGGACAGATCATCCAAAATGAAAATAAATAAGGAAACAGAAGCTTTAAATGACACAATAGACCAGATAGATTTAATTGATATTTATAGGATATTCCATCCCAAAACAGCAGATTACACTTTCTTCTCACGTGCACATGGAACATTCTCCAGGATAGATCACATTATGGGTTACAAATCAAGCCTCAGTAAATTTAAGATAATTGAAATCATATCAAGAATCTCCTCTGACCACAACGCTATGCGATTAGAAATGAATTACACGGAAAAAACCTAAAAAACACAAACACATGGAGGCTAAAGAATACGTTGTTAAATAACTAAGAGATCACTGAAGAAATCAAAGAGGACATCAAAAAATACCTAGAGACTAATGACAATGAAAATATGATGACCCAAAACCTATGGGATGCATCAAAAGTAGTTCTAAGAGGGAAGTTTTTAGCAATACAAGCCTACCTCAAGAAACAAGAAAAATCTCAAATAAACAATCTACCCTTACACCTAAAGGAACTAGAGAAAGAAGAACAAACAAAACCCAAAGTTAGCAGAAGGAAAGAAATCATAAAGATTAGAGCAGAAGTAAATGAAATAGAAACAAAGAAAACAATAGCAAAGATCAATAAAAGTAAGAGCTGGTTCTTTGAGAAGATAAACAAAATTGATTAACCATTAGCCAAACTCTTCAAGAAAAAGAGGGAGAGAACTCAAATCAATAAAATTAGAAATGAAAAATGAGAAGTTACAACAGACAACCCAGAAATACAAAGCATCCTAAGAGACTACTGCAAGCAACTCTATGCTAATAAAATGGACAACCTGGAAGAAATGGACAAATTTTTAGAAAGGTATAACTTTCGAAGACTGAACCAGGAAGAAGTAGAAAATATGAACAGACCAATCACAAGTAATGAAATTGAAACTGTGATTAAAAATCTTCCAACCAACAAAAGCCCAATACCAGATGGCGTCACAGGTGAATTCTATCAAACATTTAGAGAAGAGCTAACACCCATCCTCAAACTCTTCCAAAAAATTGCAGAGGAAGGAACACTTCCAAACTCATTCTATGAGGCCACCATCACCCTGATACCAAAACCAGACAAAGATAGTGCAAAAAAAGAAAATTATAGACCAATAACATTGATGAATGTAGATGCAAAAATCCTCAAGAAAATACTAGCAAAGAGAATCCAACAACACATTAAAAGGATCTTACACCATTATCAAGTGGGATTTATCCCAGGGATGTAAGGATTCCTCAATATACACAAATCAATCAATGTGATACACCATATTAACAAATTGAAGAAGAAAAACCATATGATCATCTCAATAGATGCAGAAAAAGCTTTTGACAAAATTCAACACCCATTTATGATAAAAACTCTCCAGAAAGTGGGCATAGAGGTAACCTACCTCAAAATAATACAGGCCATATACAACAAATCCACAGCAAACATCATTCTCAATGGTGAAAAACTGAAAGCATTTCCTCTAAGGTCAAAAACAAGACAAGGATGTCCACTGTCACCACTATTACTCAACATAGTTTTGGAAGTTCTAGCCATGGCAATCAGAGAAGAAAAAGAAATAAAAGAAATACAAGTTGGAAAAGCAGAAGTAAAACTGTCACTGTTTGCAGATGACATGGTATTATACTTAGAGATCCTCAAGATGCCACCATGAAACTACTTGAGCTAGTCAATGAATTTGGTAAAGTTGCAGGACACAAAATTAATACACAGAAATCTCTTGCATTCCTATACACTAATGATGAAAAATCTGAAAGAGAAATTAAGGAAACACTCCCATTTATCACTGCAGCAAAAAGAATAAAATACCTAGGAATAAACCTACCTAGGGAGACAGAAGACCTGTCTGCAGAAAAGTATAAGGCACTGATGAAAGAAATTAAAGATGGTGCCAAGAGGTGGAGAGATATACCATGTTCCTGGGTTGGAAAAATCAATCTTGGGAAAATGACTATACTACCCAAAGCAATCTACAGATTCAATGCAATCCCTATCAAATTACCCGTGGCATTTTTTACGGAACTAGAATAAAAAATCTTAAAACTTGTATGGAGACATAAAAGACCCCGAATAGCCAAAGCAGTTTTGAGGGAAAAAAACGGAGCTGGAGGAATCAGACACCCTGACTTCAGACTATACTACAAAGCTACAGTAATCGAGACAATATGGTACTGGCACAAAAACAGAAACATAGATCAATGGAACAAGTTAGAAAGCCCAGAGATAAACCCACGCACCTATGGTCAACTAATCTATGACAAAGGAGGCAAGGCTATACAATGGAGAAAAGACAGTCTCTTCAATAAGTGTTGCTGGGAAAACTGGAGAGCTACACATAAAAGAATAAAATTAGAACACTTGCTAACACCATACAGAAAAATAAACTGAAAATGTATTAGAGACCTAAATGTAAGACCGGACACTATAAAACTCTTACAGGAAAACATAGGAAGAACACTCTTTGCCATTAATCACAGCAAGATCTTTTTTGATCCACCTCCTAGAGTAATGGAAATAAAAACAAAAATAAACAATTGGGACCTAATGAAACTTCAAAACTTTTGCATAGTAAAGGAAACCATAAACAAAATGAAAAGACAACCCTCAGAATGGGAGAAAATATTTGCAAATGAATCAATTGACAAAGGATTAATCTCCAAAATATATAAACAGCTCATGAAGCTCAATATTAAAGAAACAAACAACCTAATCCAAAAATGGGCAGAAGACCTAAATAGACATTTCTCCAAAGGAGACATAGAGATGGCCAAGAAGCACATGAAAAGCTGCTCAACATCACTAATCATTAGAAAAATGAAAATCCAAACTACAATGAGGTATCACCTCACACCAATTAGAATGGGCATCATCAGAAAATCTACAAAGAACAAATGCTGCAGAGGGTGTGGAGAAAAGGGAACCCTCTTGCACTGTTGCTGGGGATGTAAATTGATACAGCCACTATGGAGAACAGTATGGAGGTTCCTTAAAAAACTAAAAATAGAATTACCATATGATCCAGCAATCCCACTACTGGGCATATACCCAGAGAAAACCATAAATCAAAAAGACACATGCACCCCAATGTTCACTGCAGCACTATTTACAATAGCCAGGTTATGGAAGCAACCTAAATGCCCATCGACAGACGAATGGATAAGGAAGATATGGTACATATATACAATGGAATATTACTCAGCCCTAAAAAGCAACGAAATTGGGTCATTTGTTGAGACGTGGATGGATCTAGAGACTGTCATACAGAGTGAAGTAAACCAGAAAGAGAAAAACATGTATCGTATATTTATGCATGTATGTGGAACCTAGACAAATGGTACAGATAACCGGTTTGCAGGGCAGAAGTTGAGACACAGTTGTAGAGAACCAAACGTATGGACACCAAGGGGGGAAAGCTGCAGGGGGCTCGGGATTGTGGTGTGATGAATTGAGCGATTGGGATTGATGTGTATACAGTGATGTGTATAAAATTGATGACTAATAAGAACCTGCTGTATAAAAAAATAAATAAAATAAAATTCAAAAATTAAAAAAAAAGATTAGCAATATTGAGCATCTCCTTTATGTGTTTACTGGCTAATTGTATATGTCCTTTGTAGAAATCTTTGTGCACATCCTTTGCCTATTGAGTTGTAGGAGTTCTTTATATAGTCTGGATATGTGTTCCTTATCAGATATATGTATGACTTGCAAATATTGCCTCCAGTTTTGTGGGTTGTTTTTTTTTTCACTTTTTTTTTTTTTTTTTTTTTTTGTGGTACGCTGGCCTCTCACTGTTGTGGCCTCTCCTGTTGCGGAGCACAGGCTCCGGACGCGCAGGCTCAGCGGCCATGGCTCACCAGTCTAGCCGCTCCGCAGCATGTGGGATCTTCCTGGACCGGGGCCCGAACCCATGTCCCCTGCATCAGCAGGTGGACTCTCAATCACTGCGCCACTGGGGAAGCCCTTTTTTCACTTTCTTAATGGTGTCCTTTGCAGCATAAAATGTTTTCATTTTGATAATGTCCTATTTATTTTTTCATTTGTTGTTTGTTCTATTGGTGTTGTTACTAGGAAATTATTGCCTAACCCAGTTCACGAGCATGTACTCCAATATTTTCTTCTAAGGATTTTATAGTTTTAGCTCTTACACTGAAAACTGTGATCCATTTTGAGTTAATATTCCTGTATGGTATGAAGAAGGGGTCCAGCTTCATTCTTTTGCACATGGGCATGCAGTTGTCCAAGCACCATTTGTTTATAGACTATTATTTTCCCCCATTGAATAAAGTTGTCTTGGCACCCTTGTGAAAAATCAGTTGATTGTAAATGTAAGGGTTTATTTCTGGATTCTCAGTTATCCTCCATTGATGTATATGTCTATCCTTAGGCCAGTCCTGCTGATAAATATGTCTATCCTTATGCCAGTACCACACTGTCTTAATAACTTTGTAGCTTTGTAGTAAGTTTTGAAATCAGGAAGTGTGAGTCCTCTAACTTTGTTCTTTTTCAAGATTATTTTGGCTATTATATGTCCCTTGAATCTCCATATGAATTTTAAGATTAGCCTATCCAATTTCTGCAAAGATTCTGGTTGGGATTTTCATAGGGATTATGTTTTTCCACCTTTATTGCAATATAATTGACATATAACATCGTGTGATTTTAAGGTATACAACTTATGACTTGATATATGTATATATCACAAAATGACTACCACAGAAAGGTTAGTAAAACACATCCATTACTTCACATAGTTTCCCTTTTTTGGGTGTGTCTGTTAAGAACTTTTAAGATTTATTCTCTTGGCAAGTTTCAAGTATACAATGTAGTATTGTTGACTAGAGCCACTATGCTATTCATTAGATACCCAGAACTTATTCATCTTATAACTGGAAGTTTGTACCCTTTGACTATGACTACCTCCACCTATTCCCCACCACCTGTTCCCCCCACCCCCAGCTCCCCTTGCAACCACCAATCTACTCTCTGTTTCTACGAGTTCAGGATTTTTTTCAGATTCTACATATAAGTGAGATCATAGGGTATTTATCTTTCTCTGTCTGATTTATTTCACTTAGGCTAATTACCTTCAAGTTTATCTATATTGTCACAAATGGCAGGATTTCCTTCTTTTTTATGGCTGAATAATATTATATATATATATATATATATATATATATATATATATATATATACACACACATATATATAATTATCACATTTTCTTTATCCATTCATCCATTGAAGGATACTTAGGTTGTTTCCATGTCTTGGCTATTGTGAATAATGCTGCTATGAACATGGGGGTTCAGATATCTCTTTGAGATAGTGATTTCATTTCCTTTGGATATTGTGGGATTGCTGGATCATATGGTAGTTCTGTTTTTAATTTTTTGAGGAACCTCCATATTGTTTTTCATAGTGGCTATACTAATTTATGTTCCCACCAATAGTGCAGAAGTGTTCCCTTTTCTCCACATCCTCACCAGCACTTGTTTATCTCTTGTCTTTTTGATAATGTTACTGAATTGGTTGACCCCATGCAGGGTCCTAGCCTGGGCCAAGAGCCCCTGTCTCAGCCAGGGAGGTTGTTTTTCCAATTGAATTCATGCAGCCAATAACAAAATTGATGCTGAGACTGGAACAGCACAAGCTTTATTCAATGGCCAAAGAATGGAGAAGCGGGAACCTAGTTCATAAATCAACTTCTCAACCCAATTTGGGTGGAGACACGAAATATATAGGAGGGTCAAGGTAAAAGGGAGGGAATTGAAAAAAGTAGGAGGAATATATATATTCATGACTTATCTGAGAACAGGGGGGTGATTTGGACCCGGAACTGATGCAACTGTCCTTTTCAGTCCTTGTATGGGCTTTTCTGATTGTTGTCATGGCAATCAGTCAACTGTCGTGGCACAGCTGGGTATCCCATTTAGCTGAAATATTACAATGAGCCTATAATGAGGCTCAAGAGCTACTGGAAGTCAGATCTTCCACCATCTTGGGCCTAGTTGGTTCTAACCAGTTCTTGTTTTTTTCTCTTTGCAGCTTCCTCCTGAAACAGATAAGAGTAATTCGTTACTATTCGAGTGAGGGGCAGGGATATGATTCTGGGCAACAGCCTTGGTAACAATAATAGCCATTCTAATAAGTGTAAGGGGATATTTCTTTGTGGTTTTGATTTGCATTTCCCTGATGATTAATGATGTCGTACACCTTTTCCTGTATCTGTTGGCCATTTGTATATCTTCTTTGAAAAAATGTCTATTTCAGTTCCTTTGCCCATGTTTAAATAGGATTATTTATTTGTTTTTATTTTGTTTTTGATGCTATTGGAAGTGAAATTATTTTAAAATTTCATTTCCAATTGTTTGTTACAAGTATAGACATACAACTAATTTTTTTATATTGACTTTGCATCCTACAAACTTGCTGAACTCATTTATTAGCTCTAATAGTTTTTTTGTGGATTCCTTACGATTTCCTTATAAAATATCATGTCATTTGCAGGTTGAGATAGTTTTACTTCTTCATTTCCAATATGGATCCTTTTTATTTCTTTATATTGCCTAATTTCATAGCTAGAACCTCCAGTACAATACTGAGAAGAAGTCTTGAGGGCAGACAACCTTGGCTTGTCTCGTCTCACCATTTAGTACAATATTAACTCTGGGTCTTTCCTTGATACCTTTTATCCAGTTGAGGAAGTTCCCTTCTATTCCTAATTTGTTGAATATTTTCATTATGAAAGGGTGTTGAATTTTGTCAACATGTTTTTATGTCTTTTGAAATATTTATTTTTCCCTTTATTCATATGGTGTATTTCATTGATTTTCTGATGTTAAACCTGAATTCCTGGGATAAATCCCAGTTGGCCATGGTGTATAATCCTTTCTCTATGTTGCTGGATTCAGTTTGCTAGTATCTGGTTGGGAATTTCATGCCTACATTCATGAGATATTGGTCTATAGTTTTCTTGTCTTGTGATGTCTTTGTCTGGTTTTGGCATCAGGGTAATACTGACCTCATAGAATAAGTGGGGAAGTGTTCCTTGCTCTTCTATTTCATGGAAGAGTTTGTGAAGGGTGGGTGTTAATTGTCCTCTAAATGTTTATTAGAATTCTCTGGTAAAGCTATCTGAGCCTAGGCTTCTTTTGTGAGTTGTTTTTTCAGTACTAACTTAATTTCTTTACTTGTTATAGTTATATTTGGGTTTTCAATTTCTTCTTCAGTCAATTTTGGTAGTTTTTTTCTTATTAGGTATTTGACCATTTCAGCTAAGTTATCTAATTTGTATACATACAGCTGTTCATAGTATTCCTTTATAATCCTTTATATATCTTTACAGTCAGTAGTATTGTCCCCTATTTCATTCCTGATTTTAGCAGTCTTTTTTATTTTTTGCTTCATCAGTCTAGCTAAAGGTTTGTCAATTTTGCTCATCTTTTCAAACAATATAAATAGCCTTTTGAGAAGGGAAACATCAAATTAATAATTAGAAGGTGGCTAAGTAACCTCTATATAATGGTCTCGCTGGCAGTGTGTTCTTGGGTACTTGTTTCTTAACATCTTGGGGACTCAGTTGCCTCATTACAAAATGGGGTGATGAGGCTTGCCTCACAGATTTGACTTTAAGATTAGATGAAATAACATGTAAAATCTCTAGCACAATACCTATTCATGGTAGACTTTCATGAAAGGCTCATATCCTTTTCTTCCACAACATTATGCTGACCCCAATTTTACTGCATTATTCTTTGGTTACCAGGTCTAACTTAATAAAGAAAACACTAGAGGTGACTTCTCTTTTAAAGTCTGAAAATATATTTTTCTGTGCTGTCTGCCTGCCATAGAACCAAAATGATAACACATCAACTTCTGAATGTAATCGTGTGAAACAATGATAGTTTAATATTAATAACCATAGCTTAGTCTTAAGCACAACTGAGATCCTATATAATAAATTATCATGCTCTGTATTATTTTCATCTTTTTCTCATCTCAGTTGTTATTTCATTTTCCCATCAAATCTCCATAGAGATAATTTCTCTCTTCTTGAAGGGGAGTGCTATCTCTAAGATAACTAACATTTTTAAGCAACAATTATGATCTTCTAATGAACTTTATGATAATTTCATACAGTTATAAAAATTATCAAAATTCCTTTCAAATCATGGTATACAGTATTCAGGTAAAGAACTGTATCTCTGATCCAATTTTACATTTTTTTTTTTTTTTTGCGGTGCGCGGGCCTCTCACTGCTGTGGCCTCTCCCGTTGCGGAGCACAGGCTCCGGACGCGCAGGCTCAGCGGCCATGGCTCAGCGGCATGTGGAATCCTCCCGGGCCGGGGCACGAACCCGTGTCCCCGCATCGGCAGGCGGACTCTCAACCACTGCACCACCAGGGAAGCCCCCCAATTTTACTTTCTATTAAAAGTTTCTACATCCTGTTCTTACGATTTGCATTCACTCTTTCCTGAGTATCCTTTGGCCTAATCTCCTCCGTAGGTGTGCACCCTCATGGCTTGCTAATAATTTGGGGAAGTAAGAACATTTTTCTTGTAAACTTTGGGTCAGTGAAGAGTGACTCCTTTGGAAATAGGAATTGAATGTTATCATCGCATATATGAACTCAGTGTTTAGCCCATATATTTTCCATTCTTCTGAAGTGAGGCAGAATTGATAGTGCCTCACTTCACATGGAGGAAAAATTAAATTGCAGAGTTGGGGTTATGGTGTGGTTATGATAGGATCTCTGTGGCCCAGCCTGATACAAGTAGATCACACATCATGATTCTAACATTGATGATAGGAAAGCACTCCTTCCCCGCAAGGTGCATGTTAGTAGAGTTCTCAGGAGCAACCTCTTATCTCAGTAAGTCCCCAACTCCAATCAGAAGACATTTTTTTTCCTATGGGATATGGACAGTGAAGACTGAATGGATATGAAGAATTCATTCTTAAGAGACCTGCCTTAGCTCATGTTCTTTACTAGCAATGTGATCTTAGGCAAATTATTCAATTTCTCTGAGCTTCAGTTTCTATGTGCATAAAATGCTGGTGGTGATAAAGAGTTGTTGTGAAGTTTTAATAAGTAACGTGTGTAAGTACTTAACACAGTGCCCAGCTTATTGTAAGGAATCTTTATCAAAATAACTTCTTTCTTGTGACCCACCTGGGTGTTGCAACAGACTCATTAAAGCTTTCTCTGACTGCATTTAAAATTTTGGATTTTGGACTATTTGATCTTAAATATTGTTTAATATTTTTAGATTCATACAGTTTAAGTTACTACTGGTAACAAACCATGTTTGTTTACCCTATCCTATTATTGCAACTAGCTCTGCCATTGCTGGTCTTTTATTTTGGTTTCTGTCCAGCCCATGCCTATACTAACTTATATATTGCCACCAGCTCTTATAATCCTGCTGTGTCCAGACAGTGTTCCCTACTTGTCTGGTATGGATCAGGCCCCAACTCAGCCAGGCCAAATGGTATCTTACCAGGAAAAGTAGACCCTGTTGGCTGCCATGTTGTTGTGATGGCAGGAAATGAATCTCAATAGATGAAGAGACTCTTGCATTATAACAGGCAGAAGATTTACATCTGCTTTGGTGATATGACCAAAGTTTGTTTATGGACCCATAGGCTCTTATAATTGGAAGATACTTTAAAGATTATCTAGTCCCATTCAATAATAATGATATCAGACATCTATTGAGTTTTCATTGTATGTCAGGCACAGTGATAAATGCTTACCTGCAGTTTTTTACTTAATCTTTTCGACAACTCCTAGAAGTATCCTATTTTTGTCTGCATTTTTATAAATGAGGAATCAGATTCAGAGAGGTTAACTCGCCTAGGTTTATATAGCTAAGAATCAACAGATCCAGGTGTCAAACTCAAGTCTGATTCCGGAATTGCATTCTTCAGTACATTATATAGTGACCCTCCTACACTGCAAGTAACCCTTCTAGAGGATTCCTGAAAGATTATTCTGTATTTTGCTTGAATATCTTCAAGGATGGTCACTTTACTCTTCTTTTGAAGCAGCTCCTTCCATTATTTGACAATTTTAGTGGCTTAGTGGGAAAGATGTTAAAATCTGATTCTTTCTAACAACAAAATCATAGACAGAGTAGGAGGGATTGGAAGATTGTCTCATTCATTCCCTTCATTTTACATTTACTTTTAATACTTAAGATAGGTTTTATGATTTCTCTTAATTTTAACTTATGCTAAACATTCCCAGTTTTTTCATTCCTTCCTTGTATGAATGATTTGCAGGATTTTCATTATACTGGAAACACTATTTGGAACCTACTCTTAGGTGTTTACTTCTCCTTTAAAATGGAGCACAAAGAACTGGACCTCATACTTTAGAGATTATTTGTCTGGCTCAGAGTATAGTGGAATTGTGCCTTTCTTTAATCCAGTCATTAGACTTCTCCTAGTATAGACTAAGATTGCTCTGGGCTTTTCTTTTCAGCAGCCATGTCATGAACTTGTGGCCGGATCAAAGAAACCGTTTTTGAGACAAGAGGCATTTCTGAAATCATAGTTCTGAACCACTGATTCAAGAATTATTTTTTTCAGCTCTGAATCTCTTTATACTGGTTTCATTGGTAATCTGTTTGCTTAGAGACTGATTTACTGGACAAATGAAATGGCATTTGTAACTGCGTATTAAACCGTTTATTTTTATACGTATATACCTACATTTGGTTAACTTATAAGCACCAACATTTTCCACATTTGCTGTTCAAATCTTAGATGGACTAGTTTATAGACCATTGACTTCGAATGGAATTGTGAAACTAGTCCTTATCTGAAGCCTAGGTGACAAAAGGCTTTCTTTCCCAAGCAAAAGGAATGATACTCCTGTTGCCTTCTCAGTTCTGTACTCTTTCCCTGCCCTCTAGGTCGAAAGGAGAGGGCAGCATAGCCTGTGGGTAAAGACTGCAGGAGTCAGAGCAGACGACCTATAGCTGACCTGAACAATATTGTTAAAGGAAAAAGAAATTGCAGAATGAAGAGAGGATCAGTTTTGATTGGAATTTAGACATCTTTACTAGTCCTTGGATGATTCAGGTCAGACTTTTAAAGGAGAAATCTTGGAGAATAGGAGGGAAGCACTAGGGATTGAACCTCTTTTTACCACACTTTAGATGATACCAGAATTATTTTGTTACATTAATGATTTTAGGATGTAAATGCTTACTCATTGTAGTATATAGAAGGACTGTCATTTGCAAATATTTGCGGTTTTTTGCCTTTGAAAACCTCAACTCCCTAGACTATACTCTGTACCTCGATTTCCTTATCTATAAAGTGAGGATAAGAGTACTTACAGTGTTCCCTAGTTTCCCAATCACCCCATACAGAAAGTCCTCTCTCTCTCCACTTAACGTGTCTAGTGCTTTAAACTACTCTTCAGACCTAACATATAAATTGTATAAATTGTGGTTACATGTATAAGTGTTTTATGTCTCCTACTAAATTATAATCTTCTTGAGATCAGGGGCTAGTTGAGTTTTCATCCTTTTTAACCTTCATAGTTCCTGATCTAGTGCTTATATATTTAATACAGTTAAATATTTATTGTAATAATTTTAGAGGCCTTCTTTAAATCATGATTTTGTCTCAACTTTTTCTGATAGAACAGTGAGAATTTATTTAGGCATTTGGAGAAGCATGAACAAGAAATAAGTAGAAAAAAGGTAAGGAGAACAAAATAAAGTTTACTTGACATAAGAGAAGAGCCAAGTTAGGAAGCACACAAGGAATGAAAAATTATGTGGATTGTTTAAAATTTAAGCAGAAATGTGTCACAGACTATTTAGAGAAATCCGTCATCAATGTGAGAAAGCATTCAAGTCATAGTTGTTTTTAATCTCTACTAGTTAATTAGTACTAGTTCTCAAGTGCTCTGAGTATGAGGAATCTAAGGAAAGCAAGTGCTTTGGAATCAAACAGCCTGGCTCTGCTGCTTACTAGCTGTATGAAGTTTGCCAAATTACTTAAATTTTGTTTAGCTTCAGTTTTCTCTTCTGTAAAACGAATTTTATAGTATCTATTTTAGGGGATTGTTGTAAAGACCAGATGGAGGAGTATGTGTCAGTGTAATGGTATAAGCATTCAAAAAACATTAGCTGTTGCTGGTTTTGTCTTCATGAAGTTTACTTAACAGTGAGAAAGCAAAAAGGTGTGATTAAGTAGAAGGGTATAACTAGAGGTATTATGTCAGAGAGCTGGATGACATGGAAGAGAATAAAGTTTGACTGGGAGGAGTTAGGTGGAATTATTATCGATGATGTATGTTTAGCACTTAATTTACAAAGTGTTTTCTAGTAGTGTGTCATTTGGTCCATACTTCACTTCAGCCCACTTAAACCATCCTCTGGAGATCTGATTGATTTTGGCATGTGTGTGGAAGAGCTGTTGTTTAGTCAGGATACTTAAGCAGCCAGAGAAAACAGAGGGGTGATTGTCAAACTTGTTACCTTCTCCCCCTCTCCCACTCCCCCATATTTCCCCCATCGCTATTTCCCTAATCCCTTTGATTGGAAAGGGGTTGACGTTAGTCAATTTGCTTACCAGAGGACATGACAAACACATTCACCTTTCTCTTGCTCCCATTGTTGTCACCCCCACACAACCTTTACTCTTTTGAGCAACACTTAAATGGAGCAGTGTTTCAGAGTTTATTTGCGGAGCATAGTCTTTGAGGGATGAATTAAAATTTTCAGTGAAAGCACAAGAAAGTAATCGGGAGCATAATTGAGCAGGTGGAACAAATGTGTTAAATCTGTTTTGAGAAAACAACAACCGGTTTTAAAGTATTTAATAAACCAGCCTCAGGTTCACTGTTCCATAATCAGGGTGAGAATGAGGGAGGAAAGAATGTATAGGTTTTCTGAAGACATCTGAGAATGCAAGTGCTGCCTCTAATATGGCTGATTCCAATAGGGAATGGAGGAACCTCTTCCTAGTCATGTCCAGAAAAATTGGGAAGCTTGTCATTAGCTCTATTGTGATGCAGATGTGACTTCAAAGAACCTTTTCACTTCATCTTGTATATGTTGTGGTAGACAGAAATATTTCAAACTACCACAAAACAAAGGATTTGGAGGATGAGATTAAAGATTAACATGTACTACATGGAGACATAATTTCTGTTAAGTATTGATCTTTTACTTAAGACATAGCTGGACAGGTATATTTAGTATAGGATTCTTGTATGAAAAGATCAATTATTTTCCCTCTCTCTAAAGCATAGGCCAAAAGTATCAGAGAATTTCTGAATTAGAATGGACACAAAGGTTATCCAGCTCAAGTCCTCATCTCCTCTGTTCATCACTTCAACAATACCTCTACCAAGTGGTCATCATCCTAGGCTTGAAATGTGTCAGTAATGGGGAACTTGCCCTCACTGGAGCCAACCCATGCCATTTGCAAGCCGACCTAGTTGTTATAAAAACCTTTTTCATTTAATAGTGCAGTCAGCAGTCAGCTACTTCTGTCCCTCCCCTCTATGGAGTCATAAACTGTCTTCCACTTGATAGCCATTCAGGTGGAAGACAGAAATCACCATGTCCTCCTGAATTGTCCCCCACCCCTCCAACCCCCCTCCCGGCTAAATATCTTCTTTCAACTGTTCCTATGTTACTTTGTTGCACTTTCCACACTGTGTGTTATGGTCATAATTTTGAAGCTGTATTTTCACACATCTGAGTTGTGAGCTCCTTGAGGGCATGGACTATATCTTATATTTGAATGTATCTCATATAACAAGTGTTTGAATGAGAAACATGGTATTAAATTTCTTCACTACCTAGGCTACTCTTGTTTGGACATTCTCTGAATTATCCTTCATTACACAGATATTTACTGAATGCCTTCTGTGTGTTAGATACTGTGCCAGCATTTAGGAATGTAACAGTGAAATAGACAGACATAGTCCCTGACTTCATGGAACTTAAAATCTAGTGTGAGTTACAGACATGGGAATGGGTAGTACAAAACAAGGTGATAAGGCTGCAATACAGGAAAGACATAGCACATGGTTTTCAATCCAGGCTTTTGGGGTCAAAGAAGGCTTTTGTTTCCTATTGTTGAAGCAGGAGAAATATTCTAGATGTGGTCTGACCAGGCCTGATGATCGCATTCTTCATCTGGATATATGTCTGTTATTGTAGCTTCAGGTGATACTAGCCTTTTTTATGCTACTACATTATTGTTCATTCATTCATTCAATAAATTTTTATTGAACACCTACATGCTTAAGGAGCAGTGCTAGGAACTGGGGCTACAACAGTGACTAAGAGGTAGATTTACTATAAAGGTAATGAAGATTAAGTTCCAAGGCCCCTCACTTGCAGGGACCCCTTCCAAGGCCCTGTAGCTAATTTTGTATTTATAATTTTGTATTATTTTTCTTAAAGAGAATCTTGCAATTTATACATACTTCAAGTCCAACAAAGCCTGTATCTGCCTCTGACTAGCATTCCATGGCATGGATGTACCATAGTTTGTATAACCATTCACCTATTGGAGAGCATCAAGGCTGATTCCAACTTTTGGCAGCCACAAATAAAGCTGCTATGAGCATCCATGAACAGGTTTTTATATGAACATAAGTTTTCATTTTTTCTGGGATAAATGTCCAGGAGTGCAGTTGCTAGGTGATATGGTAATTGTATGTTTAGGTTTTTTAAAAGAAAGTGCCAAAATGTTTTCCAGAGTGGCTGCATTATTTTACAGTCCCACCAGCAAGGAATATGTGATCCTGTTTATTCACATCCTTGCCAGCTTTTGGTGTTGCACTATTTTTAATTTTAACTATTTGGATAGTATACTGATATCTTAATGTGGTTTTGATTTTCTTTTTCCTAATAGCTAATGGTATTGGATATCTGTTAATGTACTTATTTGCCATCTTTATATCCTCTTTATTAAATGCCTTTTCATGTCTTTTTCCATTATCTAATAGAATTATTTGCTTTTTAAACAAATTACTGTTGAGTTTAGAGAATTCCTTATATATTCTAAATATAAGTCCCTTTTCAAATATGTGGCTTGCAAATATTTTCTCCTATTCTGTAAGCTTGTCTTTTTATTTGATTACATAGGCTTTCATAGAGCAAAAGTTTCTAATTTTGGTGAGGTTCAATTTACCAATCTTTCTTATTATGGAAAGGATCATGCTTTTGGTGTCATGTCTGAGAACTCTTTGCCTAGCTCTAGGTCCCAAAGACCTTTCCTATGTTCTTTTCTAAAATTTTTATAATTTTGCTTTTATATTTAAGTCCATGATCTATTTTGAGTTAACTTGTATATAAGATGTAAGGATTAGGTCAAGGTTACTTTTCTCGCCTATGAATATTCATTGTTCCAGCACCACTTGTTAAAAACACTATGCTTCCTCCATTGAATTGTTGTTGAATCTTTGTCAAAAATCAGTTGAACATATTTATGTGTTCCTATTTATGGGTTCTCTGTTCTTTTACATAGATCTATATGTTTATTCCTCCACCAACAGCACACTGTTTTGATTATGATAGCTATATACTAACGCTTAATATGTGGTAGAGTGATTCCTCCCACTTTTTTGTTCTTTTCCAAGATTGTTCTAGCTATTCTAATGCCTGTGCTTTTCCATATAACTTTTAGAGTAAGTTTGCCTATGTCTACAAAAATTCTTGCTGAGATTTTGATAGGAATTACAATAAACCTGTGGATCAATATGGAGAGAATTGACATGTTTAATGTATATCTTCTATTCCATGAACACAGTATCTCTCCATCTATTTATGTCTTTGATTTCTTTTATCATCATTTTGTAATTTTCAAAGTTATGCATCCTGTACATGTTTTATTAAGTATATACCTAAGTATTCCATATTCTTCAGAGCAATTATAAGTGGTATTGTTTTTAATTTTGGTTTCTGCATGTTCATTGTTAGTATTTAGACAAGCAATTGAATATTTGTGTGTTGATCTTCTATGCTGTGAACCTTTGTGAACTCACTTATATCTTCTAAGAGTATTTCTATGGTTTCACTGGGATTTTCTACACATACATAGCATCTGAAATAGAGCTAATTTTATTTCTCTCTTCTAATCTACATGCCAATTAGGGTATCGAGAGCAGCTATTCTTGCCATGTTTCTATCTTAGGGACAAAATTCAGTCTTTCACCGTTAAGTATTATGTTAGCTGTAGAGTTTTTGTAGATGCTTTTTTTCAAGTTGAGGTACCTTTATTCCAAATTACTGAGAGCTTTTTTCCCCCTGAATGAGTGTTGGATTTTGTCAAATACTCTTTCTGCATCAATTGATATAATCATATGATTTTTCTTCTTCAGCTTTTTCATTATGATGGATTACATTGATTGCTTTTTGAATGTTGAAAATGCCTTGTGTCGTTGGAATAAACCCTACTTGGTCATGGTGAACAATTCTTTTTATATATTGTTGAATTCAATTTGTTAATATTTTTATGAGTTTTGTATCTAAGTTCATAAGCAGTATTTGGTCTTAGTTTTCTTTCTTTTTTTGTATTTTGTCTGGTTTTGGTATGAAAGCAATATTGGCTTCATGAAATGAATTGGGTAGTATCACCTCCTCCTTCTATTTGAAAGAGATTTTGTAAAATTAACATTAATTCTTACTTAAATGCTTGGTAGAATTCTCCAGTGAATCCAGCTGAGGCTAGAGATTTCTTTTTCAGGAAATTTTAAATTACAAATTGAATTTTTCTGTTGGTTATAAGGGTATTCAGATTGTCTATTTCATTTTGGTTGAGGCTCAGCTGTTTGTGGTTTTTGAGGAATTGGCCCACTTCTTCTCAGTTGTCAAATTTATGAGCATAGAGTTATTTGTAATATTTCTTCATTGTGTTTTTAATGGCTGTAGGATTTAGTTTCATTATTGATATTGGTAATTTGTGTCTTCTCTAGTTTTATTTTTGTCATTCTTGCTAGAGTTTTGCCAATTTTACTGGTTTTTTTTCCCAACCAGATTTTTGCTTCATCAATTTTCTGTTTTGTTTTTCTATTTTCAATTTTATTGATTTCTGCTCTTATCTTTATTTCCTTTCTTCTGCTTCCCCTGGGTGTATTTTGCTCTCCTTTTCCTAGTTTCTTGAGGTAGGAACATAGGTTATTGATTTGAGACCTTATTTCTAATGATGGCTTTTAGTGCTACAAGTTTGCCTCTCAGTACTACTTTAGCTGCATCCCAGATATTTTGCTATGTTGTATCTTCATTTTCACTCAGTTCTATGTATTTTTTATTTCCTTTGATGCTTCCTCTTTCACTCATGGATTATGTAGAACTGTGTTTTCTAACTTCTATGTATTTAGAGATTTCCGTTTGTATTTTTTTTGATTTCTAGTTTTATTCCATTATGATCAGATAACACACTGTATGATTTTAATTCTTTTAAGTTTGTTGAGGTTTGTTTTATAGACTGTTGCATGAATACTTGAAAAAAAATGTGTGTTCTGCTGTTTAGTTAAGTAGAGAGTTTTATATATAGAAATTAGATCCAGTTGGTTGTGTTTTTCTGATCTTTTCTATCATTGTTAATTTTCTCTCTTGTGGTTCTATCCGTTGCTGGAGGCAGGATGCTTAAGGCCCTAACTGTAATCCTTGATTTTCTATTACTACACTTAGTTCTATCAGTTTTTGTTTCATGCGTTGTAAGGTTCTGTTGTTTGTTGTACACACATTTAGAATTGCTATATATTCCTGGTGGACTGATCCTTTATCATTATGTAATATACCTGTTTGTTTGTAGTAATTTTCTTTGCTCTGCAGTCTACTTTATCTGATATTAATATAGTCATTCTTGCTTTTTTGTAAAGTAATGTTTGTATGGTATATCTTTTTCAGTAATTCTACTTTAACTTACCTGTATTATTGAGTCCAAAGTGAGGTTTTTTTGTAAAGAATATATAGTTGGGTCATGTCTTTTTATTCACTCAGTAAATCTCTATCTTTTGGTATAATTTTTTAAATTGAAGCCTAGTTGATTTACAATATTATATTGGTTTCAGCTGTACAGCATAGTGATCAGTATTTTTACAGATTATACTCCATTAAATGTTATTACAAGATAATGGCTATACTTCCCTGTGCTATACAATATATCCTTGTTGTTTATTTTATACATAGTAGTTTGTATCTCTTAATCCCATACCCCTAACTTGCCCCTCCCCCCTTTCCTCTCCCCTCTGGGAACCACTAGTTTGTTGTCTATATTTGTGAATCTATTTTTGTTTTGCTATATACATTTGTTTGTATTATTTTTTTAGGTTTCATATATGAGCAATAGTATACAGTATTTGTCTTTCTAAGTCTGACTTATTTCACCAAGCCTAATATTCTCTAGGTCTATTCACATTGCTGCAAGTGGCAGAATTTCATTCTTTTCATGGCTGAGTAATATATATATATCTCACATCTTTTTTATCCATTTGTCTGTTTATGGATACTTGGGTTGCTTCCATATCTTGGCTATTGTAAATAGTGCTGCTATGCATGTATCTTTTTGAATTAGTGTTTTTCTTTTTTCTGGATATATACCTAGTGCTGGATCATGTGGTTATTTTTAGTTTTTTTAAGGAGCCTCCATACTGTTTTCTGTAGTGGCTGCATCAATTTATAGTCACACCAACAGTGCACAAGTGTTCCCTTTTCTCCACATCCTCACCAATATTTGTTATTTGTGATCTTTTTGATGATAGCCATTCTGACAGGTGTGAGGTGATATTTCATTGTTGTTTTGATTTGCATTTCTCTAATAATTAGCAATGTTGAGGATCTTTTCATGTGCCTGTTAGCCATCTGTATATCTTCTTTGGAAAAATGCCTATTCAGGTCTTCTGCCCATTTTTTGATTGGGTTGTTTGTTTTTTGATTTGATTGGTATATTTAGACCATTTACATTTAAGATTATATATATATGCATATATATGGTACCACCATTTTAATAAAAGTCCGCCATTTCATTATTCATTTTATCTGTTGTTTTCTGTGGTTCTCATTCTTCTGTTTCTGTTTTCTTGACTTCTCATGGGTTACTTGAGCATTTCAGCTTGATTTATTTATAGTATCTTTGAGTGCATCTCTTTTTTAGTAGTTGCCCTTGGGTATTATCATATACACATGTGACTTGTAAGTCTACCAGTAACATTTTACCACTTCGAGTGAAAACTTCACTTACATTTAGGTCTCCTTACCTTCCCCACATTTAAATACCATTGTCCTGAGTATCAGATGGTGTTATAATTTTTGTTTCAATCATCAAATAAGATTTATGCAATTCATGAGAAAAAGAATAATCTATTGTGTTACCTATATTTCTGCTCTTTCTGTTGTTCCTTTCTCCTTCCTGATGTTCCAAGTTTACTTCCTTTATCATTTCCTTTGTGTTTGAAGAACTTCTTTTGGCCAGTCTTTCAGGGTAGGTCTGCTAGCAATAAATTGTTTTAGTTTTTCCTTATTTGAGAATGTGTTTATTTCCTTTTCACTTTCAAAGGATAATTCCACCTGATATAGAATCTATGGTTGACAGTTGTTTTCTTTCAGAACTTGAAAAGTATTGTGACACTTTCTACTAGCCTCCATGGTTTCAGAATAGAAATGCTTGGCGTTTTGAATTGGTGTTTCCATATAGGTAACATGTCATTTCTTTCTTTCTCTTTTCAAGATTTTTTCTGGTGTTTAACTTTCAAAATTTTAGTTATGATGTGTCATGGAATGGATTTCTTTTAAGTTTATCCTGTTTGGAGTTCACTCAGCTTCCTATTTCTATTTCCATGCTGAGGCTTTTCTGTTTTCCTTTGTTTTAAGAGAATTTGTAATTGATTTTTGAAGCATTTTTTTTGATGTCTGCTTTAAAATCTTGTGAAATAATGCCAACATCTGATTCATCCTTGTGCTGGCCTCAATTGATTGTCTTTTCCCCTTCAAGTTGTTATTTTCTTGGTATGATGGGTGATTTTTGACTGTATCATGGATGTGTATCTACTATATTAGGAGACTCTGGGTTCTATTTAAATCTTTTATTTTAGCAGATAGCACATTGTTTAGGTTTAGCATGTAGGCTGTGGTTCCAATGACGTTTGCTTTTTGTAGACTTTGTGGTATCATTTTAGTTTGCTTGGTTTATCTGGTGCTGCTGGGACTTCTACTGGTCCTTGCTGATGATGCCTTAAGGGGCAGAAAGGATTTCCCCAGGCCTGTCACTGGATGTCTCTGAGTGAAGGAGGGGCACAGTGGGATTCTTCATCAGTGTCCCCCCTACCCCCACACTGGTCCAAAGTCACTGCACAGGGGAGGAGAATGTTGGGTCTGTGAGACAAAGAAGCTTCCTGGAACTGGGATTTTTTTGTGACTTGAGTCCCATTTCTCATTCCATCGTCCCTCCCATTGTCTTTGGGTAGGGGTGGAGAGTTTGGGACCCATAGGGATAAAGAGGCTTCCCAGACCGGCTTTCTGCTGTAGCTGGGTCTCTCTTATATGCTCTGCCTGACAGCCTTGGTATCTCTGGGTGGGCAAGGCATCTCAGGCCTGGGGGGAAGGAGAGTACTTCCCCTGGCTACTTATTTCCAGCTAGGCTTCTGTGATATTGTGATTTAAAAGAAATATATATTTGGTCATTCAGATGACTAAAATATATTTCTCATATATATTTGGTCTTCATCCATTGTTCCTGGCTCACACTCCCAAAACCCTTGGAATTTCCTGAGTGATAAGAGCAATGGGAGCATCTTTTGTTATAAAATTTGGTCTTTGTCCTCAGATCCTGAAATCACTTCAGAGCAATAAGGTGAAATGGGTGTCTAATTGTTCATAACAACCTCTTTTCCACCACTACTGTGTTTCTGTTAATGAGGTAACTTTTGGAAAGCACCTAAGGATGGGGGCTGGTTGCCAGGGGAATCAACCTTGATTAGAGCTTAGGGTGTTGGAACTTTCAGTCCCATCCTATGATTTCCAGGGATAGGAGAAGGGCTGGAGGTTGAATCAATCACCAATGGCCAATGATTTAATCAATCGTGCCTATTGTAACAAAGCCACAATAAAACCCCAAAAGTAGTGGGTCAGAGAGCCTCTGAATTGGTGAACACATGGAGATTTGGAGAGAGTTGCATGCTCGGAGAGGGTATGGAAGCTCTGTACCCTTTCCCCATACCTTGCCTTATGCATCTCTTTCATCTGGATTTTCTGAGTTAAATCCTTTTATAACAAACTGGTAATCTAGTAAGTAAAATATTTTTCTTGAGTTCTGTGAGCTACGGTAGCAAATTAGTCAAGCCCAAGGAGAGGGCTGTTGGAACCTCCAATCTATAGGTGGGCATTCAGAAACACAGGTGACAACCTGGATGTGTGACTGGTGTCTGAAGTTGGGGAGAAGGGGCAGTTTGTGAGACTGAACTCTTAACCTGTGGAATCTGATGCTATCTCCAGGTAGATAATGGCCGAATTGAGTTTAATTCTTGGACACCTTGCTGGTGTTGGAGAATTTTTGGTGTGGAAACAACCTCCCTCTCCCTACATGTTGGAGTTGGGACCAGCACCCCTCTAGCTCCCAGTTGATCCTCTGTACTAATAATGTTGGGCTTGCCTAATGTTGTCAGAGACTTCTGTTTGACACTGGAGAGCAATGAGCCTACCTGGGCTGACTTTTTTTTGTTAGGATGGAGGATCTAGAAATACCAGGTCTGGGTGGCCTTTCTTTGTTGGATGTGGGGATGCAAAATATCCTGTTGTTGTGCTGTTCCTCCATTTATAGGGTCCCAAAACAGCTCAGCTTCTTACCACCCTTTAGATTTCTCCTTCAGTTGTTTCTTGTGCCATTCCCAGCAGGGAAAAACACCATACTGCCCAGACCAGAAGTTTTCCTATTAAACAGAAGTTTAATAATGTGTTTTATACAACTTGCTTAGAATTTAGATTAAATTCACCAGCTTGCAAACATTACTTTCTTCTTTTTGAAAATCAAAAGTACGTTTGCCTCCCTCCAGACTTCTGTCCCTCTCTCTTTATTCACAATTTTGTCTAGACAGCAGTTTGGAAATCTTAGCCCAAGGTCTTTCCAGTATCCTGGAATGTGATTATCCTGGAATGTGATTATTCTAGGACAAGTACTTCTTGACCTGTTCTTGTGTCTCTGTTTTTAGTTTCTTTCTAATGTTTGTTGTACCCTTTCGTGTCCTAACTTTTCTTAACTGAGGATACATGGAAATAAAGTAGGAATTGTTTTTTGTTTGTTTGTTTGTTTTCTCTTTGTAACCTAACATTACATTTCTTCTTATTGTTGATGGCAGTTTGAAATCCCTGTTTGTTATCCTTGGACTATACCTCCCTCTAAGGCTCATGTCATTCTGAACCTTGGATTTTTTAGTGTTTTACAGGTACATGGCACTCTTTTGTAATTATCATTGGTTATGTCTCCTTTGTTACATCAGTAGACTGATGTATACCAACTTGAGAGTCAGACAGACTTGTGTTTGAACCTCTCCTCTACCTTTTCCTAGATGTGTGATTTGGGATTGCTTTTTTAACCTCTGAGCTTCCATTTTTTAATCTATAGAATGGAAACAATACTACTATTAATAATAAGATATAATACATATTAGGCAGGTAGCATAGCTCTTGACACAAAGTACAGAATAAATGCTATTACCGTTGTTATTGTACATTAAAAAAAATCTGAGAGTATACATAACTTTTTATAGCTACCTCTTTTGATACCTATCCTTTTCTCTTTTGTAATTTTATAGTTGGAATTTCATTTTTGAGTGACTTCCAGTCAGCTTATGTAAATTAAAGTTCTCAGGGAAGGAGATTGCGTATCTTTGAAATTGTGAAATTTCATCTAATTTAATTTCGACTGGCATTCTTATGCCAGTGCTGGTGATGGTCCTCCTACTGAGTAGTAAATGCAAATATTTCACAGCTCTGTCTCCATGCAATTGCTGTGTAGGTGTTAAATTAGCCTTTCTTGTTAACCATCCATAAATATTTCAAAATACATACTCATGTGGGTACCCAGCTTGCTTCTACATGCTACAAAAATTCTGGCTTGTTAGACATTTCATATTATCATATAGCCTACCTGTATTTATTGTTATATTTTAAAATAAGTTAATGGTTATAGTACATCAGCATACTTTTCTAGTGAAAAATGAAATTTATCAGATGCTTGATTTGAACTCTCTGGGCAAGAATCATATTGAATTTTATATTTTGTACAATGCCCAACCCATTGTCATTCAGGTGTTTTATCACTGATTGTACCTAAAGTGATGTAGCAGTTGTCTGAAGGTCAGCAAAGTGACATCATTACCAGTGTGTTCTAACTAACCTGTTTCTTCCAGTGTGTTTTTCCTCTGAGTTAAAGTTGGTAATCTTTTTAATCTTAGTAAATTCTTTAGGTTTCATGTTTGATAGCTATAATTCTGGAACCTCCCAAAACTATCTTAATTAAAGGCATGTTGGAATGTGTTTGAAATTTTTCTGCTGTAGTTCATTACTTCTGGGCAGTAATCTTAAGGATGTGAGTTTTCTTCAGGGATTCAACCTTTGCTGCTTCCCTCTGTCGAGTTTTTTTTTTTTTAATCTCTTCACCTCCTCCCCTAGGGAGAATAGGTATCCAGATTGTTTTTAGTCTTTTGGAGATGATTGGAACTAGGGTCTTGATAACTCTAACCTTTGAATGTTCTAGATTGTTTTTGAGGGCTAACATTGGCATTATGGACAAATTCTAACGGGTAATTTAGATTCTGGCATCAGAAATCTAAATGAAATGGCACAAGGTTTAGTTTTTTCCTTCTTGCTATCATGAAATGGTGGTGTGCCGTGGCTAGGTACTATGCTTTCTCAGTGATGTTTCATTGGTGAGTTGATTCCTAGATGTCGTTTGTTTATATGCTTGTAGAGTGTTCTTGAGTTCTTTGGAGGAATAAAGGATTGATTCACGGTGGCTGGGGATGCTTATTGTTCAATTATAGAATTGTAACTTGCCAGCAGAAATATAGATAAAAGGGAAAGAGCCCTTGTGCCTGAACTGCAGATGACCCCTCTCTGGGCTTTATGGCCCACTGCTTTTTCATCATCTCTTCCTTTAGTGCAATACATAACTTTGCTTTTCTTAGAGAGACATATTCTGGCTTCTTCTTTGTGCAGGCTTCTCTTGCTTAGACTGCTTCCACATTGTACCATGTGTCTGGAATAATGCCCTCTCCTTTGTCTGCCAAACCCTTTCTCTGCTGTCAGCCTGAGAGAGCTAGAATTCTCATCTCCTTCATTAAACTCTGCTGACCTGAGCGTCACAGAAGTGACAGCTCCCTGAGGCATAGATCATGTAAACACTTCTTCTTGTCAGTTTATGTAGATGTTCAGTGTTTTTATAGTGCTGTCTTGGTATCTTTGTGGGATAGTTATCTGTGTTGTCTGGCATCTTAGATTTTTAAATCCACAAAAGGGAGAAATCCTATTAGACTTATGGATATTCGTCTCACAAGTAAGTAGGCATTTGATAGATTGCTTTTTTTTTTTTTTTGCGGTACGCAGGCCTCTCACTGTTGTGGCCTCTCCCATTGCAGAGCACAGGCTCCGGATGCACAGGCTCAGCGGCCATGGCTCACAGGCCCAGCCGCTCCGTGGCATGTGGGATCTTCCCAGACTGGGGCACGAACCCACGTCCCCTGCATCGGCAGGCGGACTCTCAACCACTGCGCCACCAGGGAAGCCCTGATAGATTGCTTTTTGAAGGCAATGTCATTGAGGGCAAAAGTGGACAAAAAGCCTCTGAAAAATTAGAACTCTTGTTGTTGCTTGTTGAACTTTGTAATCGATAACTGACCTTATAAGCTCAGGAAATGAGACTTGAATCATTTCAGTTCTTGACCACACAGTATCTATTTCAGTGTTTTAAAAGTTTTATTTCCTTTCCCCATAAACTAGGCAGCTGACTCAAAGACTTGACTTTATTGCTTAGCAATTCTACTACATTACTTAGTAAGCATGATAATGCTGCCTTTGAATTTACAAGCCATTGGCTGGAGAAGTCTTAAATTTCTGTTGTTAAATTCTCCAGAAATCTGACTGAACATGAATCTCTGGGAATGACATTCGTTACCCATTAACTATGTGAACAATACGTTTTTGGACAGAGACAGAGCCCTCCACAATCAGAACTCATTCTTTCCCTCATCTAGTTCCAACAGTAGCAAACTATTCATAATTTCCCATGCTTACTGTCATACCTTTACTCATATAATGTTATCTCCTCTTGAAGTGCATTTCTTCTCTCTCTCTGACTCCTTATTCACCTGGCATATTCTTGATTTACCTTAAATGTCTTTATTCTGTGATCATTTTCTGACCTCTGCATCAGACAAAGGTAGTTACTTCCATTTCTCCCATGTAACATCTTCTACACACCTCTAAACACTTGAGCATTATATTTTTACCACTTGTATTTGTGGTCTTCTTTGTGATCTTACCCCCAGTGATTCCATTGTGAGTTTCTGAAAGACAAGAACATTTTGTTTTCCCAGAGTCTTGCAGAGTTATTGGCACATCACATGTGCTCAATACATCCTGGAAAGAACGAATGAATGAACCAAGGCAGGCATGCCAGTGGAATTAGAAACCATGGCTGTGAGGACTTCTGTTTATGGCTTTGACAGACTAACTTGTATCAGACTAACTAGGAAGGGCTAGAAAAACTGCATAAAATTACAATATACTTATTTGAAAGCATCAGAGAGCTATCAAAGGAAGTAGGGATCAAAATCCCGGAGAGGAGAGATGTATTGAGGTGTGCCCAACATTCTGTGCTACAATTTGCCAATGTAAGTGGTATGGGTAGAGACACTGAGAAGCCAAACTGAAAATAGTAACTAAGAGACAGAGAAGCTGAGCAGAGGTTTCAGCAGTCTCACAGGGCTATAGAGACAAAAATTAGAGTTCAGGGCTACCATAGTAATCAGGACTTGAAGGTCCAAGATACCAGAGAAAAAGAAAGTACAATGAATTTAGTCCAATATTTTATGCTACTTTTTCTCTTGTGTCATTTGCTGATTTGTAAGTGGTACAGGGCAAAGAAGTTGAGAAGTTAAGCAGAAAGTGCCAGATACAAATCTGAGTAGTTAAGCAGAGCTTTCAGCAATTTCACAATGCTGGAGAGACAGAAATTGGAGTTTAGAGACTGCCAAAGAGGAGGGACCCTGGTAATTACCCAAGGTTTTCAGTTGGGATCCCCAAAGGGCTAAACTCCAGGAGTAAGGATGAACTAGAAAAAATACCATTCCTCACAAAGACTAAAGCAGGGCTTTGAATCAGCTAAACCTCAGGCAGTATTAAGGTGATTTGTCCTTCATCACCCGGCAGAAATAAAAGTAAATGTTCTCTGGAGGAAGGTAATATCATCCAGAGCTCCTCTAACCTTTTTTTTTTTTTTTTGTGGTACGCGGGCCTCTCACTGTTGTGGCCTCTCCTGTTGTGGAGCACAGGCTCCAGATGCGCAGGCTCAGCGGCCATGGCTCACGGGCCCAGCCACTCTGCGGCATGTGGGATCTTCCCGGACTGGGGCACGAACCCGTGTCCCCTGCATCGGCAGGCGGACTCTCAACCACTGCGCCACCAGAGAAGCCCCTCCTCTAACTTTTAACATGCAATGTCTGGCATTTAATCAAAAATTACTAGGCTTACCAGTATGAGTTTGCTAGGGCTGCCATAACAGAGTACCACAGATTGGGTGCCTAATCAACAGAAATTCATTGTTTCATAGTTTTGGATGCTAGAAGTAAAATATCAGGATATTGGCAGGGTGTTTCCTTTTAAAGGCTGTGAGAAAAGGATCTGCTCCAGGTCTCTCTCTTTGGCTTGTAGATGGCTATCTTTCCCCAATGTCTCTTCATATTGCCTTCACTCTATGTGTATCTGTTTGTCCAAATTCTCCCCCTTTTATAAGGATACCAGTCATATTGGATTAGGGCCCACCCTAATGACCTAATTTTAACTTGATTATTTCTGTAAAGACTATCTCCAAATAAGGTAATATTCTGAGGTAATAGGGGTTAGGAATTCAACATGTGTATTTTGGGGGACACAATTCAACCTGTAACATCAGGTCATAGGACTGTGAGGAAAAACAGAGAATAGAAAGGCCTTGACATGTGGCTGAGATTTGGAGTTAGGAGGCTCAGACTTAACTGTGCTTAATATGTTCATAATACTTGACAAGATGGAGAATTTCAGCAGAGAACTAGATTCCATATGAAAGAAAGGAAATTCTGGAACTGAACATTATAATGACTAAAATTAAGATTTTAATAGATGAGCTTAACAGTGGATTAGATACAGCTCAAGAGAAGATTGGTCAACTGGAAGATAGGTCAGTAGAAAATAGTCAGACTGAAGAACCAAGAGAAAAAAAAGGTGGAAAACACAAAAACCATGTCAACAATTTATTGGTTTCATTTTAGTGTACTTGTTGGGAAGCCATGAAAATATCACTTAGCCTGCATAGTGAACAATAGACTTATAGTCAAGCACACCTGAACTAGAACCCAAGCTGTGCCTCTTATTCTCTTACTGACTGTTGTCTTGGATTATGGGTTCTCTGAGCCACAGTTTCCTCATCTGTAAAAGGAAGACAGTAATACTTACCTGACAGGGTTGTTGTGGGAATTAAATGAGATAATACAAGTGCAAGTGCTTTATAAACTACAAAGTCACACAATGACAGCATTTATTCTTCGTTGTGTGTACACAGTAACTTGGACATTTCTACTATTCTGAGCAGAAATCTACAGATTTGCCTTAAAAACACTTCAGAGTAAAAGCCTATTCCATCTGTTGCTGTGACTACTTGGTGAAAAGAGAGGGTGTTTGCTGTGTTGTGCATTACCCTGTCAGGTCTCACTTTACCATCTTTGTCAAAAATTAAATTTGCTTCTTTAAGATTGGTGAGATTTTTCTGTTTTCTTTTTTCCTATTTCTAAAACACTTCATAGAAATATATCTTGTTTGGGTACGTTAAAGAATTTTTATTTGTGTTTTAGTCTATTTATATTTTTGTCTTTTGCTGTTTGTAATCTATTCACTTCTATAATAAACTCATTTGTAAAATATTTGTTTATGTACTATGTGTTGGGCACTGTGCTAAATGCTTGTGATAAAAGATGAGTAATAGAGCTAGTGGGGAAGTTCAATACCTAAATATTTTTGATAATAAGATGAATGCTATAGGGGATGCATGTGAGCGCAGACGTGAAGTTACCTCTGCTTGTGTTGCCACTGAGAAGGTGACATTTGAGCTAAGTCTCTAATGATTAGTGAAAATATCTGGTAGAGAAAGAGCAGATGTGCATTTCAGGTAGAGGAAACAGGATGTGCAAGGGCACAGGATAATTGAAAGGTTTGATGTATTCAGGCATTAAATGTAATTTGGCATTGCTAGGGTGTAGGATGTGAAGCACGAAAAGGGGATGGAGTGACAGATTCAACTGGAAATTTGACAGGTCCTTGAAAAGTAAATGAACAGGGATAATAATGGAGATTAAGCAGGGGAGTTGCATAAATTCTGTGTATTGGCAGTGGTGTGGAGAATGGACTGGAGAGAGGTGTGAGGAAAGGTAGTTAGGAGGCTGGTACAGTAGTCCAAGTGAGAAATGATGAAGGCCTGAGCTAGGGCAGTAGGGATGGAGAGTAGAGTCCAGATCCAAGAGGTGTGACAGAGGTAGCAGATAGGATACATCTATACTATTTGGAGATTTCTCCCCATAAATAAATGGGTAGTTTGTATCTCTTATTGTCTTCCTAGTAAACTGCACATATAGAGTACCCCATTGGTAAGGTTTTAATGAAGGAGCCAGAGCAAATATAGAGCACAGAAGGACATATATCAACTAAGTAAAATGAATACAGCTGTGTAGAAGTTGATGTGTAGGTGTTTAGGATTTGGTGAAGTGAGTAACTGGATCGGGGTGAGTTTGGTCAGAGTGGATATCCTTGGATGACTATTCCTTGGCCTCTTTTCTCTCCTTAATTCTCCATCATATCTCTCCTCTTCACCCTCAATTCCAAATTTCTCCTTTCACTGAGAAAAGAAAAAGCAATCAGTTGCCAAACTCCAAAAGTTATTACTCCCACACCTACTCACCTACGTGCATCTGTACCTGTTTTCTCTATCTTCTCTCTTGTTACTATAGATGAACTGTCCATGCTTTTATCTAAAGCCAACCCGTTCACCTGTGTTCCAGATTTCATCTCCTCTTGCCTACAAAATGACATTGCTCCAACAGTTATACCCTAGTTCTCCTCTTTCTCTCACATCCCACAGCAAATCCCTTTGCAATTCTATCATCTCAACATTCTAAATATATCTAAACTAATTCTTCTCCAGTGCTACCCCCCTGATATAAACCAACATCAGCTCTGAAATAGATTATTTCTGTAGTTTCCTAACTGGTCTTTTGCTTCCATCCTTGCTCCTCTACTTAATTTTAATCTCCACACAGCAGCCATAATGATCCTTTAAAAACATAAGTCAAATCATGTCACCCTCCTACTCCCATTGGCTTTTTATCTCAACAGTCCTTAACATTTCATACAGAGTTACCTCTTTGACCACATTTTCTATCACTTCCACCCCTTACTCTTAGTACCAAACATGCCAAGCATGCCTTGGGGCTGTTGCACGTTCTGATCCCTCTGTTTGGAATGTCTCCCCCTTCACAGATATGCACTGTACACTTTGCTTCCTAACTTCTTTTAGGTCTTTCCTCAAATCACAGATATCCTTCCCAGACTACCCTTTATAGCACACAAAACTCTTCTGCCTACCATCTTTGTTTGACATCTTCTCTTGCTTTGCTCTTCTTCATATCATTTATCTACCACTTTACATAGTTTTCATTTATTTATTTATTTATTGTATGTTCTCCCCTTACAATGACAGAGTTCTTTGAGGGTGAAGATTTTGTTTTGTTTCCTGCCATATCCACAGTACTTAGATGTATTAGGTGCTTGATAAATATTTTTTTTGAATTTTATTTATCTTTTACATAGCAGGTTCTTATTAGTTATCTATTTTATACATATTAGTGTATATATGTCAATCAAAATCTCCCAATTCATCCCCTCCTCCACTTCCCCCCCTGGTGTCCCTGTGTTTCTTATCTACATCTGTGTCTCTATTTCTGCCATGCAAACTGGTTCATCTGTACCATTTTTCTAGGTTCCACATATATGCGTAAATATACGATATTTGTTTTTCTCTTTCTGACTTACTTCACTCTGTATGAGAGTCTCTAGATCCATCCACGTCTCAACAAATGACCCAATTTTGTTCCTTTCTAGGGCTGAGTAATATTCCATTGTATATATGTACCACATCTTCTTTATCCATTCATCTGTTGATGGGCATTTAGGTTGCTTCCATGACCTGGCTATTGTAAATAGTGCTGCACTGAACATTGGGGTGCATGTGTCTTTTTGAATTATGGTTTTCTCTGGGTAGAGGCCCAGTAGTGGGGTTGCTGGATCATATGGTAATTGTATTTTTTAGTTTTTTTAAGGAACCTCCATACTGTTCTCTGTAGTGACTGTATCAATTTACATTCCCACCAACGGTGCAAGAGGGTTCCCTTTTTGCCACACCCTCTGCAGCGTTTGTTGTTTGTAGATTTTCTGATGATGCCCATTCTAACTGGTGTGAGATGATACCTCATCATAGTTTTGATTTGCATTTCTCTAATAATTAGTGGTGTTGAGCAGCTTTTCATGTACTTCTTGGTCAACTTTCTATCTTCTTTGGAGAAATGTCTGTTTAGGTCTTCTGCCCATTTTTGGTTTGGGTTGTTTGTTTTTTTTAATATTGAGCTGCATGAGTTGTTTATATATTTTGGAGATTAATCCTTTGTCCGTTGATTCGTTTGCAAATATTTTCTCCTATTCTGAGGGTTGTCTTTTCATCTTGTTTGTAGTTTGCTTTGCAAAAACTTTTAAGTTTCATTAGATTCCATTTGTTTATTTTTGTTTTTATTTCCATTACTCTAGGAGGTGGATCAAAAAAGATCTTGCTGTGATTAATGGCAAAGAGTGTTCTTCCTATGTTTTCCTGTAAGAGTTTTATAGTGTCCGGTCTTACATTTAGGTCTCTAATACATTTTCAGTTTATTTTTCTGTATAGTGTTAGCGAGTGTTCTAATTTCATTCTTTTACATGTAGCTGTCCAGTTTTCCCAGCAACACTTATTGAAGAGACTGTCTTTTCTCCATTGTATAGCCTTGCCTCCTTTGTCATAGATTAGTTGACCATAGGTGTGTGGGTTTATCTCTGGGCTTTCTAACTTGTTCCATTGATTTATGTTTCTGTTTTTGTGCCAGTACCATATTGTCGCGATTACTGTAGCTTATTAATTTCTGTCTGAATGATCTGTCCATTGGTGTAAGTGAGATGTTAAAGTCCCCCACTATTATTGTGTTACTGTCGATTTCCTCTTTTATAGCTGTAAGCAGTTGCCTTATGTATTGAGGTGCTCCTATATTGGGTGCATATATATTTATAATTGTTATATCTTCTTTTTGGATGGATCCCTTGATCATTATGTAGTGTCCTTCTTTGTCTCTTGTAACATTCTTTATTTTAAAGTCTATTTTATCTGATACAAGTATTGTTACTCCAGCTTTCTTTTGATTTCCATTTGCATGGAATATCTTTTTCCAACCCCTCACTTTCAGTTTGTATGTGTCCCTAGGTCTGAAGTGGGTCTCTTGTACACAGCACATATATGGGTCTTGGTTCTGTATCCATTCAGCGAGCCTGTGTCTTTTGGTTAGAGCATTTAATCCATTCACGTTTAAGGTAATTATTGATATGTATGTTCCTATTACCATTTCTTAATTGTTATAGGTTTGTTTTTGTAGGTCCTTTTCTTCTCTTGTGTTTCCCACTTAGAGAAGTTCCTTTAGCATTTGTTGTAGAGCTGGTTTGTTGGTGCTGAATTCTCTTAGCTTTTGCTTGTCTGGAATCTTAATGAGTTCTTTGCCAGGTAGAGTAATCTTGGCTATAGGTTCTTCCCTTTCATCACTTTAAACATATTGTGCCACTCCCTTCTGGCTTGTAGAGCTTCTGCTAAGAAATCAGCTGTTAACCTTATGGGTGTTCCCTTGTATGTTATTTGTCGTTTTTCCCTCGTTGCTTTGAATAGTTTGTCTTTAATTTTTTTTCAGTTTGATTACTATGTGTTTCAGCGTGTTTCTCCTTGGGTTTATCCTGCCTGGGACTCTATGGTCTTCCTAATCTCCTCAAATACTTTCTTGGGTCCTTTCTCTCTCTCTTCTCTTTCTGGGAACCCTATAATGCTAATGTTGTTGCGTTTAATGTTGTCCCATAGGTCTCTTAGACTGTCTTCATTTCTTTTCATTCTTGTTTCTTTATTCTGTTCCTCGGCAGTGTATTCCACCATTCTGTCTTCCAGGTCGCTTATCCGTTCTTCTGCCTCAGTTATTCTGCTATTGATTCCTTCTAGTGTATTTTTCAGTTCAGTTATTGTTTTATTCATCTCTGTTTGTTCTTTAATTCTTCTAGGTGTTTGTTCTTTAATTCTTCTAGGTCTGTGTTAAACATTTCTTGTATCTTCTCGATCTTTGCCTCCATTCTTTTTCTGAGGTCATGGATCATCTTCACTATCATTATTCTGAATTCTTTTTCTGGAAGGTTGCCTATCTCCACTTCATGTAGTTGTTTTTCTGGGGCTTTATCTTGTTCCTTCATCTGGTACAAAGTCCTCTGCCTTTTCATCTTGTCTATCTTTCTGTGAATGTGGTTTTCCTTCCATGGCTGCAGAATTGTTATTCTTAATTGTGCTGTCTGCCGTCTGGTGGATGGTGCTATCTAAGAGGCTTGTGCAAGCTTTCTGATGGGAGGGACTGGTGATGGATAGAGCTGGGTGTTGCTCTGGTGGGCAGAGCTCAGTAAAACTTTAATCTGCTTGTCTGCTGAGGGGTGGGTCTGGGTTCCTTCCCTGTTGGTTGTTTGGCCTGAGGTAACCCAGCACTGGAGCCTACCTGGCTCTTTGGCGGGGCTAATATCAACTCTGGGAGGGTTCACACCAAGGAGTACTTCCCAGAACTTCTGCTGCCAGTGTCCTTATTCCCAGGATGAGCCACAGCCACCCTCCACCTCTGCAGGAGACCCACCAATATTAGCAGGTAGGTCTGGTTCAGTCTCGTATGGGGTCACTGCTCCTTCCCCTGGGTCCCAGTGTGCACACTGCTTTGTGTGTGACCTCCAAGAGTGGAGTCTCTGTTTCCCCCAGTCCTGTTGAGGTCCTGTAATCAAATCCCACTAGCCTTCAAAGTCAGATTCTTTAGGAATTCCTCCTCCCATTGCTGGACCCCCAGGTTGGGAAGCCTGACATGGGGCTCAGAACGTTCACTCCAGTGGGTGGACTTCTGTGGTATAAGTGTTCTCCAGTTTGTGAGTCACCCACCCAGCAGTGATGTGATTTGATTTTATTGTTTTTGCGCCCCTCCTACCATCTCATTGCTGCTTCTCCTGTCTTTGGATGGGGGTATCTTTTTTGGTGAGTTCCAATGTCTTCCTGTCGATGATTGTTCAGCAGTTAGTTGTGATTCCAGTGCTCTTGCAAGAGGGTGTGAGTGCACGTCCTTCTACTCTGCCATCTTGAACCAATCTCCGATAAACAGTTCTGAATGAGCAAGTTAATTAATCAATCAGTGAATCCATCCTGGCGGAGATGAGTTGTTTTTTTTTTTAAATAAAGATTTGTAGGGCTTCCCTGGTGGTGCAATGGTTGAGAGTCCGCCTGCTGATGCAGGGGACACGGGTTCGTACCCCGGTCCGGGAAGATCCCACATGCCGCGGAGCGGCTGGGCTCGTGAGCCATGGCCACTGATCTTGCACGTCCGGAGCCTGTGTTCCAAAACGGGAGAGGCCACAACAGTGAGAGGCCCGTGTACCACAAAAAAAAAAAGGTTTGTAATTGTGTTCTTTTTTCTTAAATTTATTTATTTTATTTATTTTTGGCTGCATTAGGTCTTCATTGCTGCACGCAGGCTTTCTCTAGTTGCGGCAAGCTTGGGCTACTCTTTGTTGTGGTACATGGGCTTCTCATTGCGGTGCCTTCTCTCGTTGCGGAACATGGGCTTTAGGCATGCGGGCTTCAGTAGTTGTGGTGCGCAGGCTCAGTAGTTGTGGCACATTGGCTTCGTTCCTCCGCAGAATGTGGGATCTTCTTGGACTGGGGTTTGAACCTGTGTCCCCTGCATTGGCAGGTGGATTCTTAACCACTGCACCACCAGGGAAGCCCAGGAGAGAAGTCTTGAGGAAGGTGTTCAAGCATGAGGGGGTATGACTTAGTTGAAAAGAGAAGAAAGGGCCTTTCAGACAGAGGCAGTGTCATTTACCAAGACAAGGCTGTAAGAATGAGCTTCTGAGGTTTGAGACAGCAAGCGTATTACTACTATGAAATGTCTGCTAAGGTGTGAGTAGAAGTGGTAGCATTATCTTCTTGCTTTTAAAATCCTATGCTGGTCTTGGTGTTATGAAGAAAACATTAAATCACTTAAGTATCTTGGTATCTCTAGATTCTTATATAAATGCTCTATCAAGCTGAAGAAGTTTTCTTCTACTCCTAGTTTGCTTAAAGATTTTTATCAAGAATAGATGTTGAGTTTTGTCAAAAATCTTTTGTATCTATTGGCAAGATCATCTGCTTTTCCTTTATTTTGTTGCTATGATGAATTATGTTGATGAATTTTAAAATATTTTATTGAATATTTTTATATCTATGTTCATAAGAGATTATTTTTCTGTATTTACTTTCTTGTAATGTTTTTTTTGGCTTTGGTATTAGGATAATACTAGCCTCATATAAAATGAGTTGAGAAGTTGTCCCTTCTCTTGTATTTCCTGGAAGTTTGTGTGAAATTGGTATTATTTCTTCCTTAAATGTTTGGTAGGATTCACGAGTGAAAAACATCTGGGTTTGGAGATATTTCTTGTTGAAAGATTTTTAAGAATAAATCAATTTTTAAAGTACATGTTCAACTCTTTGGGTTATCTATTTTTCTTCAGTGAGCTTTAATAATTTATGTTTTTCAAGGAATTGGTCCACTTTGTCTAAGTTGTCAAATTTATATGCATAGAGTTATTTGTAGTATTCCTTTATTATCTTTTTAATGTTTGTGGGGTCAATAGTGATGCCCCCCTTTTATTTCTAATATTGGTAATTTGTGTCTTCTCTCTTGTTCCCTTGGTGTGTCTGGCTATAAGTTTATCAATTTTATTGATCTTTTGAAAGGACCACCTTTTGGTTTGATTAAAAACAGAAAATAAACAGACCATTTCATTGATTTCTTCTCCTATTTATATTGTTTCTTCTTCTTGCCTTGGGTTTAATTTGCTTTCTCTAGTGATTTATGTTGCGAGCTTAGATTACTAAGTTTAGTCTTTTGTTCTCTTCTAACATAAGCATTTAATGATGTAATTTTCCCTGTCCACACTATTTTTAACTACATCCCATAAATTTTGATATGTTGAATTTTTATTAAGTTCAAAATATTTTAAAAGTTCTTTGAGAATTCTCCTTTGTCTCATGGATTATTTAGATGTTTGTTTGATTTCCAGGCAGACATTTTGAGGATGTTTCCTGCATATTGTTATGTTATTAATTTCTGTTTAATTCCATTGTGGTTAGTGAACATCCTGTATATGATTTCATTTCCTGAAAAACATTTTGTCACACCTGTTAGAATGGCTACTATAAAAAAAATAGTAAGTATTGGTGAAGCTGTGGAGAAATTGGAATGCTTGTGCACTGTTGGTGGTATTGTAAAATAGTGCAACCACTATGGAAAACAGTGCAACCACTATGGAAAACAGCATGGAGTTTCCTCAGAAAATTGAAAATAGAACTACCATAAGATCCAGTATTGTCCCTTTTCCATATATAGTGAAAAGAATCGAAAGCAGGGTCTTGAAGAGATATTTAAACACCCATGTTCATAGCAGCACTATTCACAATAGCTAACAGGTGGAAGCTACCCAGATTTCCATTGATGGATAAATGGATAAACAAAATTTGGTATATACGTACAGTGGACTATCATTCAGCCTAAAAACTAAGGAAAACCCCATGGCACATAAGATTGTGTTGGCTTTATAGCCCCTATGCTTATGGTAAAATGGTGATAAGCTGAACGTCTTAGAGCTGCAGTTACCTGAGGATTTCATCATGCTGTATTCATTTGTTCAACTGATTTTCTGAGAAGCATTAGCATTAGCATTAGCATTGGAAGCAGACCAGCTAGATTTGAATCTCAATGCAGGTATTTATCATCTGTATGACACTGAAGATATTACTCTGTAAGCTTTGGTTTTCATGTTTATAAAATAGAGTTCCTAATAATCAAGTACCTATTTTATAGAAGTGTTGAGGGAATTGAGCATATAAAATTATTAGCAGAGGACCTAGTACAGAGTAAGTGTCCAATAAAGGCAGCTCTTGTTATAGTTATTGTTGGTAGTGGTGTTGGTGGTGTTATTGTTGAAATGTAAACATGGGAATTTACATTGATTAATGTATTATTACATTCATTAATAATCTCATTGATTTGGACTCATTGCTCAAATGTGTTTGGAATCTGGATCATGTAATATAACTACAAATCCATTTAGCTGAGCCAGCATCTTTAAAAAAAAAGCAAGGAAATCTTACTGTCACCTGCTACAGGATTGATGGACCTTAAGGACATTATACTAAGTGGAATAAGCCAGTCATAAAAGGGCAAATACTGTATGATTCCACTTATAAAGTGTATCTAAAGTAGTCAAATTTCTAAAAACAGAAAATACAATAGTGATTACCAGGGGCTGGGGGGGAGGAAAAAAAGGGGAGTTGTTGTTTAATGGGTATAAATGGAGAGTTTCAGATTTGTAAGATGAAAAAGTTCTGTAGATCTGTTGCACATCCTTGTGAACATACTTAATAGTACACAGCTATACACTTAAAGATGGTTAAGATTTAACATTTATGTTGTGTGTGTTTTTTTTTTAACCACGATTTTAAAAAATAAACTTTTTGAGGTTTGTTTTAGGGACCAGAATGTGGTCTAACTTGGTGCATACTTCTTGTGCACTTGTAAAAAGATTGTGTAACCTGGTCTTGCTGGGTAGAGTGTTCTATAAATGTCAGTTAGGTAAAATTGGTTAATAGAGTTGAGCAGTTCTACATCCTTACTGATTTTCTGTCTACGTGTTTTATTGATTGCTGAGAAAAGAGTGTTAAAATCTCCCAGTATAATTCTCATTTCCCCTATTTATCCTTTTCAGTTTTATCACTTTTTGCTTCATGTACTCTGAAGCTCTGTTGTTAACTGCATACGTATTCAGGATTGTTATGACTTCTTGATGAATTGATCATTTTATCACTACATAATGTCTTTATTTATCCCTGGTAATATTCCTTCTTCTGAAGTCCACTTTGTCTTATTTTAATATAGCTACTTCAGCTTTATTTGAATTAGAGTTTACATGGTATATAATTTTCCTTCTTTTCGTTTTTAACTTAAATATATCTTTACATTTAAAGTGGGTTTCTTGAGGCAACATGTATTTTTCTTAAACCAGTTTGGCAATCTCTGTCTTTTGTTAGGTATATTTAGACAATTTATATTCAATGTAATTACTGGTATGGCTGGATTTCTACATTTATTATTTGTTTTCTGATTTCCCCCTTATTCTTTGTTCCTTTGTTTCCCATTTTCTGCTTTCTTTTGGAATATTAGAGTGTTTTTAATAGTCCATTTTAATTTATCTGTTGGTGTTTTTGTTTTATCTTATATTTGTATTTTGGTGCTTGTTATATGATTGACAATTCACATAGCTAATATTGCATTGTCTACTTTGAGTTAATATTGTACCCCTTCAGGTATAATATAGATGCCTTACAACCATATGTATTTGTTTACCCTGTTCCACTTTACCTTTATCATTGTTATATATATTACATTTCCATACTCTGAAAATTCCACACGCCATATTATGAGTTTGCTTCTAATAGTCTTACAGATTAAAGAACTTGAGTGTAAGTTTTAATAGTTATCAGGTATTTACTATTTCTGTTGCTATTCTATCACTCTTGAAGAGCTAAAATTCCCTCTAATACCATTTTCTGTCACCTAGAAGAATTTCCTTTAGAGCAGATCCGCTGGTGATGATGAATTCTCTTAGTTTTCACTCATATGAAAATGTCTTTATTTCACCTTTATTTTTGAAGATTATTTCACTGTACATAGAAGTCTTGGTTCACAGTTCTATTTGTTTAGTATGTTAAATATGATTTTCTATGGTCTTCTGACCCCCATGGGTTTTTTTGTGAGAAATCCGTGGTTTTTTGAATCTTTCTTCTCCTGTATGTAATATGTAATTTAAGAAAACTGATTTCAAGATTTTTTTAAAGTCTTTTTATTCAGCATTTTGGTTATGATGTGCCTAGGCATAGTTTTCTTTGAGTTTATTTTGTTTGTGTTAGCTGAACTTCTTGAATCTTATAAACATGCCTTCACCAAATCTGAGAAGTTTTCAATCATTATTTCTTCAAATATATTTTCTATACCCATTTCTTTCTCTTCGTCTTCTGAGATTCCAATGACATGAATGTTAGAACTTTAGATGTTGTTCCACAGGTCTCTGAGCATTTGTTAATTTTTTCTCTACATTTTTTCCTCTCTGTCTCTCTTACTGGATAATTTCTGTTGATCTAAAAGTTCACTGACTTCTCTGTCATTTGCATTGTACTATTGAGTCCATTCAGTCAATTTTTAAAAATTTGAGATCTTATATTATTCAGTTCTAGAATTTGCATCTTTTTCTTATAGTTTCAAATTTTTTCTGCTGAAACTACTATCTTTCTATTCATTTAAAGTGTATTTACCTTTACTGCTTGGAGCATAATTTTAATAGCTGTATATTAGTTTTCTATTGCTTCATAACAAATTGCCACACACTTAGCAGCTTAAAACAACATGCACTCCCAGTTTTTGTGGATCAGCAGTCTGGGCATGGCCTAGCTGTTCATGGTCTCACAAGGCTGTAATCAAGGTGTCACCTGAGCTACATTCTCATTTGGAGTTTGGGGTCCTCTTCCAAGTTACATGGTTGTTGGCAGAATTCAGCTCCTTGCAGTCTTCAGTTCTCTCCCACATGGCCCTCTCCATAGGTAGTTCACATCATAACAACTTGCATCTTCAAGGCTAGCAAAGAATCTCTCTCTGTAGTCTGCTAAGATAGAGTCTTAGATAACACAACATAGTCACCGAAGTGATATCTCATTACTTTTGCTATAGAATTGAGGGAGTAGTGTCCCATCACCTTTGCCATATTCTATTGCTTAGAATCAAGTCACAGATCCTGCCTGGACTCAAGGGGAGAGGATTACGTAAAGCCATGGCTACCATGAGGCAAGAAATGATTGGGAGGTCATCTTAGGATCTGTTTCCCATAAGCTGCTTTCAAGTGTTTGATAATTCCAACATCTGGATCATATAGGGTATGGTATCTTTTGATTGGCTTTTCTCTTGGGAATTGGTCACATTTCCTGGTTCTTTGTATGTTGAGTAATTTTGGATTGTATCCTAAACATTGTGAATGTTATATTATATAAACGGTGGGTCACACTATAATCCTCTAGATGAATTTTTGGAAGATACTTAACCAGGATAGGTTCAGACCACGAGTTCTGTCCTGCCTTCTGTGGATTGGAGTTCTAATTTCAGTTTAGTTTTCCAAGTCATTAGTTTACTGTTTTATTTCTGTTCCATGCTTGTGCCCCTCAGGTGTTTGTCTGAGTGTTGGGTGGTAGTTTATATCTTAGTTCATTCTTGAAAGCTTTCGTTGTGATCCTTTGGGTCTTTCCTGCACATGCACAGCTTAAAGATGAGTACAGGACTCGTGTGGGTTCATTCGCAGAATTAGAGGATTCTTTTCTCCAGCTCTGTCCTGTATAGAATATCCTTCATTAGCCCATTCCTGAGGCAACAGATACCCTCTTTCCTGGTTCCTCTGGCCAGAAAGACATGGTGTCTCTTGGCTTTTTAGCTGTTCACACAAGTCACCACTGTCAAACAACTCCACGACTGAGCAAACTGCTAGAAAAAAACCAAACAAAAACCCAACAGAATTACCCCCACACTCTTTGGCTCCTAGTAGTCCTTTTTTCGGTTACTCTGCCCTGTAATACAGGATTCCTACTGGAACTTTCACCAATCATGCCACTGCTCTGCTGTGCAGTTCCACAACTGGGATCCACCCTCAGAAAATCTGCAGGAGAAAAAAAATATGGGACATCACTTTGATGCAGGCTACTTCTCTAAGTTTTAACTCCCTTTCACAATCTACCTGCTTTTGGTTACTTTTCAGTCTTCAGGCACTTAATTTTTGTGTTTTGTCCATCATTTTTAGTAGTATTAACAGGAGAGATAGGCTATAGTGAGCTTACTTCATTTGAGCTCCAACTGGAACTTGTCCTTTCATTTGTAAACTATTTATATTTCAAGCAGCAAATAGTTTGCTTGTGCTTTTTAAATCCAACCTGACAATATAAGGCTTTTAATTTGAATGTTTAGATAATTTTTAGCTATATTTGTAATTGTGGCTATATTTGGGTTTGAATCTACGATTTTGCTATTTGGATTCCATTTTGTTCCATCTGTTCTCTAATTCCTTTTTCCTTCTCTTCCTGCCTTCTTTTGGAGGAGTTGAATTTTTATGAGTTCACTTATCTCTACTCTTGGCTTATTAGCTATATGTCTTTGTTTTTGATGGTTGCACTTATTACAGTCTTCCTCAAAATAATATTGTTACTTCACATATAGTGTAAGAACCATACAAATATATACTCTTATTTTGCCCCTCCCATCCTTTGTGCTATTGTCGTTATACATACATTTTACGTCTATGTGTGCTATAAACCTTGCAATGCATTGTTATTATTTTTGCTTTAAACAGTCATTTATCTTTTAAGGAGTTTTCTTTTTTGAATGATAAAATGTCTTTTATATTTACCATTTATGGCATTCTTTTTTTTTTTCTTTTTTTCTTTTTTTTTTTTGGCAGTACGTGGGCCTCTCACTGTTGTGGCCTCTCCCGTTGCGGAGCACAGGCTCCAGACGCGCAGGCTCAGCGGCCATGGCTCACAGGCCTAGCCACTCCACAGCATGTGGGATCTTCCCAGACCGGGGCACGAACCCATGTCCCCTGCATGAGCAGGCGGACTCTCAACCACTGCGCCACCAGGGAAAGCCTATGGCACTCTATTCCTTTATATAAATCGAAGTTTGCTTCTGGTATCATTTTTCTTTGCCTGAAAATCTTCATTTAAAATTTCTTATAGTGTAGATCTGCTGGTGATGGATTCTCTCAGCTTTTGTTTGCCTGAAAAAGTCTTTATTTAGCACTCAATTTTGAAAGACAGTTTCACTGGGTAAAAAATTCCAGGTTGACAGATTTTTCTTTCATCTCTTTAGAGATGTCACTCTACTTTCTTCTAAATAGTGTAGTTTCTGATGAGATGTCTGTGATCATTCTTACATTTCTTCCTCTATATAATATGCCTTTAATTTGGATGCTTTTTAGCATTTTTTTCTTTATCACTAGTTTAAAGGACTTAGATTATGGATGCGTTAGTCTGGTTCTCTTTGTGTTTCAGCCTGCTTGAGATTTATTGACCTTCTTGAATTTTAAAGCTTATCATTTTTAGTAAATTGCTAAATTTTTGGCCATTGTTTTTTCTGCCTTTATCTCCTTCTGGGAGCCCCATGATCTGTTCATTTCTTTTATTTTTAGTCATTTTTCTTTCTGTGCTTTATTTGGATGGTTTTTATTGCTTAGTCTTTTAGTTTATATATCTTTTCCTGCAGTGTCTAATCTCTTGTTAGTCCCATCCAGTATTTTCATTTTAGATATATTTTTAATCTCTAGAAATTCTATTTTTCATTTCTATAAGGTCAGTAGTGGTGTCCCTCATTTCTTTCCAGATTCTACTAATTTGATTATTGTCTTTGTTTTGCGTTGTTAGTCTAGCTAAAGGTTCTCAATTTTTTAGATCTTTTCAAATAACCAACTTTTGGTTTTATTGATTTTCTCTATTGTTTATTCTCCTTTGATTTTCTCTATTCACTACCTCATTAATCTCCATTCTAATTTTTACTGTTTCCTTTCTTCTGCTTGCTTTGGGTTTAGTTTACTCTTCTGTTTCTAGTGTCTTAAGGTAGAAGGTTATTGATTTGAGATCTTTTTTAATGTAGGCACTTACAGCTATAAATTTCCCTCTAAGCATTGTTTTAGCTGCATCCCATAAGTTTTGATATGCTGTGTTTTCATTTTTATACATTTCAAAATTCTGTAATTTCCGTTGTGATTTCTTTATTGCCCCATGGGTTAAAAGAAGTGTATTTTTAATGTCCACATATTTGTGCCTTTCCCAAATTTACTTCTCTATTGATTTCTAATTTCATTCCATTGTAGTCAGAGAACATACTTTGTATGATACATGTCCTTTTAAATTTATTGAGGCTTATTTTATGGCCTAATATATAGTCTAACCTAGAGATGTCCCGTGTACTCTTGAGAAGAATGTATATTCTGCCTGTTAAGGTTTATTTGGTTTATAGTTTTGTTCAATTATTCTCTATCCTTCTATATCCTTGTTGATCTTCTGCCTAGTTGTTTTAATAATTATTGAAAATGGGGTATTGAGGTTGGCTATTATTGATGAATTGTCTATTTCTCCCTTTAATTCTGTCAGATTTTGCTTCATGTATTTAGGGGCCCTTTTTTTAGGTACACAGATGGTTTATAATTATGTCTTCCTGATGGATTGGCCCTTTTATTGTTATATAATATCCATGTTTATCTCTAGCAATGTAAATTTTTTGTTCTAAAGTTTATTTTGTTTGATATTAATATAGCCACTTAAACTTTCTTTGGTTGCTATTTGCATGATATATTGTTTTCCATTCTTTTATTTTTTTTAATTTTGTCATTGCTTTTTAATTATTTAATTATTTATTAAAAAAATTTTTGGCTGCATTGCATCTTCATTGCTGCACGTGGGCTTTCTCTAGTTGTGGCGAGTGGGGGCTACTCTTTGTTGTGGTGCGTGGGCTTCTCATTGTGATGGCTTCTCTTGTTGCGGAGCACAGGCTCTATGCGCATGGGCTTCAGTAGTTGCAGCACGCAGGCTCAGTAGTTGTGGCACACGGGCCCTAGAGCACGTGGGCTTCAGTAGTTGTGGTGCATGGGCTCAGTTGTTGTGGCACACAGGCTCTAGAGTGCAGGCTCAGTAGTTGTGGTGCATGGGCTTAGTTGCTCCGTGGCATGTGGGATCTTCCTGGACCAGTGATTGAACCCATGTCCCCTGCACTGGCAGGCAGATTCTTAGCCACTGCACTACCAGGGAAGTCCCCATTCTTCTATTTTTAATTAATTTATAACTTTGAATCTAAAGTATATGTACGCTCTCTAGGCAGCATTTACTTGAATCTTATTTTTAATACAATCTGACAATCTCTGACTTTTGAGTGGATTGTTTAAACCATTCATATTTAATTTTATTGGTGTAGTTGGATTTACACCTATCACTTTACTTTTTGTTTTCTGTATGTCTTGTTTCTTTCCCCTCTGTTTGTCCTTTGATGCTTTCTTTTACATTAAATGGATATTTTCTAGTATAACATTTTAATTACTTTTATGAATTTTTCACTATTTTTGAGTTAACTTTCCCATTTGTTACTCTAGAGCTTACCATATACATCTTAATTTACCATAATCCATTTTTACTAATTTAATTCCTGTGAGATATAGACACTTCACCCATATCCCCTTCTGTGCTATTGTTATTTTACATACTACATCTATATATGTTACAAACCCAACAACCCATTATTATATTTATACCTTATATAATTTATATTGCTTAAAAAACAGAAAAAATAAAAGAGAGCAAGTATATGTTTATAGAATTTGTTATATTAAGCTTCCTACTACCATTCTGGTTCACTTCATTTTTTCCTATAGATTAAATTACCATCTGGTGTCATTTCCTTACTTCAATACAGCTTGTTCTTGACTACCTTTCTGGTGACGTTATTGTCAAATTTATTATATTTCTATATGTTATATTCCCAACAATTGAATAATATACATGTTGTTTCATACAATTAAATTAGTTAAAGGAGAAAAATGTATACTTTATTATCATTTATAATCATATAATTACCTTTACCAGTGCTCTGTGTTTTTTTCTTGTGGGATCAAATCACCATCAGGGGGCACTTTCTTTCATCTTGAATAACTTCTTTTAGTGTTTTTTATAAGGCAGGTCTGCTAGCAATGAATTCTTTCAGTGTGTTTTCTGGGAATGTCTTTATTTCACCTTCAGTTTTGAAAGATAGTTTTTCTGGATAGAAGGTTCTTTGTTGACAGTTTTTCTTTTCTTTCATCACTTTGAAAATATCCTAATGTCTTTTGGCCTCCACTTCTTTGATGGGACTTCAGCTGTTAAACTTATTGGGTTCCCTTGGATGTGATGAGTTGTTTTTCTCTTGCCACTTTTAACGTTTTAACTTTGTCTTTCAGCATTTTTGCTATGATTTGCTTGGGTTTGGATCTCTTATGTTTATCTTAGAGTTGAACTTGAATTCATGTGTGTGGAGGTTAATGTTTTTCACCAAATTTGGGAAGTATTCAGTCATTATTTCTTCAAATACTTTTTCTGCCCCTTTTTTCTCTCTTCTTCTGAGAGAAACGTATATGTTGGTGTTTTTAATGGAGCCCTGCATTGCTCTGAGGCTTTGTTCATTTTTCTTCATTCTCTCTGTTCTTTGGATTGCATAATCTGCTCCTCTTTCCTCAAGTTCACTGATTCTTTCTTCTGCCAGTCAAATCTATTATTGAGCCCCTCTAGTGAATTTTTCACTTCACATTATTGTACTTTTCAACTCTAGAGTTTTTGTTTGGCTGTTCTCCTTTTCTTAAAAAATAATTTATATCTATTTAGTTAGATTCCATATTTGATGGCTTGTTATGATAACTTCCTTTACTTTTTTTTTCTTTTGGCTGTGCTGGATTTTTGTTGCTGTGCATGGGCTTTCTCTAGTTGTGGTGAGCGGGGACTACTCTTTGTTGCGGTGCATGGGCTTCTCATTGTGTTGGCTTCTCTTGTTACAGAGCACAGGCTCTAGGCACATGGGCTTCAGTAGTTGCAGCACGCAGGCTCAGTAGTTGTGGCATGTGGGCCTTAGAGCACGTGGGCTTAAGTAGTTGTGGTGTGCGGGCTCTAGAGCACAGGATCAGTAATTGTGGCACATGGACTTAGTTGCTCCATGGCATGTGAGATCTTTCCAGACCAGGGCTCTAACCCGTGTCTCCTGCATTGGGAGGCAGATTCTTAACCACTGTGCCACCAGGAAAGCCCAAATTGTGTGATTTTAAAAAATTGAGGTATAACCAAAGATAGAGTTAACTGCTCACATTAAGTCTTAAAGTAATTCACCCTAGCTAGGTGGATGTGTTCAGTTCCCAGGCATTAGCAGAATATCCATGGCTGTTTATATATTATAAAGACCTGGCAATAGTTAAGGTGGCTAATTTTGGAAATGTATTGCATTTCCATCTGGTCTGAATCAATGAACTTAAACTTCATGCTACGTGAGATGGAGACATTTAATGGGACACCAGATTTAGAGACTGTTATATAATGTTCCCAGAATCTTATTCTGGTGTTATAAGAGAATTTTAATTACTTATCTGGGCACAAGTGATGTGGTATCAGTAATATTTGATGAAGAAAGCAAGTAGATACTTCCTGTTAACTTCATACCCTGCTTTGAGCCCTCAAGCCTTCCTTGTATGAATGATATGCTCTGTCAGGAGAACAGTGCATTGGTGATATACTGTAATATTCTTTATCATACCAAGATGATATTATAATAAAACTGACAACCTGTTATTGAATATCTGTGTGCCAGGCATTGTGCTACACCATTTACATGTATTATCTCATTTAATCCTTACAGAAACATTAGGAAGTAGATACTATATTCCAGTTTTACAGAAGAGGAAACTGAGGCTAAAAAAGATGAATCATCTTTTCCAAGATTATATAGCAAAACAGGGTAGATATGGAATTCTACCCAGGGTGTCTGACTCTGAAACCCTGTGCCTCCCGTAAGGCTTATCATTAGAATTATTACTGTAATCTTTGGTCAGAGCACTGCTATCTAATGCATGTCTGTACTGCATGAACTCTTAAAGGCAATGTTGTAAAGATACTCCAGCATATCTTTGTACATAGAAGATCAACAGGGGAAACAGGTAATTAAAGATTACATGTTAGATAAGACTTTGGTGAAAGAACACAAGAAGCTAGAGAAGTACTATGGACTATGGTCCAGTTCACCTGGACTCCTGAATGGTATCCACCCATTGGTTTTACCAGCCTGCAGGTTATCTTTGAGAAAAGGGTATGTTAGAGGCTAAGGAAAAAGATATTGTGGTTTAGAGTAATAAGGATCGGGGGTTGGGGGGAGTAGTGTCGCTGGGAGCTTTATATACATCTCATCTGATTCTCATAATGGTGTTTTAAAGTAGGTGATATCATCCCCATTTTCTGATAAAAAAACTTGAAACTTAATAACTTGCCTAAGGGTACAAGCTGGTATATTCTTGTCATAGAATTTGGCAGTCACTCCCCTTCCCCCCACCCCAGGTCTGCCTACTCTAGAGCACATATTTTTTTCCTGTCTGTCTGCCTAAAGTGGTGTCCAGATAGCGCCAACCCTGCAGCTAGCTCCTCTTGCTCTCTGATTTGGACTTTTGGATAATTTTTCAATAAATAGAAAGATGTATTTCCCTATCACTTATTTTTTTTTCACTGAAGACCTATATGGGATTGTTTAAATCACACTGAATTCATCTGGAGTCTGTGAAGGGCAGGAATGGGGATTGCAGAGCAGTTTTCACATGCTAATTAGCATGTCCAGTTTCTATGCTTTGCCTTGGAATTCTGTCAACTTGTGATAACACTCATTATCTCACACTGATCACAGTTCTGATGGGTAGCTATATGTTTTCAATTGATAAAATCCAAAGAATGATTAATTAATAAATGCCATTTTTCTAGGAGATTAAACCTTTCAAAAATGGTGTCCTTTGGGGGAAAATAGAATGAAATTACCTTTGATAGAAAGGTTTGGAAGCCACTGCACTAATAGATCAGAACAGCAGTTCTTATAGTTAATACTATTTGAGATTGGTGATCTTGCCAGCTAATGATTCTGCCTCCTGTCTTCCATTAACTAACCTTTAATCAGAACTATCACAAAGGAAAAAAAAAACAAATACATGGCTTTGAGCTCCAAAATCTTTTTACTTTGGCTCTCTTGCCCTCTGGAGCGTCAAAGCAGTCTATTCTTTGCTCCTTAAGAAGGAAGAGACCCCACAAATAAAATACTAAAAGCCTCACTAATGGAGTTGACTTATCTCATCAGTGTTCCAAAATATCGACTGCCCCCAAAACGTTCAGCCATAAAAGCTAAATTCTGAAAACCAAGATCCTCCACTCCTCCCTCCCTCCTTCCTTTCTTCCCCCACCTCATTCTATCTTTTCTCTCATTCTCTTGCTTTCATTCTGTCTCTTGTTCTCTCTCATTTTCTGTCTCTTCCGTTCTCTGCCTCCCCTCTCATTCTGTCTCTAGTCTCTCTCTTTTTCTTGTTCTCTCTCTCCCATTGTTTGCATTGTAGCTGCCTCTCCTTTATGCAAACACTAAGCAAGAAGTCATGTTTGCTCCAGGTTGCCATGGAAATGTTGTAAGTAGGCCTTTTAAGGAAACTGGCCGGCTCCATTAGTGAAATCATACCCAGATAGTCTTAAGGTTGGTAATTTAGGGAGATTTTCTACATAGAGATTACGACTGTCTGAAGTTTAACCACCCCTACCAACCCGAACTTCTGTTTTCCTACATATAGTTTTCTTCTTGGATGTAATTTCATTAAGGGAAATGGTGGAGTTCTACAGACTTCTATTATGATTTGATTTTTTTCAAGCCCACAAAAACATCTTCTGTGACTTCCAGTGGACTCTTTTCCAGAGCAGAAAAGTGGGTACAAATTGTAGTCTTGGGCATATAAAACCTGGCTTGCAGTGGAAGCAAAGGTGTTTTGGAGTGAGAGGAGAGAAGTCTTAACTCCTGCAAGGGTATGCAGATAGGAAAAGATGAAGGTTTTCTCAGGCAAAAGGGAATTCTTCTCCCCTCTCTTGGTACCAGAAGAAAGAAGTTGAATAGAGGCACTAGCTTCTGGATGGTGGGAAGAAATGTAGCCACCATATTTTCCTAGCTTCTAGAAATGGAGTGAGGGGAAATACTTGGTACTGCTGAGGCCACAAGTGGAAGGAAATTGATGTCCATTACTGCACTCTGGAGTGCGACCTCAGGAAGGCCCAAGATTCAGTAAGAGGTCTAACACTAGCAGAGGCTCCTCCATGCACTGCAATGGGCAGCTGTTTCCTCACTCCCAAAAACATGCTCTGAGGGTCTAGGCACTGGAGCTACAGTGATGAATAGAAATAGTCCCAGGGCTTCCCTGGTGGCGCAGTGGTTGAGAATCTGCCTGCCAATGCAGGGGACACGGGTTCGAACCCTGGTCTGGGAAGATCCCACATGCCGCAGAGCAACTAGGCCCGTGAGCCACAACTACTGAGCCTGCGCGTCTGGAGCCTGTGCTCCACAACAAGAGAGGCTGTGATAGTGAGAGGCCCGCGCACCACGATGAAGAGTGGCCCCCGCTTGCTGCAACTAGAGAAAGCCCTCGCACAGAAACAAAGACCCAACACAGCCAAAAATAAATAAATAAATAAATAAATTAAAAAAAAAAAGAAATAGTCCCTACTCTCTTCGAGCTTGCAGCTGTACTGGGGAGGGAGGGGCAGTAAATTTCAAAAATAGCTTAAAAATTGTCAGATGGTAACAAATATGAGGAAAGAAATAAACAGGGTAGTAAGATAAAGATAATAACGATGGTAAGGATATTTATGATAGGATGGTTAGAAGACCTCTGAGGAGATAGCATTTAAACTGAGACTTATAGATGAGGTGGATTTAGTTAGAAAAAGAGCTAGGAGAGAGAGTGTTCCAGGTGAAGGAAAAGACGAGTTCATAAGTCCTGAGATTAGGCAGAATGTGGCCTTTCTTAGGAACCAAAGGAAAAACATGAGTGGAGTGAGATGTCAGCAGAGGCCAGATCATTCAGAGTGGCATTTATAGGCCATGGTAAGGAAAGTGGATTTTATTCTGAGCACAGTGGGAGGCCATTGGAGGATTTTAAGGAGGAGTGCAACTGAGCAGATTGTGCTTTAGCAGAGTTACTGTCTGCAGAGTGGACAATAGATTGTAGGAGGTCAAGTGGAAGCAGGGAGACTAGTTAGGGTGGTAACAATGGAGAATGAGAAAAATGGAAGGATTTGGGTTATGAATGAAGATAGAGCCAACAGGGCTTGCTGCTGGATTGGATATGGAGGTAGAGGAACGGAAAGAATTAAGACTGTCTTCTCAGGGATTCCCTGGTGGCGCAGTGGTTAAGAATCCGCCTGCTAAATGCAGGGGACACGGGTTTGATCCCTGGTTTGGGAAGATCCCACATGCCACAGATCAGCTAAGCCAGTGCGCCACAACTATTGAGCCTGTGCTCTAGATCCCGTGAGCCACACCTACTGAGCCCGCGTGCCGCAACTACAGAAGCCCGCGTGCCTGGAGCCCATGCTCCAAAACAAGAGAAGCCACCGCAATGAGAAGCCCGTGCATCGCAACAAAGAGTAGCCCCCGTTCACCGCAACTAGAAAACGCTTGCGCGCAGCAATGAAGACCCAGTGCAGTAAAACATAAATAAATAAAATTAAATTTAAAAAAAAAAGACTGTCTTCTCTTTCTAGTTTTAGTAACTGGGTAGCTCAAAATGCAGGAGGGTGGTGGTTAGGATTATTGGGGGAGACACTGATTTGGAAAAGTAGAAGGCCAAATGAGACTGGCAGAGCCCTGAAACTGACAGGCTAACAGCAGTCAATGCAACAGCTGCCATGCTGGTAAGGAGGGCAAGTGTAAGAAGTAGCCCCTTGGAGGAGACTGAAGGTGGGAAGTTGCTTAGCTCACCCTGTGGTTGGGGGGAGCAGTTAGCAGATACAGATGAGATCCTGCTTGGCCCAGGAGAAAATGAGAAAACCTAGACTTCTAGGATTTGAGGGGAGGGACTTGATGTTTCTTGTTGCCTTCAATGTGATCCAGATACCTCGATTTTAGCCCTCAGGCTAATAGGATCTAGAGAAACACCTGTTAAACCTATAATAGAAAAATAGTTGGGAATGAAAACCACACCCTTCTGTTTATAAAAGAGAGTTGATTAGATAAAGGGACAAGAAATAAGATGATTTGCAAAGTTCTATTCCTGCCCATCCCCAAGAGTGTGCAAAGCTTTATTGCTAAGGGCTGTGCTAAAAAGCCCTGTTATGTGTTATGTTGTAAGTATGCATCGTGTAAACAAAGTTAGGAATGGTAATGATGGCTGCCTTTAAAGAATTATAGCTTTAACATTATTGCACATTTAAAAAAAGGAAAAGCAGGGAATCGAGGATAATTGGTAAGCCAACAACCATCATTTGTCTCCTTTGTGAAGATAGCACAGTATAGTGGTTATAAGCATGGTCTCTTGAGCTGCCTGGGTTCTAATCACTGCTCCACCACTTACTTGCAGCATGGTCTTTGGGTCAGTTAATTAACCTTCTCCAAATCTAAGTTTTTATAATCTGTATAGTGAGGATAATAGAACTTCCCTCATAAGGTTGTGTTGATGATTAAATGTGTTGATATTTGTAAAGTGCTTGAAACAGTACCCATATTAGTTTGTTGTATAAGCTAAAATAAGTAAGCACTTGGATGGGAGGCTAATCAGTGAATGTAAGACTGGCCTAGGATACTAGGTCATTGGGTAGAGTAGGCAGGACAGAGAAAGACACAGGTTTAGAGTGGCTCTGAAGTAGGACCAGAGGTGCCTGCTATGCCTTGATTAGTCTTTTCCTGGCTGCAGGACAGGAGCTGATACAGACCTCTTGAAGCACAGAGACAGGTGAAGAATCCCTAGATTCTCTAAGAACACTGAACTATATACAAGCAATGTAGATAAATCCCTGTTGACATAAGGTCTAATAGGATATTAGTCCCTGAAAACCACTGTTTTTCAAAAGCTAAATAATGTGTCCTATTAGAAACTATTCCTCTCACTGAGGTTTCTGTTTTCTTCCTTTCTCCTTCCCTCCCTCCCTCCCTCCCTCCCTTTTCCTTCCTTCCTCCCTCCCTCCCTCCCTCCCTTTTCCTTGCTTACTTCCTTGCTTGCTTGCTTGCTTCCTTCCTTTCTTTCTTTCTCCCTTTCCTTTCTTTTCCTTCCCTTCCCTTCCTTTCTTTTCCTTCTTTCTCTCTTTCTTTCTCCCTTTGTCTTTTTTTTTGGAGGGGAAGGGGCTACCACTTCTGTCAGAAGAATGGATGAAGTAAAAAACCCTTTCTCTTATATAATTTATCTTTTTCTTAAAGAAGTGACTCTAAAGACTTTATAGCATATGTAATGTGTAATTTGTTCCTATTAACCAGGACTTTTCCTCCTCCCTCCCATTTTGTTCCAAGTATTCCCAGCCAAAAGACTGATAATTGCATTCTTTATATATTAGAAGAACTACCAAGTGGTGCTTGGTGGGCATCAAATAGCAAAAGTCAGGATCTGTGGATGGATCACGTTAGTAATTATAAGTGGCACATTTATCTTATTCCATTTGTGGAATGCACTGAAATTGAGACCCTTTTTATTTTATTTTTTTTAGCCTGGAGAAATTTTATTTTATTTTATTTATGTTATGTTATTTTATTTTATGTTATTCTCTTTTATGTTATTTTAGGCCCCTTTTAGTGTTATAGCACTGCATGGGTTTGGAGAGGTCTCTTCCCTCTTCCTTCTTCTAGGTTCAACTCTACCTAAACCTTTCTTGAAAGATGAATATCTTATTTTTAAAGGGCCCTTGGCGCAGTGGTTAAGGATCTGCCTGCCAATGCAGGGGAGACACGGGTTCGAGCCCTGGTCCAGGAAGATCCCACATGCCACGGAGCAACTAAGCCCATGCGCCACAACTACTGAGCCTGCGCTTTAGAGCCCGCTGAGCCACAACTCCTGAAGCCCGTGCGCCTAGAGCCCGTACTCTGCAACAAGAGAAGCCACCGCAATGAGAAGCCCGTGCACCACAACAAAGAGTAGCCCCCTGCTCACTGCAACTAGAGAAAGCCCGCGCATAGCAACAAAGACCCAACACAGCCAAAAATAAATAAAACAAGTAAATAAATTTTAAAAATAAATAAAGAGCCCCTGGGAATGAAATTCTGTAACCTCCTTCTTAGTCATTTCTGTGTTTAGGACTTTCACAGGTCATTTTTCCTTTTATTCAAGTAAAATCCTATTACAAAGACAAAGATCTTTCCATCCCCTCCTGGACGCTTTATAGTTATGGTGCTTTGTTGCATTGACTACAGTGGACTACATTACCATGTAAACCTATACAAGCGAATGTTTATTTTTTCTGGCCTTGATTCAGTAACAGCTAGTTTATAATACAAATATCTGGTTTTGTGTCTGCTTTGTGGAGGGAAGAAGAGAATTCAACTGGGGAAGAGATGTGAGGGGTTTGCTTTTATAACCTTTCCTCTTTACTGCTAGGTTGTGATCAGTTGCTAATTTACCATAGCATGAGGTGAGCTCTCTTACTTTCTGTTTCTATGGGTTGGGAATGTGATTTCTAGCAACATGCCAATTAGAAGAAAAATTTCTACTCAAACCAAAGAAATGGGAGGATTGGTTGAGGGAAGATCAATTAGTGATGAACTCTTACCTGTATTTAGCATTAGTCCCTTTTCTCTTTCCCAGTGTTTGTTAGTCTCCTGGTCCTTTTGATTTTCTCATTTTTCTGAATGTAGCCTGTGAGAAAGTCCTGGAAGATCCTGCTGGACTTAGAAGAAACTAGTTAAGCTATGTCTCTTTACTATTTAAAGGGTGTGCGGCAAATAATTTAGTAATTAAAGGGGATGGAAACCAACCTTGGTTGGTCACGTATGATAGCCCACAGTTAACATTTGTTTAGCCAGCTGAACTCCAAGGTTGAGCATTCACTGAAATCTCTCTTTTCAAAATAGTATTGCTTGTATGATCCTGAGTGTTCAGTGTTAAATCATCTTAACCCAATGTATTTCTTTTAGGAAGTAAAAGATTATCATCTGGTATACATTAAAGACTTACTATAGTCCATACCTCTTTCTTTATAACTGAAAAGATATTCTAACTTCATCCCAGCAGATACTATGTTAACTGCTTAACAGCAATGTTTTCATAACGAAGAAAATATTACACATTTAATTCTGCCTGGAGGGACACTGCAAAGCATTGTGAACAGAAGCTGCACTTTCATACTAAACCCATTGTAGATAGTCAAGATATCATTTTAATAATCCAAATTTTAATCATCTTGACTTTACCTGTCATATCGTATTTTATTTTTTTAGACACACATTTCTGAAATCCTTACTAAGGGGCAGTGGTGGTGGAATCTCCGAGACCTGTCCTGATATGTTTACAATTCCAGGTATTGATAAAAGAAGTTTAACATTCTTTGTGCAAAGATCTCAATATGGGCTCTGTTTCTCTATGGAATATACTCTTTATGTAGCTACAGATATGAACTTATCTTTTGGCTATGGAATCATCATTTTCAAGCAATTTGTCTTCATTTTTGTTATCACTCAGAGGTACGGTTAATACAGAAATGTACTTTGGATGCTAGAATAATTCATGTTTGTATCCCTCCAATTCTACTACTACCATACGCTCTTCTTTGGAACTTTCCTTTAAGACTACTTGCAAATGTCAGGTACAGAGTTTAGAAGGTGTCCATCTTTGTCTGTATACACAAAGAGCAAGGGTTAGATGTTCTGATTCATCCAGATAATTGAGCATAAGACAGAAGTTCTAGTGGGATAGAAGGGAAGACTATTGCCCATGAATTGGATGAAATAGGGGTCTTGGATGAAATGCTTCAATGACATGGACTAGATTTTCCTAGAGAAAGAAGAAAGAACTGGTTTGACAATCATAGTTTATGGATTATCTTAGTGTGCTTGCTTCTCCCTCTTCTGTTGCCTACGTTTGGGTCTTTTTACTGTTGCTTAGACCTGGGAACAGCATTTATAATCAGGGAATATTTTTTGAGAAAATTCTTTAGTACAAATTTTGAGACAGGTTTGTTCAATAAATAAATAAGAAATCTCGTCTTTTCCTTTCCATATTGATACTTATGAATCCAATTTCTGAGGTTAGGATTTTGGATTATATCTGATTCTTGGTTTCACACAAGAATTTATGTACCATCTGATCTGTTTATCCTCGAATGCATTATGATTTTTAAAGTTTACTTCAAGTAATTAAATATTTGCATTAATTGAAGACTGGGATTTATTATTCAGTAACTCTGTGTATCTTAAGGTTTCTTTACCCTCTGCTTGTTCTAGGGAAATCAATGACTTTACTTTTTTAGCCAGCATCATTCCATTGATACAGCATTGTAACTAATGATAGCTAGAATATACTCGATTCCAAGTGAACCAGTGTAATTTTTTTCTGTACAGCAGGAATGAAGAAGATTATCTGTAGGTTAGTCAGAAGGAAAATGGCTTTGTGTTTTACCTTTGTAGCAGCCTCTTGGAAGGTTTTAAATTTGATACTGTGATCTGTAAGAAATAGAATAAAGCAGGAAGAAGCATGTACCTTCGAATGTGTAGCTGACAGCACTCTTGGAAGCAGAAAGTGCTGATTTTTTTCTTTAAAAAATTTGGAAGAGGGCCCCGAATAATTCAGGAGACGGAAAATGATGCCCAGGTGAAGTCACATGACTCAGTGGATAATTCCAGTGAAACCCAGGAAGAACCGCATTAGTGGTAGTCTATAAGTATACACAGTTCTTTACAATAGGTTGATTGCACTAAACAAAGAGGAAAATCCTTTCTCTGAGGAGCTTACAATCTAAAGATACAAGTTGGTGCGGTACAGTATGGAATGAGAACAATAAGCAAGCCCCATGGTGGGTGGTCTTCATAGCTGAAATGCTTCAAAAACAAGTGCCTTCTTGGAAAGGTGGAGGTTAGAGAGGGAGTGGCCCAGGCATGCAAAGAAGTGGGAGAGTGTTCTTTTGGGGCTGGGCATAGGGAGAAAGAAGGGGGGTTGGATCAGGTTTCTGAAAGGAGGCTCAACATAAGAATGGGTAAAGAGATCAGACTGACATTGGCATAGTAGAGTGTGGTGATTTAGAGAAGAAGGTAAAATGCCAGCAGAGGAGGATTAAGAGAGGGGCAAACAACATACCATATGAATCTCTATTACAGCAAATACCACATCTTTAAAGACCCAGATATGGAGAATGCTGCTTGCAACAGCTTCTTACCAGTGTGAATGGCTTCTACAACAGAGAAAAGAATAGTCCAGAATGGTTCCAATGAGATACTGTATGTGAAAGGGCTTTGTAAGCAGCAAAGCAGTACAAATGTAAGTCATCATAATATTCTGCTTAGCTTTGACTTCATTTAATTTTTTTTGTTTGGTAAAATATCTTAAGACAAAGGTTAGCAATAGAACTTTCTATTTTCAGAAATGTTGTCAGGAACAGATTTGTTATTATAAATGCTTCATTTGTTTCCATGTTAGGTCATGACAAATTCTCATAGTAAATGTTCCCCAAAGGGCTCTCTCTATTTTCTTTACAGTTGAACTAATACCGGTCTTCACGTCAGTGAAGAGCCTCATTCTCATCCTCATCCTGTTCCCTCTCTTGCTATCCAGCCTCTTTTCCACCTCTGTTCATATGCATGTATTTTCTTTAGTCTCACAGTATCATTTTATATACTGCCTGATTCTAACAAGGATTTGAGTTGGTTTACCGAGAAATTAATCAATAACAGGATGAGCAAATTGGCAGAGAAATGAGTACAAAGGGAAAATAAATATAAGAAACTAAAATGAGGCCAGGGTAAGGTTTATACAAAGTATCCAGCACTGGGAACTTTATAGCCTTGCTGTTAAGTTTGGCTCTGAGTATCTAAGGAGATAGCTCAAGGAGGGAAGTAAGATTTGCAGGTGTCACAAAGAGAAGCCGGCGCACCCCACCGAAGAGTAGTCCCACTCCCCACAACTAGCGAGAAAGCCTGTGCACAGCAACGAAGACCCAACACAGCCAAAAAAAAAAAAAAAAGATTTTTAGGTGTCCATGAGGTAAAAACGAACCAATTTCTGAGAAGAGGCACAATTTTCTTTTTTAAAATAAATTTATTTCTTTATGGCTGCGTTGGGTCTTCGTTGCGTGTGCGGGCTTTCTCTAATTGCGTTGAGTAGGGGCTACTCTTTGTTGCGGTGCACGGGCTTCTTATTGCAGTGGCTTCTCTTGTTGCAGAGCACGGGCTCTAGGTGTGTGGGCTTCAGTAGTTGTGGCTCGTGGCCTCTAGAGCGCAGGCTCAGTAGTTGTGGCGCATGGGCTTAGTTGCTCCGTGGTATGAGGGATCTTCCTGGACCAGGGCTCGAACCCGTGTTCCCTGCATTGGCAGGCGGATTCTTAACCACTGTACCACTAGGGAAGTCCCGAGGCAAAATTTTCTTGAGACCTGTGAGAAATTCCTCCCATGGGTTTTTATAGATGCCTGTTTGGTGAGTTTGGATTTTATCCTGAGGGCACTGGGAAGCCAGTGAAAGCTTTTGATCCAGGGAATGACATACAGAAAGCTGTATTTAGAGCAGGTATAGAAAAGCTCAAATGAGTGGGGGGAAACTACATATAGGAGAACCAGTTAGAGATGAGCTCTAAGGGTCTGGACAAAGATGTATTGGAGGGAATGGAAAGGAAGGGAAAGCTATGAGAGGGATTAAGAAGGTGGAGAGGGTCACTGCTTAGCTATGAATGGCAAGGGAGGAATCAAAGATGCGTGCAGGGTTCAGGTCCACCTAGAATGATGGTACCATAATCCATTGCAAATATGAGGGGGAGAGAGAGGTGTTAAACTAGAAAGCACAGAAAGTTATGAAAAAGGAAAGATTACCACTATGGAATTTTATAGTCATATTTCAGAGCAAGCAGAACAAAGAAAATGGAAAGCTATCATTTATTTAGCACTTTATATTTTATAAAGTACTTTACATACAGTATCTTATTTTGTCTTAATGACAGTCTTGTGAGGGAAGTAGTACGTATCCACATTTTACAGATAAGATATCTGAGACTTAGTGATTAACTGATACCTCTAAAGCTATGTAACTAGAAAGTGATTTGTTTTCCCCCCACTGTATCACACTGCCTCAAGAAGGCTTTCTGCTTGGAGCTGTTGGTGTAATATTACCAGATGACAAAATCAGGACAAGGTTAGAGTTTTTCCATCATTATGAATCTCAGATTTTGGCTTTGCTTTACTATAATTGTTCCAGTGGGGACATTTGATATGAATAGAACTGTTTGCCCCATACACTAAATGTCCCCAGACTGCAATGTTTTAAAATTTTCATATCTGCTTTTTTTTTAAAACTGCTGTCAGCTGTTACTACTTCATGTATTTGGCAGCTCCCCTACTCCTAGTCATTTTTACCTCTGGAAACCAGATAAATATGTTTGTTGCTTTTAGATACAACTTTAAGAGTGACTATACATTGAATGAGGAATAGGGAATCCTCTTATGAAAACCTAATCCTAATGTTATACTATGCTATGTTTTTATGAGTGAAGAACATAAGTCTTAATGCTTGATTATTCTTAGAATGTATATTTTTGGCTGTCTTCTATGTTATTGGCTAATTCTGGGTAGTTGAAGGTGCTGGGTAAGTTACCTAGAAAGGTGAGGTTATCAGTATGTATATTTAGTATGTAACCCATGACCCTTAATTTTTTAAAAAAAAACAGATGCTCTTGGTGGCAACAGGGAAATGTAATAATGCTTTACAAACAAGAGGTTGTGAATTTTTGGTGAATAGCAATCTAGTTGCCAAAGGTTTGGAATGACTGCCCAATCTGCTTTATTCCAAAATGACTTATCACTCCTTCTCTCAGTCCCCACTCCCCTCTGCTGGAAAGGTTGCAGACATTCCCTTTTGTCTGCAATAAGTGTTCCTTCCTAAAACAGTCACAGAAACTTCCAACCAGCCTTCCCTTTGTTCACTTGTCTCTCCCTTTTCCCCTCTGTGAGGAAGGCTTTTAATAAAGATTTATTGACTATCCACAGGGGCATTGTTCCTGTAGGAAGCACTGCACTCCTCAGCGTGAAATCTGTGTCTCCAGCTGGCTGAATAAAGCATTTTTGTGACACTTGGTACACTGTATGCATAATTCAGATGTGTGGACTGTGGATAGCCCAGGGTTCATGAGCACCCCAGTCTACCTCCAAACAGAAATGATGTTTTTCCAAATCTACTTTTCAAATTAGTTTTTAAGATGATGGATAATCAGTGACTAATCAGCACATTTATTAAGCAACCTGACTGGGTGGAAACGATGGAGAAGGAAGAGGAAAGGTGATTTCCCTTTACACTTTGCTGAAGGGTGAAATTAATAAAAATTGATATCGTTAGAACTCAGTAAGGTCAATAGCTAAAACTCTTGACCTTTCAAATGTTGGTAGGTAAGATTGTATTCTTCATACTGTTGGGAAGGGAAAGTGTTTATTTCTTTGCATAGGTAGTTTGGGACAAAGAAGCTACTTTTATCATTAGCTATAGGTACCTGCATATCACCTTGTGCCCAGAAAAATAGAAATGATTTTGGGTTAGCTGTGGTCTATGGAAAATAAAGCTGTGACACTAGCATCTTATGGCTCTGAATTGGGCTTTGGTAGAAAGTGGGTTTTTTTGTTTGTTTGTTTTGTTTTTGTTTTGTTTTGTTTTGTTTTTTGCGGTACGCGGGCCTCTCACTGCTGTGGCCTCTCCCGTTGCGGAGCATAGGCTCCGGACGCGCAGGCTCAGCGGCCATGGCCCACGGGCCTAGCCGCTCCGTGGCATGTGGGATCTAACCGGACCGGGGCATGAGCCCGTGTCCCCTGCATCGGCAGGCGGACTCTCAACCACTGCGCCACCAGGGAAGCCCGAAAGTGTTTGTTTTGATGCTCTTTGGAACTCATGACCAAAGGTATGAGTCACAAAGATGATTGGTAGAATACAATTCCTGATGCCCTTACAAGAGTGCATTTAAGGCATGAACATATTTTCTAGAAATGGGCAGGGCATCCAGGCATCAACGAGAGTGAGGGAGACTTCCTAGAAGCCCTTAGGCTTTAATAGTTTCCCTGCTTTGCATGTGACCATGTCAGTATATCCATTTTAGACACCTTTCAGAAGGAGAGACATTTGTTCCCCCCAACCACCCTTTTTTTTTTTTTTTTTTTTGCTTTTTGTCTAAGTATCTATCATAGGAATATACATTTGGTGGGCATTCGGATTTTTTTATTGAGATGTTTACTGGTGAATGAAAAATGTTTTCTGAAAGGAGCAAGTGGTATGCTCTCTAAAGATCATCAGTTTATCAGTTTGAAAATATGACAATCCAATGAAGTGTCTAGATTGAATGGAAAGCTATGAATTATGCCTACAGAATGTTGCAACTGCTCCCTTACGTGACCTCAACTTTGGCAGTATAATGAAAGTAAATTATTAATAGCCTTACTTACTGAATAAAAACAATTAGTGGCTTGATGTGTTATCTTTGAACCTAGCTCCAGAGAGGCTTTCACTCAGTATAGCGCTTGTCAGCACTGAGTCCAGCCCCTGATATTTGAGGGACGTTACGCCAGTTTCCCCAGAGCAGCATGGTTAGGAGTTCTCTGTCTGATGCATTAGTTAGCGTCAGTGCCCTCTGACTAAAAAAAAAAGTATGACGATGAGTAAGTATCAGATGTAAGATTTAAAATAAACCAATGAGATTCAAGGCTTTAGACTTAAATTGCATTTTTATCTCTCAACTGCCTCGAACTTTCCTTTAGAAAACCAGACTAATATTTATCTGCTATAATAAATCTTGATTAAGTATTCATAAATATAATAGGGACAAGCAACTAGCTAGTCAGAAAGGGAGAGGTGGGCATAAGGGACATTTTTTGAACTGAGAAGGGGATAATGAGATTAGAGCAAAAGAAAGTTTATATCCCTCCTTGTCATTCCTCTCTGCCACTACCTTGGTCTAGAATTGAGCCCTATTAATAGGTCTCTGCTTATCCTTCTTTATTTTAACTTTCTTCCACCACTACCACCCCTATTCATTCCTTACTCTTGAGAACCTTCCCTATTAAGGTATTAATTACATAATAAGAGGACACCAAAAAAAGCTGTTAGTTTTTCTTTGTTTTTGTTGTATTTTTGAAAAATACTTCCTGTTTTTTTCCCCTTACTTTCTTTATGGATGCTACCCAAATAAAACCTTTATCAGATAATCTCTTCTCCTGTATTTTAATGAAGGAACCCTTGTAAATGGCTGGAGCTGAGGTCATTGTGTTTTTCCAAGGAATAACATTCTCTGGATGGCATCTCAATCACTCTGACATCTTGTCATCTAGAGTAGCATCCCAAGGTATTTATAATCGTATCAATGGTTAGCATGAAATTCCCAAACCAAAATTAATTTGAAGTCACTTTAGCATAAAATGATTTGGATAAGATCCCCAAATCAAATTGTCATAGTCATGGTACCACGTAACAGTTAGAAATGGGTGCTTTGGAACAATGGTTTTTAACCATTTCAGTTCTGGAGGAAACAAAATTCTAGCACTCTACCCTAAGGAAAGGAGCAATCATTTATCTCCAAACAGCCAGAATTCTGCTCTCCCTTCGGACCCCTCCTCAAAAGAAGTTTTTAAAGGTTGTGAGAGTTGTAACAACAGTGACATAGATAAGAAGGAAACTGGATTACCCATTCATCCATTCCACAAATATATTTGATAGCCTACCTTGTACCAGGATTGTTCTATCTACCTTGTTATCCAAAAGACAATGTTTCCTGATTTGAAAATGACCATTCTCTAGTGGTGAGTAACCTATAGTTGAATTAGTGTAAACCTCAGTTATACTTCTCTTTGGTAGCCAAAAACTCAGTACTGTGTAGTGTGGATGACTAAAGTATAATACTTCTGTTTTCCCACTTTAGGATGTCTCTGTAGCCTGCAGAATCTTACCCATCATTCATAAGCATCATTCAAGTTTGTTGAATTATGCTTCTAGTTGCTTCCAATGTAGATTTTATTTTTTCTTTTTTAAACATTTTGTGTTAAAATAATAATTTATTGTTAATGACATAATTTAATATAAATTTCAATGTAATATATTTAAAATTAATATAATGTAAATTTCAATATAAATTATTAAAATATTTTTAAAAGTTCACACGAAGTTGCAAAAATAATAAAGAAGTCTGATTTTCCCCTTCATCCAGTTTTCCCCAATGGTTACATTTTACATAACTAGAGTGGAGTATCAAAACCAGGAGACTGAGATGAGTACAGTGTGTGTATATAGCTCTATGTCATTTTACCACATGTGAAGACTTGTATAACCAATCAAGATATAGCACTATTCCATCACCACAAAGATCTCCCTCTTGCTACCTACCCCTTTGAAGTCAAAGTCACCCCCTCCCATCCATCACCATCCTTAACCCCTGGCAACCGCTAATCTGTTTTCCATCTCTAAAACTTTGTCATTTTAATAATAATATATAAAAGAAAACATACAGAATGTAACCTTTTGAGATTGACTTTTTTTCATGGAGCATAATACTCTTGATATACATCCAAGTTGTTGCCTGTATCAATAGTTTGTTCCTTTTTATTGTTGAGTAGTATTCCCTGTATGGATGTACCATACTTTGCTTAAACTTGTGCCCATTTTATTGTTCTATTTCCAAGGCAGTGATTCTTTCCTCTGTTTTCTCCCTTCTGCTGTTGAGCCCATCCATTGAGTTTTTAATTTGGTTATTGTTTTTTTCAGTTCTGAAATTTACATTCAGTTCTTTATATATTCGTTTTCTTTGCCAAGACTTTCTATTTTTTTTAATTTGTTTCAGTTGTGTCCGTAATTGGTCCTTGAAGAATGTTATGATAGCTGATTTAAAATTCTGGTCAGATCATTCTAATCTCTTGTCATCTCAGTATCGGTGTCTGTTGATTGTGTTTTCTTTTTCCAGTTGAGGTTTTCCTGATTCTTAGTATGACTAGTGGCTCTTAACTGAATCCATGACATTTGGGATATTATGCTGTAAGTTCTGCCTCTCATTTAAATCTGTTTTAGCAGGCCTCCTCTGACATTGCACCTGTGGGAGAAGTGGGGCACTGCCTGGTTCCCATCATGCAGACGTGGATGTCTAGGTTCCCCACTCAACCTTCCTTGACAGGCAGAAGATGCTTCATTACTGCTAGGTGGAGGTGGGGGTTCAGGCTTCCCACTAGGCCTTCAGTGACACCACCCTGGCAGGGAGGGTGAGGAGTGCCTTCTTACCATTAGGTAGGGCTGGAAGTCCAGATTTACCTACTGACACCAAAGGGGGTTGGGGAAACCTCATTACTGCCATAAAAGGATGAATGTTCCAACTCCCCACTCAGTCTTTTGACACCTCCCCAGTGGGGGGTAGTAGGGGCAACTCTTTACAGCTGGGTTAGAGTGGAAATCTAGGTTTCCTACTTGGCCTTTGTTGAAGGTGATGTGAGTACAGCCACAGTTTTATCTGTTGTTTGGGTGGAGTAGGGAGATGATGGTCTAAAGGTTTTCTATCTTGCTAGTCTGCCATTTTCCTGGACTTTGTCTAGAAAGAGCTGGCTTTTCTTGGGACTTGACCTTAAACACTTAGAAATCCTTAAAAGTAGTAACATAATTGTGAATAAAATTGTAATTGTGTTAACTATGCTATATAATTTCCACACTTTTACTGAGGTATAATTGACATGCAAGAAGGCACATTTAAAGTCTACAATTTGATGCATATACCCATTACCACAATCAAGATAATGAACATATCTATTACCTCCAATAATTTCCTGGTGCCCTTTTGTGTTCCCTCCATTCTCTCCCCATTCACCTTCTCCTCTCCCAGGCAACTACTAATTTACTCCCTGTCACTACAGATTAGTTTTCAGATTCTAAAATTTTCTATAAATGGATTCAGACAATATGAATTCTTTATCTGGCTTCTTCCACTCCACATAATTATTTTTGTATTCATCCATGTTGTGTGTATAAATAGTTCATTCCTCTTTTACTGTGGAGCAGTATTACATCATATATATAACAATTTGTTTTTCCCTTCAACTGATAGATATTTGACTTGTTTTCACTTTTTAGCTATTACAAATAAAGCTGCCTATGAACATTTGTGTACAAGTGTATACCTATGCTTTTATTTCTTTTGGATAAATAGATAGTGGAATTTCTGGGACATATAGTGGTATATGTTACCTTTTTAGAAACTGCCAAAAGTCCAAAGTTTTCACCACCACTAGCAAAGTATGAGTTTCAATTGTTCTACATCCTTTCCAAGACTTGGTATAGTGAGGTTTTTTAATCGTAGCAATTTCTGGTGAGTGTATAATGTTCTCATAGTGGTTTTAATATGCATTTCTTTGATGACTAATGATATTAAACACCTTTTCATGTGCTTAGTGAAGTGTCTGTTTAAGTATTTTGCCTATTTTTTATTAAGTTCTTTGTCGTCTTATTATCTAATTGTAAGAGTTCCTTATATATTCTAGATACAAGTCCTCTGTCAGATACATATTTTGCAAATATTTCTCCCAGTCTGTGGCTTGCTTTTACACTTTCACAATGGGATCTTCTGAAGGGCAAACGTTTTTGTGTGTGCAAACATTTTTTTGTTTTTGTTTTTGTTTTTTTTTTGTGGTATGCGGGCCTCTCACTGTCGTGGCCTCTCCCGTTGCAGAGCACAGGTTCCGGACGCGCAGGCTCAGCGGCCATGGCTCACGGGCCCAGCTGCTCCACGGCATGTGGGATCCTCCCGGACCGGGGCACGAACCCGTGTCCCCTGCATCGGCAGGCGGACTCTCAACCACTGCGCCACCAGGGAAGCCTGTGCAAACATTTTTAATGTTGGTTAAATCTAATTTAATTATTTTTCCCTTTTATAATTTTTGGGTTTGCATCATAGTTAGAAATCTTTGGTAAACTCAAGGACACAGAGATTTTCTCCTATGTTTTTGTCTGGAAGTTTTATAGTTTTAGCTCTTACATTTAGTTCTATGATTCATATTGACTTAATTTTGTATATAGTGTGTGGTAACAGTCAAGGTATATTTATTTATTTTTTGCATATGGATAGCTACTTGTTTCTGCACTATTTGTTAAATAAACAGTTTTTTTCCCCCAATGTATTGCTTTGGCACCTTTGTTGAAAATCAATTGACAGTATAAGAGCAGGTCTATTTCTGGACTCTATGATGTTTAATTGATCATTTTGTCTATCTTCACACAGTTACAAACTGTCTTGATTACTGCAGCTTTATATTAAGTCCCAAAGTAGTGTAAGTCTTCCAGCATTGTTCTTTTTCAAAATTGTTCTGACTATTCTAGGTGCTTTATATTTCCTTATAAATTTTAGAATCAAATTGTTATTTTTTACAAACATTTCTTCTTATGTGCATTTAATTTGTTTTTCTTTTACTACTTATTTAATGTAAGATGCTGAGGTCATTGACTTGAGAACTTTCTTGTTATTTTCAAATATAGCCATTAGTGCTATAAATTTTCCCCAAATTATTGATTCTGATGTATTGTATATTCATCATCATTCAGCTCAAAATTTTTTGCTAATTTTCCTTTTGATTTCTTCCTTGACCAATGGAATAGTTAGAAGTACATTATTTAATTTCCAAATACTTTATGATTTTCCAGACATATTTCTGTTCTTGATTTCTATTTTAATTTCACTGTGGTGAGATAATATTTCTTGTGACTTGAATACTTTTAAATTTATTGAGACTTATTTTATGGCCCAGAATATAGTCCATCTTGGTTCCATGTGCAGATGAAAAGAATGAGTGCTCTTCAAATGCTTAGCGAAGTATTCTATAAATATCAATTAATTCACCTTGGTTGATAAATTTTGCAAAGTATTCTGTTCCTTTACTGATTTTCTGTCTACTTATCCTGTCAATTATTGAAGAGGGAGTAATGACATCTCTGAGTGTAATTGTGATTTGTCTATTTCTCCTTGCAGTTCACTTTTTTGTTTATGTATTGTGAAGCTCTGTCATTAGGTGCATAAATATTTTGAATTGTTGTCCTCTTTATGAATTGATCCCTTTATTGCTGTAAAATGACCTTCTTTGTCCCTGACTATATCCATTGGTCTGAAATCTACTTTGTATGATTAATATAAATGCTCTGACTTTCTTTTGATTGATGAAAGCATGGTATATCTTTTTTCAGCCTTTTACTTTTAACCTTCTTGTGTGTTTATATTTAAAGTATACTTCTTGTAGGCAGCATATAGTTGAGTATTGCTTTTTTAATCCAGTGTGATAGTCTCTACCTTTTAATTGAGGTGTTTAGACCATTTACGTTTAATATGATCATTGATATGGTTAGGTTTAAGTCTGTCATCTTGTCATTTGTTTTCTGTTTCTCCCATCTATTCTTTGTCCTCTTTTCCTTATTTTTCTGCTTTCTTTTGGATTAAATGAATATTGTTATGATTCTATTGCATTTGTTAGGTTAACAGCTATAATTCTGTTTTATTACTATAGGATTTCTTTACGGTTTATACACAATTAGAAAAAAACCTTGTTTTTACACAGGTAGTTACCATACCTGTTGCTCTTTATTCCTTTGAATAGATGCATGTTTCTCTCTGTTGTCATTTTACTTTTTCTTGAAGGATATGCTGTAACATTTCTTGTACTTTAGGTATGCTGGTGATGAATTCTCTCAGCTTTTGTATCTCTGAGAAAGTCTTAATTTCCTCTTCTGTTTAAAAATCAAAATACAGTAATTTCCCTACGTACGAACCTTCAAGTTGTGAACTTTCAAAGACGCGAGCGTGCATTCCATCAATGTCAGCCATGAGTGAAATTGCAGTTTGCCCTCCACCTCCGATTGCTGACAATCCTTCAGCTCTACCATCTCCCACCTCCTCTCCCTCCTCCAGTCAGTAACTCTTCTTGCCTGTTCACTCGATGCCAGCCCCTGTATGCCAGCTGTGGAACTGTACTGCTGTACAGTACTCCAGGTACTGTACTGTAAGATTAAAAATGTTATCTTTATTTTTTGTGTTTGTTTGTTTTTAATGTATTATTTGTGTGAAAACTATTACAAACCTATGAAAGTACAGTACTATATAGCCAATTGTGTTAGTTGGGTACTTAGGCTAACTTTGTTGGACTTACAAACAAATTGGACTTACAAATGCACTCTTGGAACTGTACTTACTGTAAACTTTTTATTTTGAGGTGATAGTAGATTGTAATGCATGTGTAAGAAATATTACAGAGAGATCCTGTATACCATTTACCCAGTTTCCCCCAATGGTAACATCTTGTAAAGCTATAATACAATATAACAACCAGATATTAGCATTGATATGGTAAAATTACAGAAAAAAATTCATTACCATGAGAATCCCTCCTGTTGCTATTTTATTAGCCACACCCACTCCCCCTGCCCTATACCTAACTCATGGCAACCACTAATCTATTCTCCATCTCTATAATTTTCTCATTTCTAAAATGTTACATAAAAGGAATCATAGGGCTTCCCTGGTGGCGCAGTGGTTGGGGGTCTGCCTGCTGATGCAGGGGACACGGGTTCGTGCCCTGGTCTGGGAGGATCCCACATGCCGTGGAGCAGCTGGGCCCGTGAGCCATGGCCGCTGAGCCTGTGCATCTGGAGCCTGTGCTCCACAACGGGAAAGGCCGCAGCGGTGGGAGGCCCGCGTACCACAAAAAAAAAAAAGAAAAAAAAAAGGAATCATAAAGTATATATCCTTGAGATTGGCTTTTTCATTCATCACAGTTCCAAGGTGTTGTGTGTATCAGTAATTTGTTCTTTTCATTGCTACAGTTTAACCATTCACATGTTGAAGAACATCTGGTCTGTCTTCAGTTTGGGGTTATAATGAATTAACCTGATATGAACATTTTTATATAGGTTTTTATGTGAGCATAAGTTTTCATATCTCTGGGATAATTGATCAAGAGTGCAATTGCTGGGTTGTCTGGTAGTTGTATATTTTGTTTTATAAAAAACAGCCAAGTTGTTATCCAAGCTAATTGTATTATTTTCCATTCCCACCAGCAACATATGAGTGATCCAGTTTTTCCACATCCTTGCCAGCATTTGGTGATGTCACTGATTTTTATTTTAGCCACTTAGATAGGTGTATAGTGATATTTCATTTGTGATTTGAAGTTGCATTTTCCTAATGGCTAATGAGGTGGAACATCTTTTGATGTGCTTATTGCCATCTGTGTATCCTCTTGGGTGAAATCTCTCTCTCTTCATGTCATTTTTTCCATTTTCTAATTGGATTTTTTGTAAACCATTACATCTTGAGAGCTCTTTATATGTTCAACATACTACTCTTTTGTTGGTTCTGTGGTTTGCAAATATTTTCTCCCAGTCTGTAGCTTATCTTTTCATCCTTTTAAGGGGGTATTTGATGAGCAAAAGGTTTAATTTGGATGGAGTCCAATTTTACCACTTCTTTAAAAAATGGATCATGCTTTTGGTGCAAACCCTAAGACCTTTTTACCTAGTCCTAGGTTCTGAAGATTTGCCTCTATGTTTTTTTTTCCTATAAGTTTTGTAGTTTTACATATTACACTTAAGATAGCAATCCATGTTGACTTAATTTTGTATAAGGATGAAGTTTAATTCAAGATGGATTTTTTAAAAGTCTATGGATGTTCAATTGCTCCAGCATTATTTGTTGAAAAAACTATACTTGCTCCATTGAACTGTTTTTCCTTCTTTGTCAAAAATCAGTTGCACCATAAAAAGTAAGTATTTGTACATGCTACAACTTGCATGAACCTTGAAAACGTGATAACTGAAAGAAGCTAGGTGTAAAAGGCCACATATTGTATTATTCAATTTATATGAAATGTTCAGAATAGGAACGTCCATAAAAACAGAAAGTACATTAGTGGTTGCGTGGCTAATATGAGAAGAGAGTGGGAAATGACTGTATTAGGGCATGAGATTTCTTTTTGGAGTGACAAAAATATTCCAAAATTAGATACTGGTGATGGATGCACAACTCTGAATATACCAACTACCACTGAATTATGCACATAAAAGGTTGAATTTTTTTTTTGGCTGCGCCATGTGGCTTGTGGGGTCTTATTAGTTCCCTGACCAGAGATTGAATCTGGGCCCTGGGCAGTGAAAGTGTGGAGTCCTAACCACTGAACCGCCAGGGAATTCTCAAAAGGGTGAATTTTATGGTATGTGAATTACACCTCAATAAAGCTGTTAAAAAATAAATTCGGCATATTTTTTAAAGCTTTTTAAAATATTTTATTTTATTTTATTTATTTTTGGCTGCATTGGGTCTTTGCTGCCGTGTGGGGGCTTTCTCTAGTTGCGGCAAGCAGGGGCTTCTCTGGTTGCGGAGCACAGGCTCTAGGTGTGTGGGCTTCAGTCGTTGTGGCTCGCGAGCTCTGGAGCGCAGGCTCAGTAGTTGTGGTGCACAGGCTTAGTTGCTCCGTGACATGTGGGATCTTCCTAGACCAGGGCTTGAACCCATGTCCCCTGCATTGGCAGGTGGATTCTTAACCACTGCACCACCAGGGAAGCCCGGGCATATTTTTTTGTAGGCCAATTTATGGGTTCTCTGTTCTGTTGGTCTGTGTACATATCACACTGTCAATGCCACATAGTATGACGTTAGCTGTAGTCATTTTGTAGATGCTCTTTATCAAGTTGAGGAACTTCCTCTCTATTCCTAATTTCTGAGAGTTTTTCTGAGACTTTTTTCATGAACGGATGTTGGATTTTGTCAGATGTTTTTTATGTATCAGTTGATATGATCATAATGATGTTCTTATTTATCCTGTTATGATGGATTAGTGTATTAATCATATAATCAAACATATTAATTGATTTTCAAATGTTGTACCAGCCTTGCATACCTGGAATAAGACCTACTTGGTCATGGTGTATAATTCATTTTATAGAAGGGTAGCTTCAATTTGTTATTTTTTTTTTATTGAGGTAAAATTCACGTAACATAAAATTCACCATGTTAACCATTTTAAAGTGTACAACTCAGTGGCATTTAGTATATTCACAGTGTTGTACAACAATCACCACTATCTAACTTCAGAACATTTTCAGCACCCCCAAAATAAACCCTTTAGCCATTAAACAGTCACTCCCCATTTTCCACTTTCCCCAGCCCCTGGCAACCACTAATCTATTTTCTATCCCTATAGATTTGGACATTTCATGTAAATGGAATTATACAATACATGGTCCCTTGTGACTGGCTTCTTTCACTTAGCATAATGTTTTCAAGATTTATCCATGTTGTAGCATGTATCAGAATTTCATTTCTTTTTACAACTGAATAATATTCCACTGTGTCAAAATAACACATTTTGTTTGTCCATTCATGTGTTGATGGACATTTGGGTTGTTTCCACCTTTTGACTTTTGTGATTAACGTTGCTATGAACATTGGCGTACAAGTGTCTATTTGAGTCCCTGCTTTGTATATCTGGGAGTGAAACTGCTGAATCTTATGGTAATTCTGTGTTTAATTTTTTTAGGAACTGCCACACTGTCTTCCACAGTCACTGCACCATGTTATATTCCCACCATTAATGCACAAGGATTCCAATTTCTCCATATCTTCACCAACACTTGTTATTTTCCCTTTTTTTTAAAAAAATAATAATAGCCACCCTAATGGGTGTGAAATGTATTGTGAAGTCTTGTATTTTGATTTGCATTTCCCTAATGATTAGTGATGTTGAGCATCTTCATGTGTTTATTGGCCATTTGTATATTATCTTTGGAGAAATATCTATTCTAGTCCTTTGCCCATTTTTCATTGAATTTTTTTTGTATGTCAAGTTGTAGAAATTTTTAATATATTTTAGATATTAATCCTTTATCATAGATATGGTTTGCAAATGTTTTCCCCCATTCTGTGGGCTGTCCTTTCATTCTCTTGATATGAGAATTTTGTCCTTGGATGTACAAAAGTTTTTAGTCTTGTGGGTGCTGGATATTTTTGTATTCCATTAATATTCTTTAGCTCTGTTCTGGGAGGCAGTTAAGTTTTTAAAAAACAGTTTAATCCTTTCTGGTATTGCTTTTAAGATTAGTTAGTGGAGTACAGAGAAGAGCTCAGTCTCTCTAGTACTAATTATTCCCCAATCCTTAGTGGTTACTCTACTCAATGACTCATAAGTATGGGGTTTTCCACCAGCAGACATTATTCCTGGGCGCTGCATGATCACTGGGTGCTATTCCTTCTAATCTATTTGGATGTTTCCCCCCTGTCTTGGGTAGTTTTCTCACATTCATGCACTGGCACTGATCAGTATTCTGATGAATACTCAAGTGGGAATCTTTAACAGACCTGTAGGATTTTCTTTCTGTGCTGCTCTCTTCTCTTTGGTACACTATCCTGTGATTAAGAATAAGATACCTTGGTCTTCTCAGACATTCAGCTCTGTCTCCTCAACTTAGAGAGTCTGCCAACCTACACCTGGGTGCTTCTTCTCTCGTAGCACTAAGCTGGGACAATCAATGCACTTACTTCATTTATTTCCAGTCTCTCATGGATCATTCTCTTTTGTTTTCTGATGTCCAGGGTCTTGTAAACCCTTGTTCTATATATTTTGTCTTTTAAAAAGCTTTATTGCTTTGCTGTGGCTGTTTCAGGCTGTTACTCTATCTTGACCAGAAGTGAAGCTGTCATAATGGTTTAAATTTATAATTTCTACTGGTAGCTTAGAGAAATGTCTGACTCCAGAGAGTTCCCTGAACTTGCACAACCTCAAGTTCTTTAGACATATCATATTTGAAAGGTTAAATATAAAAATGTAATAGGGAGATCAACCTAATCATCGTGGTTCCAATCCTGCCTACTCAAGTATACTGGAAACCTTTTTCCCTCTGCAAGACACTCCTCAAATTATTATTCTATGTTGAACAGAAAGATGTGTTAAGGAATGTGTTGTAGAATGGCATGATTGCTTCTGCTGTCCCCAACCTCCTGTGTTTTGGATAAACTCCATGCATCCTAGTTCTCCCAGTAAAATGACTCCATTATCCATGAATCTGACGTTTTATAAACATCATTTATATTTATATTCTAAACCATCTTTGAAGATTCTCTTAAGTTTACTGCCCACCATGGAAAGTGTTCCTTCTGTTTTTGTTAACATTTTCTAAACTCAAATCCTGGAAATTTCAAACAGAATTCATTTGTTCCAGTATTTTTGACAGACATGTTTGGGTTCACCTCTCCCATGCTATTCATGTTATGGTCTCACCATGATAATATCCCATTTTAGTCATCATCTTTCAAAACTAAAGAGACCTCACTCATCCTTTTAATCTATTATTATCATCATATAGCAACTTTCCCTTGTGTACCCAAACTAATCCCTTCAATCATTTCTCTATTTCTATTACATCTTAAGATGTAAACTCAGAGATACATTATAATATTCCACATTGTGTCTAAAATATTTATATCATAGTATGACAGAGAAGAATAATATCCTTCTTTTTGCTTTTCTTGAAAATTCCCAGTATTTTCAAAAAAACTCTTTAAAGTTTTAAAGACATCGCAGAGAGTTGACATCACACAGATTTGATGTCTTCTAGAAATATTCCCACGTTTCTTTTTTGGCTTATATAGTTAACATAGAACACATCACATTGTAAGTTATTTATGTCACCACTCACCAAATTTATCCCATTATTTGTATTAAAAAATCACCTAATTGGTATAATTTATTTTATAAGCTCAATTTTTATCATTTGTTATAAAGTCAATAAATTAGAATAGCACTGCTTTAATGAACACCAAAATTTGAAAAAAGGACATTATAGATGGTTAGTTACATCCTATATCTGTCTCAACATTTGTTGTATTCTTTATGTTGGTTTTGATGCATATTATGGATAAAATCCTAATTCATACAGATAAATAACTCTAACTGCCATCAAATTTTAATAGCTCATCTTGTAACCATAGATTATTATTTAATTAACTGATCTTGAAGCTTCAAAGAAGAGTAGTAGGAAACTTTTATTTTGAAGTTGAATCATCTTCTGACAAGTGCTCATATTCTTTAACAAAAGTATAAGAGAAACACGCCTAAACTCAAATAAGTGCATAAATGGTAATGCAGTATATTACATCTTCACTTGTTATTTTACAACAGACTCTTATAACATGGCAAAGATGTACATTGAACAGATGTGCACAAGCTCAATTTGATGCCAGGCAATCTTAGACACATGGACACGGGGAGGGGCAAGAGTAAGCTGGGACGAAGTAAGAGAGTAGCATTGACATATATATACACTACCAAATGTAAAATAGATAGCTAGTGGGAAGCAGCTGCATGGCACAGGGAGATCAGCTTGGTGCTTTGCGACCACCTAGAGGGGTGGGATAAGGAGGATGGGAGGGAGATGCAAGAGGGAGGGGATATACGTATGCATGTAGCTGATTCACTTTGTTATACAGCAGAAGCTAACACAACACTGTAAAGCAATTATACTCCAATAAAGATGTTAATTTTTTATTTTATATGAGCAGGGACTTCCCTGGCAACCAGTGGTTCAGACTCCGCACTTCCAATGCAGGGGGCATGGGTTCAGTCTCTGCTCAGGGCACTCAGATCCCACATGCCACGCAGTGCAGCCCAAAAAATTTTTAAAAATTAAATAAATAAAAATAAAATAAAATTTTATATGAGCAGAAATGTAGATCCCTAAGAGGAAGGGAGTGACCTTCCTAATCGTAAACCCATCCAAATAAATTTAAATAAATGCACAAAAATGGCAAGACAAGATTTATTCTGAGGTTTGAACAAATATTAGTTGACTTGCTAAAACAAGTTAAAGAATAGGTGGCCTTCAACATAGGTATATAGATATGGTATGTAACATTTTTTTCTATAGCTTTTAAAATAACCAAAAATATTTCAATGATTTTCATATTAAATATTGGCAGAACCCCTGAAGTACCTCTGTATCCTAGAATTCTGTGGAATATATTCTTAAAACCATTCAAGGTCTAAATATTTATTATTATCCTTTGGCTAACTTATTATTTTCCTCAAAAAATTCAAATGCTTTTAGTCAGGGATTATTTTCCTTTACAAAACCTATAAACCTTTTCTCCAATGTCTTATGACAATGGTTTCTTTTTTAAAATATTTATTTATTTATTTAGGCTGCAACGGGTCTTAGTTGTGGCACGCAGGATACTCGTTGCAACATGCGGGCTCTTTAGTTGCAGCTTGTGGGCTCCTAGTTGTGGCATAGGTTCAGGATGGAGTTCCCCAGATCGAACCCGGGCCCCCTGCATTGGGAGCACAGAGTCCCACCCACTGGACCACCAGGGAAGTCCCAGCAATACTTTCTTTTTATTCTGTTTTAGACAAGTTTTTATAAACTTGCTAATGTGTGGTTCTGTACAGATCTCTAATGAATGTTGGGGATGGGTGGGTAGGTATTTTGTTGACAGCTTCTCAGACCTTTGGTATAATAGCCATAAATCATGGTAAGTTGTACTTTTATAAATGGTAATTTTGATTTATCACCTATGTTTCTTTTAAAATATTGGGTGAATGAGACCCTAATTGATGTAATTATATATAGTTTGTCATTTTGGGGCCAGGAGTTACCATCAGTGAATTTAGTACATCTAACCCATGTGTTTCATAAGCCAATTTGTGAATAAAAGACTAATATCTTCTAGGTTAGTAGTGACTCAAAGAATTTATTTCTTTAATCTCTCTGATAGTCCTTTTTCATCTCTGACTGTATCCTTTTCACTATGATCTTCAAGTGGCCCCTGTCACTTTCCTGTATGTCATGTGGTATAACCAGAGCCATGAACCGAGCTAGACTACATTATTTTACTTGTGATGCTAAATGAGTTTTATGGAGAAAGACGTTTTGTGAAATTGTCCCCAAGTTAAGGGAAAGCCATTTCCATACGACATAGTTTTATGACATTGAAGATAAATTAGCATTTGAGAAAAAAATTGCTAAAAATACATGTAAATATTGAATATGTAGCCTATAAAAACAAGCTTATACCTTTTCTTGTTTAGGGAATGAATTTTACATGGGCCTCCAGTAAATAAGCATTCTTGTAGATTGATTCCTCTTTGTGTGATTTATGATTCCTGTCATAAGAGACACTGCTGGTTTTTTGTAACAGTCTAAATTCCTATTCTTGTCAAACCTATATAATGATCGTATGTAGTTGAGTTTCTGAGGTTTATCTTTTAATTCAAACCTTTTGTATAATCTCAAATGTATAAGTTTTTCCGAGTTTTATTTACATTTGATTATAGTAGTGTAATAAAAAAGTCAAAGTTAATATGCTGGGATTTTAGAAATGCTGACAAGTAGAGGCTCCCCTAAATACAGTTGGGACTTTCATAAAACATTTGAACTCAAGCTGGTAAGCCAAAGTGAGAATCTTTATAGCTACAGATAAATGAAAGGATGTATGGTTTTGCTATCAATATTATTGATTGAGGAAAGAATAACCAGAAGCAGGAGGTGAGCCAGACTCCTAAACAGTGATAAATAGTGATCTGAAACCCATACCACTAAAGGTTTAAGAGTCGGAATGCCAGGGAAACTTGTTAAATGCCTCCCCCATAATCTATTTAGACAGTTCTGGCTTTTGAGTGCCCCTTCATTTTCCTTTCTTGAAGAGCTTGCTAAGTAAACCTTCTAAAATATCTGTGGTAAACCATGATTACATGCTATGGTTTTGACAGTTGAAGCGTTCATTGGATTTTTATGCTGGCAGTTAAGTACAATAATCATTAGTTTAACAAAGTATAAGAGGTCTGGCTCTCTAGCTCCCTTTACTTTTGAATTGGCTGTTAAGGCAACCTCCAGTGTGAGCTTGAATCTTGCCACTCCAAGTTTTCTTAGTGATGAAATTGAGCAAACCAGTGAATGACCCATGAACCTTTACAATGGTGCAGTAAAAACACTTCCTACAATTTTTTAGTCAAAGCTTCTACCTCGGAGTAGGTAAACGCTTCTGTAAAGGACCAGATAGTAAATATTTTGGGCTTTGTTGAGCCATCTGGTCTCTGTAACAACTACTCAAGTCTGTTCAGTGCATAAGTAGCCATAGACAATACATAAGTAAATAAACATAGCTGTGTTCCTATAAAACTGCATTTACAAAAACAAGCAGCAACATTTCCCCGAAGAGTATATACAAATGGCCAACAACACGTGAAAAGATGTTGAACATTATTAGTCATTAGGGAAATGCAAGTCAAAATCACTTTGTACCTCACTAGCATGGCTATAATTTAAGAAAAATGGAAAATAATAAATGTTGATGACGATCTGGAGGCACTGGAACCCTCGTATGTTGCTGGTTAGAGGGTAAAATGGTACAGCCACTGTGGAAAACAGTTTAGCAGCTCCTCAGAAAGTTAACCATAGGGTTACCATATGACCCAACAATTCTACTCCTAGGTATATACCCAAAAGAGTTGAAAACAGATAGTCAAATACTGTTACACAAATGTTCATAGAATTGCTATTTGCAATAGCCGAAAGGTGGAAACAACCCAAATGTCTATCAGTGGATGAATGGATAATTAAATAATGGTGTGTCCATACAAAGGAATATTATTCAGCCGTAAAATAGAATGAACCTCCAAAGCATTATGCCAAGTGAAAGAAGCCAGACACAAAAGGCCATGTATTATATTATTTGATTTATATGCAATACCCAGAAGAGATAAATTCATAAAGGCAGAAAGCAAATTAGTGGTTGCTAGGAACTGTGGGGAGACAGGAATGGGGCATGGCTGCTTAATAAGGTGTGGGGTCTCCTTTGGGGGTGATAAAAATATTTCAGAAGTGGATAAAAGTGATGGTTGCATGACACTGTGAATGTACTAAATGCCACTGAATTGTGTACTTTAAAATGGTAAATTTTATGTTATATGAATTTCCCATCAGTAACAAGTTTAAAACAGGCAGTGACTGATTGACCATAGTTTTCTGACCTCTGCTCTACCTAATACATGAATACCTTCTATTTTCTATCTCTGTGAATTCTCTCCTTCTCTGATGTCATTTTCGTTACTCATGAATATGTTGTGAAGCAGCAGAGAAGGTTTCATGGCCATGGTGCAACTTGACTACCAAGAACTGACAAAGCATGGAACACCAAAATTTTCTCTGAGGACTTTATCAGTCACTTTAGTGTTTGTGATTTAAAGACAGAAACAAAACTTGTGGCTACTGGTCTTAACAAAAAATATATATTAAGCTACCTATATATGTTTATGTATATGTGTATTTGTGTATATAAATGCATTTATGATGGAAGACACAAACATTAATAGAGCATATGCAGGTGAAATCCTGTATATGTACATAAAAGTTTTATGTATGTAATGTAAAGAGTATCTCCAAGAGGTTTTTTACATCTGTATCCTTATAGAGTAGGGGTTGGCAAACTGTGGTTCTCATGCCATATCCAAACCACTGCTTATTTTTGTAAATCAATGTTTTTTAAATAGCAGCTTTATTGAGTTATAGTTCACTCATTTAAATTTATGGTTCAATGATTTTTAGTATACTCACAGTGTTGTGCAACCCATTATCACAATCAATTTTAGAACATTTTCATCACCCCAAGAAGAAACCCCATACCCACTAGTAGTCACTCCCCATTCCCCCTAATGCCCCCAGCCCCTGACAACCACTATTCTACCTTCTATTTCTATGAATTTGTCGATGATGGAGATTTCATATAAACGAAATCATACAATTCATGGTCCTTTGCGGCTGACTTCTGTCACTTAGCATGTGTTTGCAAGGTTCACCCATGTTGTAGTATGTATCAGTACATAATTTCTTTCTATGGCTGAAGAACAGTCCATTGTATGAAAGCAACACATTTTATTTACTCATCAGTTCATGAACATTTGGGTTGTTTCCGTCTTTGGGCTATTAGCAATAATGCTTCTAAGAAAATTTGTGTACAAGTTCTTGTGTAGACTTAAATATTTGCTTCTCTTGTATATTTACCTAGGAGTAGAATTACTGGATTATATGTCAACTCTGTGCTTAACCTTTTGAGAAACTGCCAGATAGTTTTCCAAGGTGGCTGCACTGCTTTACATTACCACCAGTAGTTTACAAGGGCTCCAATTTCTCCACACTCTCGCCAACACTTATTATTATCTGTCTGTAAATAAGGTTTTATTGGAACACCACCATGCTCATTCATTTACATATTGTTTATGACTACTTTCACAGTGCAATGGCAGAGTTGAGTAGTTGTGAAAGACACTATATGACTCGCAAAGCCCCAAATATTTACCATCTGGCCCTTTACAGAAGAAATTTGCCAGCTGCTGCTATAGAGGTATTCTCATGAAGTTGAAGTTAATCATGTTTTGAATATCTTAGTGGAGTTTGCTAATTAGAGGAATTTCTAGTACATTGCTTTGTATGACTTTCTGAAGTGGTCTAATAAACCTATAGTTGCTTAAAACGAAGCATACCTGTATGACCAGTATCCAAGATGCCCAATTACATCTGTTAGACAGAAGCTCGATGATTAAAAAAGAGAAGACAATTTATTGTCATAGTTGATTATCAAAAGCCTTGTGATAAATGGTAAAAATACCAGAAAAGATAAGTATAGTATCAAAACATTAAATAACAATAAACATGATGTCCCAGACATGTAAAATATATATCTTGGAATATCACAGAATGGGGAGCTCTTAAGACAGGATTGGATTAGGGAGGGAATTTTCAGGGAAAAGGCTTTGGAGGATAAGGCAGGTGCTGAATCTTAGAAAAATCTTCAGTGCTCATTTTGTTCCCAGAAGCAGCTACAGCCAAGTCACTCCCTGGTTTGTTTTCCACTAAGGGAACTGAATACAGGCTGTGTTGGCTAGAGATGTGGAAAGCTTCTATCAAGATCTTACCCTTTTTTTGATAAGGGAAAAAAGATGACAAATTAGAAGCACCACCAAGATGGGAATGGGGGAGGGGCGGGGTGGGGAGGAATAGAAAGGTGAGTCAGTCACACAAAAAATTTGATTTCTTGGCCCTTGAACAGTTTTGTCTACTTTCAATTGTGTGTAGACAAATAACATTAAATGTGATAGAAAACATTAAACAGCCATTAAGGAGCCTTGGACTGAAGGGAAGGGGAGGGTTTAAGGAGCTTTGCCCAGAAGTTAATTTGCTCTTCTATGGCCACACAAATGTGTAGATTAGCAACTGTGTTTGACTATGAGGCATACTAGTGCTGCTTTGTGTGATTATGAAGTGGTGCTTATTTTAAACAGAGCCAATTTTATTGTAGAGGAGCTTTATTCCTGGAAGCTTTGTTAATTGAATTGTCCCAGTAATATAGTTTTAAATATATTGTAAGAAATTACAGGCCTAGGCTAGGGAGCAAGCCAATAAAGCATACAATGCCTGGTTTCTCTGTTGTCAAAAAGAAAAGATCTTTGAAACCAACCCAGGAGTGGAAGACTTGACATAACATCTAAAATATAACCTGTCTGAACTCTCAGACTATTACTGGACCAAAACAACATGTACATACACTTGAAATGAAAAGAGTTTTGAGTAACTGATATGGGATATTTTCTCCTTCCTTCACTTGTACTGCAGAATTACTTCTTGTATATAATGAATTGAGGCCCCATCAACAAATTATTTTCTGTGGATCATTCACCAGGTCATAGAAGTAGTCATATTCTTCAGAATCTGAGTCTTACTTTGCTAGGTATGAAGTATAAATGTATCTGTAGATCAATAAAGAATTATAGAATAAGGAATTAACATCATTATATGTCAGAAATAAGTTCAGTTAAAATTTAACATAGTGGGGCCTGGGGAGAGTACAGTAATGTCATTGGAGTTAAAAGTTTAAGCAAAGCAATGAAATAGTTTTCATTGGACAAAATAAGGATGGTTTCCTGGAGGAGATGAAAATCTTAGAACAGTCTGAATGAAAGAGATGTTTCGTGGGCCATGGTGGGGAACACAATCTGATCTTACTTCTGAGCAGAACCAGAGGTAGCAGCAGCATGACCAAATGAAAGGATTTATGAAAATTAACAGAGATATTGGGTGAAGAAGTCATCTCAGATTTCTTGGGGCAAATTCATTCCAAATGAATGCTCTGGACTGGCTATCCCGTTTCCTCTCTACCCTCCTTCCTTAATAACCTTACGGTATAGCTCTCATCCACTCTCACCATTATATTAAAACCAGTGTCAATGTGATTCCAGGCTAAATTCCCAAACCCATTGGCCTTTACTCAGTCCTCATTCTTGATCTTTTTGCCATATTTGATATACCTTCTCAAAACTATTCATTGATCTTGGTAATACTGTTTCAACCTAGCTTTCCTTCTGCTTTTTAAAAATGTTCCTTTTGCATCCCTCCTTATCCTTTTTTCCCTCCTTTTCTGTATTCATTCTCTTATAAGACTATCTACTTTTCAGGTTGCAGTTATATAGTCTCTTGTTATAGACTCAGAAAATAGGTGATCTGTTAAAATAGTTTAACATATCAAGGGGCTGATGGCAAAGCTTTCCTAAATGAAGAGGGGAAATCGAAGCAGAAAAATGCTTTGTAATTTGGTAAGTGTTAAAATAACGTATTAATGTTGCTAGCTTGAACATAAGGTTACTGATTCCCAGGCTTATTTTAGAGCCCTTTAGAAGATGTTTCTCTAGGCTTATTCAATTAGCCCATCTTGAGCATCTTGAGCACTTTTTGATTATCAGTCTCATGGCTGCTTTACTCAACTATCCAATCCTTAACAAACCCTAATAGCTCTGATTCAGGAGTATTCACACAAGTTTGGTGAAAATATATAAAGGAAACCTAGGAAGTCAATAGGAGAAGGAATTTTAAGCCCTCTTTGAGAAGGGGTGCCATGAGAAGGCATTTTTATGTCCTCTTTGTTAAGGGGTGTGTGTGTGTGTGGGGGGGGAGAGAGAGAGAGAGAGAGAGGGAGAGAGAGCGTGAGCAAGAGACACACAGAGAGAGACGGGGTGGTGGGTGGGGGGTGCTCAGATCGTACTTTTGCCCAGTAAGTTGCTTAGCTACATAGTTTATTTAATCCTAGTTCTGTTGATAGCACATTAATCAAGACAGCATATCCAGTGCATGATCAACTTAATGACTGAAATAGCTTGCTGCCAGGAGTCCCTTAATATGTGTAGCATGCCTTGTATATTTAGCAAAACTGTTTGGGCCTGAAAGTACAGCAGAACAAAGGATGAATCACTTGGCAACCAACTTTTGTTGTTGTTGTTCTCAAATTTGTGTGATGTTATTGAATAATATGTTAAACATGAACCAGTGTCTGACTGTCTTCTTGGAGTAAGTGGAGCAAAGCTTCTAGATGGTCTGCTCTACAGTATAATATTTAAATATACCATTGGTGCCAACTGTCCACCTGTAGTCCAGGGTGCCTCAAAGAATTTCTTGGATGAATTATAAATTTTGGCAGCCAGGAATTTTCTTGTTGCTTATTTACTTAGCAAATGCTCTAAATTTGTGCACACATACCACCACCCCCACCCCCAAACAGGCAATTGAAGTAGTATAGTAAGTGAAATACAGCGCTTTGATTTTCATTTCTTTTTAAAATAAATTTAGTTATTTATTTATTTTTGGCTGTGTTGGGTTTTCCTTGCTGCGCGTGGGCTTTTTCTAGTTGATGCAAGCGGGGGCTACTCTTTGTTGTGGTGTGCAGGCTTCTTACTGTGGTGGCTTCTCTTGTTGCGGAACACGGGCTTTAAACACGCGGCCTTCAGTAGTTGTGGCACGTGGGCTCAGTAGTTGTGGCTTGCGGGCTCTAGAGCGCAGGCTCAGTAGTTGTGGCGCACGGGCTTAGTTGCTCTGCGGCATGTGGGATCTTCCCAGACCAGGGCTCGAACCCCTGTCCTCTGCATTGGCAGGTGGATTCTTAACCACTGCACCACTAGGGAAGCCCCTTTGATTTTCATTTGAATAAAATATTGCCCTTTGAAGGGTACATATGCTTATACTTAATTTATGACAGGGAAGAGTGCTTCCTTTAAGCCTTTTTACTTTGTATTATGGAAAATTCAGACATATACACAGATAGACTAGTAAAATGGACTCCCCCGTATGTATATACCACCCAGCTTCAAAAACTATAAAACAATCATTTTTTAAAAGCAAAGCTTCGGGCTTCCCTGGTGGCGCAGTGGTTGAGAGTCCGCCTGCTGATGCAGGGGACGCGGGTTCGTGCCCCGGTCCGGGAAGATCCCACATGCCGTGGAGCGGCTGGGCCCGTGAGCCATGGCTGCTGAGCCTGCGCGTCCGGAGCCTGTGCTCCGCAACGGGAGAGGCCACAACAGTGAGAGGCCCGCATACCGCAAAAAAAATAAAATAAATAAAAAATAAAAACAAAGCTTCAATTTACAAAATTGGAAATTTAATTATGGATTCTGTATTTACATCTAAGAACTGGATAGAATTTAGAAATAATTTGGGACGTTCTGGAGGTAAAAATAATAGAATAGTAACAAAATTAAATGCTTATTGGTGCCAAGCCCTTTTTAAGTGCTTTATTTGTATTAAAGCCTTAATTTTCACAAAACCCCATTTTATGGGAGCTATATTGTTACACTTTTTAAGTAAAAAAATAATGAGGTACACAAAGGTAATGTGTCTAGGGTACCCAGCTTGTAAGTGACAGAATTGGGACTTGATCTCAGGAAACCAGACTCTAAAAATCTATCTTCTTAACCACCACAAGAGGGATAAGATGCAGACAATAAAGGTGGTATCCATTTGAAGGTCAGTCATCAATGAAAACTGCATTGTATGAAATTATAATGTATGCCAATAGGCAAATTCTAATTTTATAAAAATTTGATTAACTCAACTTTTCAGGGCTACATCTGGTCCATAAAGTAAAGACATACCTGTATTTTGAAAGGGAATCCAATTAAGATGGCAGAAACCCTCTGATAAAAGTTTTATTCTGTAGTCTGCAGCTTACCACACCATATCATCAGTTAAGATCTTTTTGGCTACAAGTAACAGAAAACCCAACTCTGAAATAAGGACTAGGTTTGTGAGGGGATGATCAGAAGCTCACCCTTGGATAGACAGGTGGAACTGTTGAGTAGACAGTTGGATGTGAAACTCTGAAGCTCAAAAGGGGGCTACTTAGTATTCTATCAAATGGATGTGCCCTGACATATTTAATAACTCATTCCTGTTAGATATCAGAATTGTTTCCAAGTTTCTCATCTTACAAACAATGGTGCAGTAAACATAATTATTTCCTCAGGATAAATTCCCAGAAGTGCAAGTTCTGGGCCAAAGAACGTGTATATTTTATTTTTATTACTATTCTCTGAATCATTAAAAACAACCTGATATCTCACTAGCAGTTATTAAGCTACACTACTTGATGTGGAAAGATCTCTGGTAGACTGTAATATTGTTGTTAAGCACCAAAAGACATCATAACAAATCAAAAAAGTTCGTGGTGCTGTCTGTGGAATCAGTGGGTTCCCAGGCATGGAGAAAAGTTCAGTGTTCTAAGAGAGGCTAGAGGCTGGTCAATAATGGAAAGGAATTGAGAAAATTACACAAAGGAAAAGCAGTGTCTGAAGTTCTACCGATACAGTATGTTATGATATTAACCACCTTAATCCATTCCTCACTACATATTTTTAATTTAAAATATTAGGGAATTTCTGTACTTTTTAGGAAAGTAAATTTTGTTGATAGAATTCATTTGGTATCAAACTTTTGCTGTCCCTTGAAGCAAAGCATATTTGAGAAGTTACTCTTCCTTATTTTTTTTTTTTTTTTTTTTTTTTTTTGCGGTACGTGAGCCTCTCACTGTTGTGGCTTCTCCTGTTGCGGAGCACAGGCTCTGGACGCGCAGGCTTAGTGGCCATGGCTCACGGGCCCAGCCGCTCCGCGGCATGTGGGATCTTCCAGGACCAGGGCACGAACCCGCGTCCCCTGCATCGGCAGGCGGATTCCCAACCACTGCGCCACCAGGGAAGCCCTGAGAAGTTACTCTTAAAGAGATTCATAAAGTCTCATACTTTCCATGACCTCTGCACATTTACCAATGCCAGAACCATGTTGCACCTGAGAGTATTGTGGAGACTCTTTTTTATCACTTAAAAGGTCATGCATAGTTCCAAATTAGATCCAGAGAGTGCCTTGTTTAGCCGCTTTTATGATCTGTCCCTTGTTGGCAGAGCAGAGCCTGACACCTCAGTAGAATGAAGAGTGTTTCCTGCGTTCAGAACATTCTTTGAAACAAATAACTTCAGTGCAATTAAAACTGCAGTGCATTAAAACAATACTTCAAGAAAATTAGATAAAAATATAGGAAAATGTATTTATGACCTTGGAGTAGGGAAATTCTTGAGATAAACCAGTGATCAACTATAACATAAAAAGTTGATAAATGTGACACATTAAAATTTTAAATTTTTGTTCATCAAAAGACACCACTATAATGTGAAAAGATAGCCTACAAACTGAGAAAAGATACTTGTGACACATGCAACAAAGGATTGTTACCCAGAATACATAAAGAATTTCTCAAATCAGTTAAAAATAAAAGACACCCATTAGAAAAATGGTTTGACCGGGACTTCCCTGGTGGTGCAATGGTTAAGAATCCACCTGCCAGTGCAGGGGACACCAGTTCGATTCCTGGTTCAGGAAGATCCCACATGCCGTGGAGCAACTGAGCTTGTGTGGCACAACTACTGAGCCTGTGCTCTAGAGCCCACGTCACAACTACTGAAGCCCATGCACCTAGAGCCCGTGCTCCACAGCAAGAGAAGCCACTGCAATGAGAAGCCCGTGCACCGCAACGAAGAGTAGCCCCCGCTCGCTCCAACTAGAGAAAGCCCACATGCAGCAACAAAGACCCAACGCAGCCAAAAATAAATAAATAAAAAATAAACAAATTTAAGAAAAAAAGAAAAGGAAAACTGGTTTGACCATAGTGATGGAGAACAGATCAGTGGTTGCCAGGGGTTGGAGTGGGGGAGGATGTGAGTACAAATGGGTAGCCTGAGAAGGTGTTTTGGGAGTGATGGAACTGTTCTGTATCAGATTATGGTGATGGTTACACAAATCTATACATGTATTAGAATTTATGAAACTGTCCATCAAAAAAGATTAATTTTAATGTATGATAATTAAAAAAATAAAAACAAAATAGAAGAAAATGGTTTGAATAGGCAGTTCACAGAAGAGAAAACCTGTATTATTAAGAGAAAGCGTGTATGATCATTCTTACTAGTAATCAGGAAAATATAAGTTAACACCAAGTTAACATTTCACGCCATCAAATTTGCAAAAGTTACCATGTTTTGGCCAGGATATAGAACACTGAGACATTTTCTACGCTGCTGGAGGGAGAGTAAATCGGTCAACCCTTTTGGAGAACAGTATGGAAATATTTATTAAAGTTGAATATGTGTATAACCTATGACCCAGCACTTCTACTTCTAGGTGAATTCCTGGAGAGATTCTTTCATGATAAGTGCAAAGACATGCACATGAATATACACCTGACCCTTGAACACATGGGTTTGAACTGCATGGGTCCACTTATACACAGATTTTTTCCATTAAATATCAATACATACTAAAGTACAATACAATCTGTGGTTGCTTGTATCCGAGGAGGTGCCCCTAACCCCTGCATTGTTCAAGGGTCAACTGTATTTTTATTTTTATTTATTTATTTATTTTGCGGTACGCGGGCCTCTCACTGTTGTGGCCTCTCCCGTTGCGGAGCACAGGCTCCAGACGCGCAGGCTCAGCGGCCATGGCTCATGGGCCTAGCCGCTCCGCGGCATACGGGATCCTCCCAGACCGGGGCACGAACTCACGTCCCCTGCATCGGCAGGCGGACTGTCAACCACTGCGCCACCAGGGAAGCCCCCATCAACTGTATTTTTAAAGGAACATTATTTATAATAGCAAGAAATTAGAGACAACTTAAATCTCAGTGAGCAGGAGAATGGATAAATAGAGTATATTTACACAGTGGAATACTACACAGTAGAAGAAAATGAATGAACTAGAGCTACATGAATCAATATAGATGAACATCACAAAAGGTGCTGAACAAAAAAAGCAAGTTGCAGAATAATATATGTATATAATGCAACAGTTTATATAAAGTTTAAAAATATCCCAAATCTATATATTACTTAGAAATATATATATATATGTACACATATATTTGTGTGTATATATATATATATATTTACTTAGAAGTGTACAAAGGAAGGCATGAAAATGGTAAACAGGAACTTCAAGATGGCATTTAACTTTGGGGCAAAGAAGGGCAGGGTGGTCATGGATGACGCACACAATAGGAATTCAACTGTTTTATTTCTTAAGTTGGTAGGGATATGGGTGATGTTTTGGTGTGGTATAAAACACCCTTTGTGATGTTTTATAAATTTTAAACATTAAAAAGTTTTTTTAAGAGTATTAGATTGAATTTAGAGTCAGGAGGACACCCTAGCTTGCAACTAACCAACTGTATGACCTTAGGCAAGTCACTTCCCAGAGATATTTGGAACAACTTTTATGACTGCAAATGTTGGGCCTATTTAAACTCACTGTCAGTCTATAACAAGCACTTGCCAATGACTGTCTGGCAATATCTGTGCTGGTTTTCTCAGTTTCACCTAAATTCATTGAAATAAAAAAGAATATCATTCATAAAGGGCATAGAATACTAAATAAAAAAACCTTTGCAATGTCAGAAACCTTGCCTTTGGTCTAACACCTACCTGGCCACACTGTGTTTAAATTGTTTTGAGTTCTTTATTCTATCCCTGACTATCATGATACCTTGTAGACAGGTGCTAGGCCTACAAATAGAAGTTTCTACATGATTGAGAACAAACCACCTATATTAAAAACCCAAAGCAAGGAAACCTAAGTGATCAAAGAGAAGATTCAGTAGTTGCTGTTTTTTCCCTTAGGTATGTTAACATTTTTGTGGGTGACTGAAATAGTTATATATAGCTGATATAGACACTAAGATTTCTGAGATGAATCCATACCAACCTTTCTGTGAACTCTCAGTATTAAAATGCACTTTGGCTTTTTAACGTTTGAAAAAGATTATTCAAAGGATGACTTTTTTCAAAACTTGTTTTAGAAAAATGGTTCACCTACCATGCATGATACCTAACATCATTGAATTATGTTGCTCTTAATCATCACTATTCTAACTTTTATTTGAGAGAGGATGTGCTTTACTTTTTAATATTTAATTTATGTAAAATAGACAAGATTTCTGATTATATTTTTGAGATGTACAACTCAAAGCATCATAGAAATCAGAGTTGGAAGCAAAGAGTTATTTAGTTTGCTGAGAAGGCTGAGGTTGTTATTTAATCATTGTCTCCATATCTACGAGGTATTATTACAAGAGAATGTCAACCACCAATTCTCCTTCTCTCCCAAGGACAAAGCTAAAAGAAACAGGCTTAAACTATTTTGGGAGTTTTAGGTTACATGTGAGGAAGAAATGCTCAGTAATGAGGTTTATTAATTACTTTATTGGTCAACCAAAGGAGATGGCTGAATCTCACTCCTGAGAAAAGCCTTATGAATTAGGATAGGCAATCATCTAACATGATTGGCTAGTGGCAATGACCTTCATGTAACTAAATGGTCTCTAAGTATCACTTCTAAACTTTGGATTTTATAAAAATAATTTAATTAATATTTATTACCAAAATAAATGTGTAGTTTTTAATACTATGTAGAATGGTTTAAAAGTTTACAGTAAGTATCTACCAAATTGGTATAGAAATCTAGAATACCCTGCTGCTCATTATAATGTTGTTATGGAATCTTTGTTATTGATATTGTTGTTATTGTTTGAGCTGGAATATTATCTAATAGATGAGGAAACTGAGGATCAGTGGTAACTAACTTGCCTAGAGTCATAAAGTGGCCCAAGACTAGAACCTAGCTCCTTATTTCTGCTCCTGGTTTTTCAGAGCTTTCTATCTCATCACCCTAGTGACCTTTGGCTGTCTGTTCTGGAACTGCTTGGAGGTGAGGATTTCTTTAACAAGGGCTTTCTGAAACATCCTAACTAATTCTCCTGAGATATGTCCTGGACCAACTTACTTTATGTCAAATTCTGTTCTATATCAGAGCCACAGGAAGTGTAGGAGCTTCGGCAACCTTGAAATTAAGAAACTCTCTGGCCTTTTCTGCCTCTGGAGGGGCCTTGGGTAGTTAGGTGTAGTCAGTCTCCCCCACTGCATTCAAAGGAATCATGTCTGATTTTGCTTACTACTGAATCTACAGTGCTTGACACAGAGAAGGTACTCAAATATCTGTTAAATGTGTGACTAGGTATGAATGAAGTTAACCTTCTTTATTATCAACTAGACATATATTGTTGCATTGAGCCACTGGCTATTTTTAAAACTGGGTGCATCTTATCTTCTATTTTTCAAAATTTCTTTCCAGGATAAATTTCTTTAACTTTCTGCCCCTCTTCTTAGAAAGGTGAGACAAAGCTACACTAAACTAAAAAAACTTTTTACTGTTTCCCAGGTAGGAGCTTCCATGTTGGTTTGCCTCTTGGGGTAAAGTCAAACTCACTGCAGCAATTAACAACACATTGTGCTATTAAACTCAGCACCAACACAAAATGGTTTAATTAAGCAACCATGTGCCCTAGATGCTGGTTGAAAGTAAGCAACTGTGGTCCCTGCTTGTACTCTAACTCCGGACTGATCAGGACATGCTGTATGTGTAAAAGGACTAAAAACTATATAAATGACAAATAGGTGTTCTAAATTATTTATATGCATGTGTTTGCCTTGGTGTATAATATGCTCTGATATAGGAAAACACAATGCACAAAAGCTTGAATTTTAAGATGGACAAACTGAGATTTAGGTTACAGCATATCTACCATGTATTGACTACCTACCATGTTCCAGGCATGATGCTGGTGGCTCTTTGTATTTTTTCTCATTCTCACAAAAAAACCCATGTGATAGATATTATCCTCAATATATTGACCGAAACAGGCTTCGATAAGTTAAGTATTTTACCCATTGTCCCACAGTAAATAAAACAATTCAAGGCCAGGTTACCTGAATTGATAATCCATGATTTTCTTCTTGTACCATCTACTTTTTGTGATGTAGTAGAAGGAACACTGGATAAGTAATCAAGATATCTGAATTTTAAACCTTGTTCTGCCTTGAAGAAGTCACCTAATCACTCTAGACTTCAGTTTTTCTCTTTGTATAATGGAGAAGGATCATTTATTATCAATGTTAGGGCATGCCTGTGGTGACAGTATTTCCTAAATGAATAGTATTGACTGGTTCTGTGAGCAGGAGAGAGTATTTAATATTGGGATTATCAACAAAGCTAAGGCCCATTTGTATTTCGTTGGAAGTACATGTTTATTCATCCAACAAGTATTTGTTGGGGACTTAGAAAATGCAGGGCACTGTGCTATGATTTGGAGATACGGTGGTGTGGGGGAGCCAAAAAGACAAGGAATCCCACACTTGTGGAGCTTACAGTGATTTAGTGGGAGAGAGAGATATCAGAAATCACCAATAAATGTAAATTTTACAGCTGTGTTACATGCTACAAAAGAAAGAAATATGATGGCATGAATGCATATGATAGGATGCCTTAACTCAGTCGTGACAATGAGGGAAGCTTTCCTGAGGGAGCGATGATAAGGCAGAGATCTGCAGGAAGAGTAGGAGTTAGTTAGATAGAGGAGGGAACTGGTAAGAGAATTCCAAGCAGAAGGAATGAGATGTACAAAGTGCTGTGCTGGAGGGAGCATGGCAAGTCTGAACAGATGAAAGGATTCAAGGATTCAGGTATAGCTGGAGCAGAGAGAGGAAGAGGGAGAGAATGAAGCAAGAAGAGGCTTAAAGAGTAGGTAGAGACTAAACCATACCAGGGCTCATAGGTCATGTTGAGAACTTGGTTAAGTGCTGGTTAAATGCAGCTTGCTTTGGACTTTATGAAAACAGAACGATGTAATTTATATTGTATTGCTTATGTTTAACCAGCGTTTTTACGGAGAAGTTGTATGGTTATATGCCTTCCACACCTCAACCAATTAAGAAGAGTAAACAATAGTTGGAAATGTGACTGAGTAATGAATGGCATGCAGTTATGAATGGGAACTAGGAAGAAAATTCTATAGATAAGGAGAATTAAAACTCCGACACATAGTATCTTAAGAGGATTCGATCCACTAAGCAGGCAAAGTACAACATGTATTTTTTGACCAGCTATTGTATGAGATACTGCTAAATAAGAAAAACAGTGCTGTATATGAGTAAGAGCTAAAATGAGTGGAATGGGTAAGTACTGATGGAAGTGAGAGAAAGAAGAAATGGCTGTGGACTAGCATGGTCTGGGAAAGCATTATGAAGATAATTAGAATTGAATTCATCTCTGGTTACTGGGCAGGATATGGAATACTGGAGGAGGGCACACTAGATACCTGTTACCGTGTGTCAAAAACACAAATAATAATTTCAGATTTTGGAGCACAGACGAGAGGAAATTGATTTCTTAGTCTTTGCTTCTGCTACCACAATTCTCCCATTTAGAGCAGATCATCTAAAGACAAATTGGGGAGTTATTTCCTAGACCAGATCCTGTGTGTGACCACGTAGCAACCACTTCTAATGCCATTCACTTTCAATGTATAACAGTACCTTAGAGACCATCTGGTCTACTTCCTTTATTGAATAGATCGGGAAATAGGTTCCTGTCATGCATTGAATCAGAGCTATCAGTTTCCACCCATCTGATTATTAAAAAGGAATACTCAAAGTTTATTCCCGTCCTGCCCCTAGGTTCTTCAGAACCATTTTTTTTTAAGATTCCATATATATGTGTTAGCATACGGTATTTGTTTTTCTCTTTCTGACTTACTTCACTCTGTATGACAGACTAGAGGGGTGGGATAGGGAGGGTGGGAGGGAGACGCAAGAGGGAGGAGATATGGGGATATATGTATATATATAGCTGATTCACTTTGTAATAAAGCAGAAACTAACACACCATTGTAAAGCAATTATACTCCAATAAAGATGTTTAAAAGAAAAAAAAGGAATACTCAGAGATATCATTTAAAGATAGAAGCAGGGGCAGGAGAAAACCCGAGTGTGTTAGTATAATTAATGTGAACTTTAATCAGAAGACTTGGCTTCCCATCCCTGGTACTACCAGGAACCTTAAATAAATCACTCACTATCTCTGAACTTAAATTTCCTCAGGTATAGAATGGGGCTAGGAAAAATACTTCCTCTACAAGTAGATATAAGGGGTAAATACGATTATAAGTAAAATTTTTATGATAAAAAATACTCTGTAAATTATGAGACTTTATGCAAATATAAATCACTGTCTTGACACGATGCACCAAACCAAATTGTTTAACCAGTGACAGCAACTGTACTGACCTTAGAGTTGTATTTTGGCTTCCTCTTTTTTCTCATCCGTATTTTGTTAATTTTATTATTTTTATTATTTGTATATTTATTGTATGTGATTTATTACAGGGAAAGGTTACAAATTATAACCAACCAAAGGAAGAGACCCATAGAGCAGAGTCAGGGAGGATTCCAAACATGAAGCTTCCACTGTCCTTAGGATGAGTAACGCTCCCAGTTACACACAGAGTATTGCCAATCCAGGAAGCTAAAACAAGGCTTAATGTCCAGACTACTTATTGAGGCTTCATTATGTAGACATGATTGATTGATTGATTGATTGCCCATGTAGCTGAACTCAGTCTTTAGGTCAACTGGTACTGCATGACCCAAAGTCCCCATCCTACGTGATATGGTTGGTCATTCTGGCATGACCAGCCCCTACCCTAAGATTCTCAGGTGTGTAATATCATACCTGCACTTCTGGAAAAAGTTGGATGCAGTTAGATCTTGCTGGCAAATACTGTGTTTGATAACTGGGCTGTTGAGGTATGCCCCCTGAGTAGCCAGGTGAATATGTATTGTATCAATTTGAAGGTGAAGGCAAAATGCAGCTGAGAGGTTATTGAATATTAACTGAATGTTAACCAAATCTATGAAAACAAAATATTTTCCAATTGTTGATTGGAGTCAGTAATTTAAATATTATTGGGTATGGGGGTCTTAATCAGGAGTACCATGACATTAAGGGCGGTAATCCACTGTTAGATGTCACTCATTTTTATCAGATTTAGGCATTGGCCAAATTTGGCTGTTCAAGGGGAAGATTGTGGGAATAATGTTCTCTTTCTTCAGTAGGCTTTGTTTTAATCATATTGGGCCATATTAACTATTTTAACTGTGTATGTGGAGGGGAGGTCCTTGGGGTACCATTTGTCAAGCTTATAGTGAGTGCCAAATGCTTAATTTTATTTCAACCTATTACTCTTTGAGTCAGAGCATCAATGCCCATTATGGGATATTTTAGGTCAATGAGCACTATGACTTTGGGGAATTTAGGCAAGGCAATAGTTCCACTTGTTAAGGTGAGGCATACCTGTTTGTCCTCTATTTTGTGTTTGGTAATTTCCCTAAAAGTATAAGGGGTACCTTGTTTAAATTTAGTGGAATCTTCAAGTATAATTATAACTGGAGACCATGAAGATTGGCCAGCTGGTGCATCGTGGTAAATGTTAAAATTAATTTAGAATCTATATTGTAGAGTAAAAGCCAGTTGGCACCCTGTTTATCTTTCTAATACATAAAATTGTTTAGTAATTTTTGGATTTCTAATTGGGGCAAAATAATGGACCTCTGCTTTAGTTTTCATATCCTTTCTCTCCATCAAGGTTTTTCTTTTTGTTTTTGTGGTTACTGGACATACTTTGATGGAAGGATGTTCTCTCTACCCTGCTCATATTTATAAGTTTCTTCCTGCAGAGAGTCCCAATTCAGTACCCTCAGGATTAAGGTTAATCTCCCATGGTGATTGTTGCTTGACTGAGTTTAAGAACCATGGGCTTAAGTCAAGTTTGACTTATCCTCTTGGCATGTTGACAAGCCATGGCACTCAAATGAACCCAGAGTCTTTGTTGGTCCTTTTTACAGTTGTCCAATAAGGTGATGGTATATTCTGGACCTTTAAAATGGATGGGAGTAAAGCATTCAAGGCTGCTTTTCATAAGCAGCCACTGGGTGCCATGGGTGTCTTTCTATAACCCTGAGGCTCAGGATCATTTTTTGTAATGTAAGCAGCAGTAGTAGCAAAGGCATTTCATAGGGTTCTCGTGAGCCATCTGATTTTTAAGAGTGTGGACTTCAGCATGCCACATGGTAACTACTATTTGTCATATAACCAACCACCCAATGGACCCATATATTGTACAGGATACAGTCTTTCCCCTGAACACTCTATAAAATGAGGACCAAGGCCTCGTTAACAGATAGACCCAACAGTCATAGGATAACAGTCATTTTCCTGAGCCTAGCATCAGCCATGCCTTATGCTAGAATCAAAACATGTGATTCAATATGAAACACACAAATAGGCCCCTGCTAATACACACAACCCAGGGATTCTTTAATGAGGGCCCCAATCCCATACTCTGATCCTTAAATGTCATTTATTGAAACTTCTGAATTAAGTTGGTTAAATCCATAGCAGAGGCTCAGTAAGACTTGGCAAATACAGTATAGCGCAGCACAGCTCATAGCACAAGCTGGCCAGCAGGCAGCAGCACAGCTCAAAGTGTACCCTAGCCAGCAAACGGCAAACCAAAAGCAAGAGAATGAAGACCCCCAGGTGGTGATGGCTCTTGCTTCAACATCCTACTCACAGTGCCGATTGTGTTGTAGTTGCCCTGCAAGTGGTGGAATCAATCCCCCCCGCCAAAAATGTTGATGTCTGATGATGCCATACATGTACTAAGAGGCTATGAAAAGGTTTATTAATGACATAATGAGGTTTTCTGGGAGACAGTAGAGCTGGCTTCCCAGCTGGTCTGAAATGGCTTGAGTGAAGGGAAAGGCAAGTGGCTTTGGTTTTTATGGTGGTTAGGTGGTAGGGTTTACTATGCTGGCTGTGACTTGCATGGTTTGAACTTACTTGTCAGCACTATGAGAAGGAGTGCCCAGGCCTTTCTTATCAGCTTGCCCTGATGCAGGGCAAAAAAGGGAAAGAAAAGAGGGGTGGGGCTTGAAAGCTATCATTGGTTATACATCAAAAATGGAATCAGACTCTATTATAATTTTCATCTCTAAAAACAAATTCCATTGCCATCAGTAGAAGGCAAAGAAGAAGCCTGCCAGCTAAACAACACTAGAGTGAAAAGGAAAACATGTTTAATTTTTTTTACTACTAGTGTTTTTAAGGTATTGATATTAATAATCTCAGATTTCTTCTTGTCAATTCATCTGCCTCCTTTTTGCCATTATACTGAAAATTAGAATGTAATAGTGATATTTATTTCCCTTCCACTATGTAATTTCTATTTTTAGGAGTCATATATAGCATTAATTTTGTACTTTATTTTGAAAATACATGGTTTTATTTCTAAAGGATTATTTTTAAAATTTTATTTTATAGTTGATTTACAATATTGTGTTAGTTTCGGGTGTACAGCATAGTGATTCAGTTATACATATACACATATTTATTCTTTTTCAGATTCTTTTCCCATATAGGTTATTACAGAATATTGAGCAGAATTCCCTGTGCTATACAGTAGGTTCTTGTTGGTTATTTATTTTATATATAATAGCGTGTGTATGTCAATCCCAAGCTCCTAATTTATCCCCTGCCCCACGTTTCCCCTTTGGTAACCACAAGTTTGTTTTTGAAATCTGTGATTATGTTTCTGTTTTGTAAATAAGTTCACTTATATTATTTTTAAAAAGTTAGCTTCCACACATGAGTGATATCATATGATATTTGTCTTTATCTGACTTACTTCACTTAGTATGATAATCTCTAGGTCCATCCATGTTGCTGCAAATGACATTATTTCATTCTTTTTTATGGCTGAGTAATAGTCCATTGTGTGTTTGTGTGTGTGTTTGTGTGTGTGTATCTGTATATATCTATATATCACATCTTCTTTATCCATTTCTCTGTCGATGGACATTTAGGTTGCTTCCATGTCTTTATCTATCTTAAAGTAAAGCCAAATATTGCCTCACAGAAAGTGAGACCTCTGGTCTGCGTCAGTGGACTGCATTCTATAACACAAACTAGTTGTGCTGTCTTGGGGAAACCATTTGTTCTATAAATTGATCCATCCAACAAAAGGTTTTTAAGTGTCTTCTATAAGATAGATATTGAACAAGTTGCTGAGGGTACAAAGCTGAGTGGGGCATAGTCCCTGTAAAGAGCTCACAATAATGGTGGGTTACATATATGTCTGCAATTGCAATCTGGTATGGTAATTGCCATATTAGAAGTATGCATATGGTGCTGGGAATAATAATTATATGGATAATACCTTTACTATCTTCCTCACGAAGAAGGGAATAAATTGAGAACAACCGTATTAAAGTACTTTGAGATGTACAAAGCAAAACAAAGGCACAAATAGATACCCTGCCTCCTTTAGTCTAATTTATTCATTTTGAGCTTAAGTACTTAGAACTTTCAGTACTCTTAAAATTATTTTTAAAATTTGAATTACTTTTGGGAGAGTATTTGATATATTTCTAATTAAGATTCAATTTTCATTTCTAATGGTCTTATTCTCCAGATTATGGAACTGTGGGTTCCTCTTATCATAATGGTTGAATGCTACTGGAGCAAATGACACAACCGTGGAGATTGCTAATGCTATAAAATTATGGTTTGCAAAGACAACTGGGCCCTTTGCACACCATTTAGCGATCCTGTATGGATCCTTAATTATTCCCCTCTCCTGTTGGCAGTGGCTGCCATTGCAAACCTTTACCACTTTTCTCATGACCACTGCTTCATGCATTCACCTTGATATAACCCTTGCCAGCCTCATCAGTCTTTTCTCCCATCATTCTCTAAGACACAGTTATTCTCCATCCCTGTCTAACTATTGAGTGGGCAATGTTGCTTTAAGTACCTTTGTACATGCTAGTCCTCTGCCTGGAATAAACACCCTGACACTAAACTTAACTAACATCTACTGTTTTCAAGACTCAGCTCATGAATCTCCACTCTGTGAGGCCGCCTTTGACAGCCCAAGCATACTGGCCACTCCTTCCTTTGCACTATCACTAGATATAATATTTTTTGCTACTATAGAATATATTATATGGTATTGCACTTGTTTAATTTTATAACTATCTCCTCTAATAAACTCTGAAGTCCTAGAGATCAGGTACTACCTCATTTATCTTTGACTCCCCAGCTCCTAGTATAGTGCCTGGCACAAACATAAATATTTATTGAGGGAGAAAAGGGAAGGAAGCAACATAAATATTAGAAATATACAGCTTCTTTGAGAGCACAAAACCACTTTTTTATTACTCTCAACTTTCAAGTTAATTTTCAATGGTATATTCCTGTTTCCCTTTTCTCTCAACCTTTAGGAAAATTTCTTTCCATTTAATAGCTGCTGAAATTTTCTTTTAAAGAGCTTCAACAAAGACAGCTGTTTGACAGCTGTACACCATCTGTGCTTTCAGGCCTGGATAAAAACATCTGGCTACTTGAGAATAGAAGCTCTGTACTAAAGGAGTTTCCCAGGCTGGTGGTGATTAGTATTCTACAAATATCCCTTGCATTCTCTCCCTTTGACATGATAATGTATACAACTTGTCCCTCTAAATTACAAAGTTTCTTTTTGCTTGTGCAGGTCCATGAAAGTAAAAAAAGAAAAAAAGGCATTAGCATGTTGCTACATTTTGCTCATAAAAATTGCTTTTATAGTAAAAGACATCACAATACAGTACGTGATTAATCCAGAGAAGTGTGTACATGTATACCCACATACTTATGCTGTTAGGCAACAACTTATGCTGTATAGAAATTTCTTTTCAAACAAAATAATCAAACTAAATTTCAAACACCCATTTCTTTATTTCCCTGATTTAGAACTACCTCAGAGACTATTTCCATTCAAAAAGACTGGGAATAAATGAAATATAAAAGATCTGGTTCCTTATGTCAAAATATTTGCAATGCTTTCTAGCTATACTTAACCCTCCTTCATCAGCCTCCTCTAACTTGCTTGTACAGACCGGTTCTGAAAAGTACCTTATTAATCACCGTTAGCATCACACACACACACATACACAGAGAGAAAGAAAGAGTCTATTTCAAATGTTCTGCTTTTAATAAAGCCATGAGTAGCTATCAGTAATGGTAGTGTTTCAATTTCCAAAATTGTGTTCAAATACCATGTCTCTCAGATTTCACAACAGTGATCCAGATTCATCCAGTATAATTTATGTTACATTCTGTAATGAAGGAGTAAAATACATCTTAAGTGATTAGTCTCACTAATAATTTAAAAGGAAACTGAATTTATTAATTTGGTAATTACTCTTCATTAGCTTAACTTTAAAATTAGTACGGAATTGACAACACTTCAAATTTTAGTGACACAATTCTGACGTGTGTGTGTGTGTATGTAAAGATAGGAGTAAGCATACAGATGGAAGTCTGATATTCCAGCAAGTGGTTAATAAAATTAGGTAGCATGGCAGTGGTGCCTAGACCATTTGCAAGACAAATGTATCTATACTCATTTTAGGGCACTAAGTCCATGACTCTTGCTCCCACTAGAGTGCAAGTTTCTTGAGAGAAGGACCATTTTTAATTCAATCTTAAATCTTCCTAGCACCTAACATCATGCTCTGCATATATCAAGTGATCAACAGATGATTGTTGAACATACTTAGTGAAAGTGCTACAATTCTGTTTTTGAGAGTTGGGGCCCAAGTCCTTACCTTACAAAATTTGTAGGTGTGTCTAGAGGCAGTATGGCTTTAAAATAATTTACCAAGAAACTATAGCATGTCCATTTTTTTCCTCAAAATTGCTTTGGCAGTTTGGGGTCTTTTGTGGTTCCATATAAATTTCTTTGTTCTAGCTCTATGAAAAATGTCATGAGCATTTTGATAGGGGTTGCATTATATCTGTAGATTGCTTTGGGTAGTATGGACATTTTAACAATATTAACTCTTCCAATCTTAAAGCATAGAATATCTTTCCATTTCTTTGTTTCATTTTCAAATTCCTTCATCAATGTTTATAGTTTTCAGCATATAGGTCTTACACCTCCTTGATTAAGTTTATTCCTAAGTATATTATTCTTTTTGATGCAATTTTAAACAAGATTGTTTCCTTGCTTTCTCTTTCTGATAGTTCATTTTTACTGTATAGAAAAGCAACAGATATCTGTATATTAATCTTATATCCTACAACTTTACTGAATTCATTCATTTATTAGTTCTAATAGTTTTTTGATGGAGACTTCAGGGTTTTCTATATACAATATCATGTCATCTGCAAATAGTGACAGTTTTACTTCTTTCCTTCCAATTTAGATGCCTTTTATTTCTTTTTCTTCTCTGATTGCTGTGGCTAGGACTTCTAATACTATGTTAAATAGAAGTGACAAAAGTGGGCATCCTTGTCTTGTTCCTGATTTTAGAGGAAAGGCTTTCAGCTTTTCACCATTGAGTATGATGTTAGGTGTTAGGCGTGGGTTTGTCATAAATGGCCTTTATTACTTTCAGATATGTTCCCTCTATACCATCTTTGATGAGCATTTTTATCATGAATGGATGTCGAATTTTGTCAAATGCTTTTTTGTGTGTGTCTATTGAGATGATCATTTGCTTTTTATCCTTCCTTTTTGTTAATGTGGTGTATCACATTGATTGATTTGCAAATATTGAATAATCCTTGCATCCCTGGAATAAATCCCACTTGATCATGGTGTTTGATTCTCTTTATATATTGTTGAATTTGATTTGAAAATATTTTGTTGAGGATTTTTGCATCTATATTTGTCAGAGTTATTGGCCTGTGATTTTCTTTTTTTGTAGTGTCTTTGACTGGTTTTGGTATCAAAACAGCATGGTACTGGCACAAAAACAGACACATAGGTCAGTTGAACAGAATAAAGAGCCCAGAAATAAACCCATGCAGTTAGGGTCAATTAATCTACAATAAAGGAGGCAAGAATTACAATGGAGAAAAGCCAGTCTCTTCAATAAGAGGTGCTGGGAAAACTGAACAGCTACATATAAAAGAATGACATTAGAACATTCCCTCACACCATATACAAAAATAAACTCAAAATGGATTAGAGACCTAAATGTAAGACCTGAAACCATAAAGTTCCTAGAAGAGAACATGGGCAGAACCCTCTTTGACATAAACCATAGCAATATTTTTTGGATCGGTCTCTTAAGGCAAAAGAAATAAAAGCAAAAGTAAACAAATGGGACCTAATTAAACTTAAAGCCTTTGCACAGCAAAGGAAACCATAGACAAATTGAAAAGATAACCTACTGAATGGGAAAAAGTATTTGCAAATGATATGACCAATAAGGGGTTAATATCCGAAATATATAAACAATTCAATATCAAAAAACAAACAACCCAATTAAAAAATGGGCCAACGACCTGAATAGATATTTTTCCAAAGAAGATATACAGGTGGCCAACGGGCACATGAAAAAATGCTCAACATCACTAATCATCAGAGAAATGCAAATCAAAACCACAATGAGGGGGCTTCCCTGGTGGCACAGTGGTTGAGATTCCGCCTGCCAATGCAGGGGACACGGGTTCGTGCCCCAGTCCGGGAAGATCCCACATGCCGCGGAGCAGCTGGGCCCGTGAGCCATGGCCGCTGGGCCTGCGCGTCCGGAGCCTGTGCTCCACAACGGGAGAGGCCACAACAGTGAGAGGCCCGCATACAGTAAAAAAAAAAAAAAAAAAAAACCAAACCCACAATGAGATATCGCTTCACATCTGTCAAAATAGCTATCATCAAAAAGAACACAAATAACAAATGTTGGCAAGGATGTGGAGAAAAGGGAACCCTAGTACACTGTTGGTGGGATTGTAAATTGGTGTAGCCACTATGGAAAACAGTATGGAGGTTCCTCAAAAAATTAAAAATAGAATTACCATATGATCCAGAAATTCTACTGGCTCATATATATCCAAAGAAAATGAAAATACTAATTTGAAAAGCTACATGGACCCCACTGTTCATAGCAGCATTATTTACAGTAGTGTTTATCAACAGATGAATGGATCAAAAAGATGTGGTATATTACTCAGTAATAAAAAAGAATGAAATTCTGCCACTTGCAACAATGTGGATGGCCCTAGAGATTATTATGCTCAGTGGAGATCAGACAAATTCAGATACTCTATATTATCACTTATGTGTGGAATCTAAAAAATAAAACGAATGTATATAACAAAACAGAAACAGATTCATAGGTATAGAGAACAAACTAGTGGTTACCATTACGGAGAGGGATGGGGGAGGGGCAAGATAGAGGTATGGGATTAAGAGATACAAACTACTATGTATAAAATAGGTAAGTAACAAAGGGAAGTATAACCATTATTTTGTAATAATTTTAAATGGAAATATTGAATCATTATGCATACCTGAAACTAATATAGTATATTATAAATCAACTATACTTATTTACAAAAAAACTATAGTGTGTCCAGAGGAATCATAATATCTAGATGATCTGCAATCTCTAAACAGTGGTTGAAGGACCACTGTCCTAGAGCAGAGCACTGTGGGGAAATATACTACTTGCCTTTGAATATTTGAAAGGGCAGAATTAGATAGAGTCAGTGAGAGATTGACAAAAAGCCAATTTCAGTTCAGATTAAGAAAAAACTTCCTAGTATCTGAGATGCCTCACAATTTAGTGGGATGCCCTGAACACTGAAGGTGTTTAAGCAGTAGAGCAATGACTATCTGTGTGCAATACACTGTGTGGGAAATTAGGGTAAATGAGTTCTAACATGTTGTGGTCCGAGCACGGGTTGGAAAAGAATTTCCAGACACAAGGCAGAATGTAAAGAAGATAGAATTTATTAGAGGAAAGCGTTGCTGCCAGAACAGCGGGCCGACTTCCTAGTAGTCTGGGAGAGTAGAGCCCGAACATGTGCAATGATCAGTTTTTATAGCCAGAAAACAAAAGAATGGTCCGAGGTGGAAATTTTGTTTATGGATTGGTCGAGGCACATATACCTTCCTTCTATAGGGTGGGAGTGGGGCAGGGCATATGCGTTGCCTTATTTGGGACAGGTCCCCTTGCCCAGGTGGGCACCGCCCAGGTGGGCTCAGGAATTTCGTAACCATCTCAACATGGTGAGGAGGGAGATTAAGCATCCGGTAGGGGTTGTAACGCTGAAACTTTTTCAGACAGGGTCATCTTTTGTCCTTGAAGCACCATTGTCCTTGGAGCACCACATAACATCCTTCTGTGATTCAGTTAAAGATGGAAAGGCATTGAATGGTAGCCATGTTACCTGTTATATCAAAATTTTCATTAACCCATCAATGGAAGTCTTCTTTACCTTTTTAGATTGTTATACCATGTTATTCACTGACAGCCAGTGTTCTCTTTAGCTCTTTCTGTTTGCTCTGCCTAGAGTATTCTTCCCCTAGATAGAGCTTCAAATAACAGTGCCATTTTTATCACTCATATCTCAGCTCAAATGCCATCACTTTAGAAACGCCTTCCCAGACCATTCTATTTAAAATTCCATCCCTACCCCTACATCACCATCCCCCATTACTCTCTATCATATCACCATGTTTATTTCCTTCAGAGAAATGATTATACTCTGTAATTTCCTTGCTTGCTTTTTTCTGTCTTTCTCTGCTCAAATATAAGCCCCATGAAGGCACGAACCTTGTCTTCTTATTCATAGGTAAATCCCTAGTTCCCAGCACCGCACCTTGCATAACATAAAGTAAGAACTTGGTCAATCTTTGTTATGTGGATAGAAGAAGACCCTCTCTCACAGGTTGGGTTTTGTGTTATGTTAACACTGTTCTGGGGCTCGAAGGTCCTTGCTCTGAGATATTCTGCCCTTCTCCACCACCCAAAATCAGGTATTTGGATGTCCAGGATTGATAATTTTTCAATTTTTATTATGTGTCAAAAAGTGATCTATTTTCTGACACTGCTTTCGATGATAGGTTTTCTAAAATGTAAATGCAAGAATTCAAACATTCATGGGAACAAATGTTATTGCAATTAAAATTTTGTGTGCTATATTTAAGAATAAATCATGACCATAACAGATGGTTGTTTGCAAAGGTATATGTGAGTGCTTGCTTACTTGGGCTTTATCCAGTGATTTGCCGTAACTTAATTACTTAACTGATGGAATCAGAAATAGAAACACCTGATACATTATAGTAGCACCTGCTTGTCAAACCACTATGGAAATGATCTTTATGGCACTTTCTTCCCCAGGGTCTAGTGAAGCTACACCTCCTTGCCTTGGCCTGTCCTTACTACAGTGCTCACTAGTCCTGTTTCTTTCAGTTTCTCCTCTTAATTTTAATGATCCTTGAAGATAATGTCATTATATCTTTAAATATGTTTAAATATGTTATATGTGGGTGCTACTAGCATCAAGCCACATTTCTCTTTTCATAAATTCTCCAAAAGTACATCTTTTTATCAAAACATTTCAGTTTGCAATGACCGTGTGTTATAGTTTGCCACTACTTTATTGTCTATATTCGACAGTATGACCTAATGTATTTTGGGCAGACGTTTTGATCAGTTTTTTACTGACAGTAAGATGCATATTTTTCTATTAGTCCTAGACTTCCTGCTCCTATTACCTCTGTGTTCTTTATTCCTATCTTTTCATTTTGCTTCTTCCCAATACATTTTTTTCCTATTTATCTTAAAAATATTTTTCTTGAGTGATATGGCATAAATTGCCTTGGACAAAATGGTTTCTATCAATAAATGACTTCTTGAATTTACTTCAATTTTAAGTGAATTATTCAAAGCCAGAATGGCTCCTTGTTTCCTCCCAAAGACAAAAAGCTGTTCATGTACACACCTGCTAATATGAGCCTTGAATTCTAATCCTTTGAAAGCCACAAAGCAGTATTCAGCAAAATTTGTGGTTTTCTTCTAAATTCCAGAATACTGGCTGCTGATGAGGTAATGATTTATTAGGCAACTTAGCCACATGTTGTATATGTTGTAATTGTGGCTGTTAGCTCCAAGTATGAGAAATCCTAGAAGCTGACAAAAATAACCCAATTATGCAAAAACCTCAAAATATTAAAGTTTCATAAAAATTATTTGCATAACTGCCATGTAAGATTGCCTTTGAAAATCAAAAAGAAAGGAAGGAAGAAATGAATTTAGGGAAAAGTAATACTTGTGTAACATCATAAGTGAATTTTAACCACTAAAAATATTAAAAGTATGACAACTGATAGTGTATCTTTTGTGTATCCCATGGAAATTTTGCTTAAAATACTGAGTAGGACAGTATTGATATGAAATAAGCTTGCAGAAATGATCAGGTGGCTAACTGGGTATTTGTTTCCTAAATGCCAGCCTTTGGTGAAATATTCTGAGGCCTTGAATGCATACATATGTAGAGTAGCTTTACTCAAACTGGGGTCCTAAACCCCAGTGTAACATAAGATATGAATAATTTGCTTGAAAGGAATAGATGATCTCATAGCCAAACAAGTTTGGAGAACACCACATTAACATATTAAAAACAGTAAAAATACCTGTTGTTTACCTTTATTTTACCCATTATTTTCAAACTTCCTTGATGAGGAGTTCTTTTATTATATGTCAACTATTAGTATCTTATGAGACACTAGTTTTTCTCAGAGCACAGTTTGGAAAATTCTGTTTTAGAATACCCTCCAAAATTAACTGGCTAGATAAGCTATTTTCTTAGTGCTCTAATTGGATACCTGCCATCTTTTCTTTAGCAAGTTTGATAATGTGTCTGATATACCTCATCAGCAAACTGGAAAAATAAAGTCTGGATAACAGTCTAAAGGTAAGTGTGCACAGTTGAATCAAAGACTACAATCAGATTTATGGCCCACTCCAATTCTCCATTCCTTATTTCTAGTCAGTCCATGGTGCTGCAACACAACCCTGTGTCACTGACACAAAACCTATCTTCTTGTTTTTGTCCCAGATCCTTTTGTTTTCATTGTTCCATGGGATGATGACTTTTCATTGTGTTAAAGACTAGCTGAACTATCTGGCACTGCTTAAGAGACTCACAAACCAGAATCAAATGAAGCCTCATAGAAAACAATTTAAAAAATGGAGTTGTAATAATTTTTTATAATTGTAACACAGCTTTTTAAAAGACCATGTTTCTCTTTCTATTCCACAAGGCACATACGAATAAATCCCTGTTTCTACTCACTCTATGACATGCTACAGAGAGTTGTCTGTGTGACAAGTAGCTCAATTGAAAGTCAATTGCTACAATTCAAAGTGCCTGCCCTTGTGATTTATGAATAGTCATGGAGATACCCACTCACCAGGAAATGCCGATTTTTGAAAACAAAGGGGTCATCAAAGGGAATTGTGTCTATGGCACCTTACCCTGTTGAAATGTGCTTTGGTAGAACCCAGTGCTGTGTGAATTCCATATGTTGTTCTTCGAATTAAGCTTTCAAGGGGACCTGAGAACTCAGGAACAGATCCCAATCTGATCTTACTATTTCATGTTTAAGCTGACCTTTTTATTTTAGAGCTTAACAATGGTGACACATTCAGACATTAAACAGATGTTGGATTCCTTTGGGGCTCCTCTTTGAAATCACTGTTTGCTTTCTCTGCTGTAGTATCTCAACACTGTAAGGAGGATAGCCTTTTTCTTTCTTTTTTTTTTTTCTTTTTTGCGGTATGCGGGCCTCTCACTGTTGTGGCCTCTCCCGTTGCAGAGCACAGGCTCCGGACGCGCAGGCTCAGCGGCCATGGCTCACGGGCCCAGCCGCTCTGTGGCATGTGGAATCCTCCCGGACCAGGGCACGAACCCGCGTCCCCTGCATCAGCAGGCAGACCCTCAACCACTGCGCCACCAGAGAAGCCCGAGGATAGCCTTTGATAGCCACGTATCTCCTCATGTTGAACTTCAGAGTCTACTTTATGGTAAAAGATAGGGTTTCCCTTTCAGTAAACCTCTTAGTGGAACTCTGTTTTATCTACTCTAGTAGAGGATGCTCTCTTGCACTTTGGGTGATCAAACATTCCTTACACATCAGTTGCCCTTGAAAGAGCATACTACTTTTCCAGTCAACTACCAAATGATCTTCACATCGTACATCTCTTTCATTTTCCCTCAAAACTGCCTGTCTCTCATGTTTGGCCATTAAATGATTATTCTTTTTAGACTAACTTTCAGATTCTCAAAATTCTCATTTGCTTTTAGTGTTTGCCAATCCAGATTTGTTCATTTAAAAATGGCATTTTCTTCGTCTAATTTCTTGAGTCTCCACAATAAAAAAATTGTCCTATATTGTAAATATTTAGAAACCCCCTCCTATCCATATTATGACAGATACACAAAATGTAAATTTATGAATCCAACTAGTCAGCATTTTATTTTTTTATTAAAGTATAGTTGATGTATAATATTATAAAAGTTACAGGTGTGCAATATAGTGACTCACAATTTTTACAGATTATACTCCATTTATAGTTATTATAAAATATTGGCTATATTCCATGTGTTGTACATCAACATTTTAAATGAGATGCATCCTGGCCTATATTTTAAGTCAGACTATATCAATTTTGTTAAATTGTTGAATTTCTATCCAGCTGTTTTCAATAGTATGGGTACAAACAGGCAGAAAGTTACTTTTCGTTTATAGAGATTAGGTCCAAATGGCCTCAAAGCTACTCACCAGGCCACTTCAGACATGTTCATTTCCTTTTGCTTCTATTCATCATCTGTCCACCCCTCTTAGTGAATGGATCTATTTATCCCCTTCATCTTTTAAATCTACATCCACTGTTGAACCTTTCCAAAAACTATAACTTGGGCTTGGAACTTACTACCCTAAATACCCCAGCCTCTTCCATTCATTCATCCAGGAAGCTCCTGAAATCCTATATGCTCATTTTATCACATGGCATCACCTAACTAATTGAGACAAAGATCATGCACCCTTTGCCTAAAAGTACTAGGCTACTTGGCTTTAACTTGTCACATCACAATATGAATTTATTCCTTTGCCTAGTCAGAAGAATAGTATGTATTTCCTTTTGAAGATATTCTGTTCAATACTCAGTTGTCTATATGCTCTTCATGACCATCTATGTAAGTTTTCCCTTTACTTTTTAGAGAGTATCCCACGAATATTTGCTACTGACAAAGAACTCTATGAGGGGAAGTCAACTCTGGCATCAAGAAGAGTTCATCAGTCAGATGATGAATTAGTTGAAGAATGGCATTATTAGCTAGGGTTGGGGAGCAACATGTGATCTAACTGGTTATGAGCCTAAAACTAGTATTTCAGTGTTAGAATGTGCCAACCTTCTATATCAATGTTTCCCAAACTCTGCTGCAGTATGTTAACAAGTATTATAAAAAAAACAAGGGAGATATGATAACATTTAATCTGCTGTGTTTACTTATCTATCCCTTGCCTAAAATTTTTCAGTAGCTACTCTCTGCAGTTGGAATAATTTTCAACCTCCCTAGCGTCAACTCTAGGTTCCCATCTGCCTCTAGAATCTCATGGGGTGCTATGCTCCTCTGAATTTAACTATGCTCCAGTCACACTGGCCTTTTCTCTCTTTTCCTTAAACTCGCCAAGCTTGTTCCTAATTCAGGCTTTGCACATGATCTTCCTGCCTGGAAAACTCTTTACCAAGCTTATTCATGACTGGTGGGAGAGATCACTCCTCTTATAGGTCTTGGCTCACAGAATACCTCCTCAGAACAAACCTATTCATTTCTGCTTATTTCCCTCATAGAAATTATCATGTTTAATTAATTTCCTTGTTTATTTTCTGTCAGTCTTCCTGTACTAGAATGAAAGCAGGGTTCCTGCTTATCTTGTTTACCTTAGTGTGTCCAGAACATAGAACAGTGCCTGGCATATGGTGGAACCCAATAAATATTTGTTAAATAAATGAATGAATGAACAAAACGAGTGAAACATTGTCAAAAAAATGTAGAAAATAACCTAAGATGTCCAAAAATAGGAAAAACAATAACATGGATTGTTTTATTAAATTCAATATAGTATTTTACAGTTATTGTAGATAGCAGGAATATTATGCCAAAACATAGATATTTTTGTTAGGATAAGTGAGAAAGGTGTGTATGCTATGGTGAAATGTGTATATATATATATGCACAATAAAAGGAATTTTCTACAGACATGGTGGGCTCAGCTAGTTTTTCCTGAATTTTAACATGTTTGTATTATTTTCCAAATAAAAACAAATAATGTATGTTAGGAGTCTAGTTGACTACAAGAAATGTCAATGGATTAGCCTTATTACTGTGGATAATAGCGCTAAAAAACAGCAATAGGAATTTCAAAAATCCTTGTTAGCATGCCAAGATTTGTGCTCCAAATTTTGTCTTGAACATGGAGTATTTGGAGAGGTTTAGGAGAGCTGGGATACAGTATTAGTGGAGAAACACTAAGGAAACTCATTTTCTTTCTCAGGTAGAATAATTCTACTTTATTGTCTCCATTGGAAGCTGAATAAGAATTAAGGAATCTAAATTATAGTAAATTATAGAATTATAGAAATCAACTTTTGGAAATGACAGTTTTAAAAGCAATGAATTTGTGACAAAAAGAGCTGTAGCATCTCTTACCCATGAGAGCTCATAGTAACAAGAGACCTAGATGATTGCTTTTTAGTCTGGACTGTGCTGAGTGTAATCCCACCTAAAGGCAATGAAAAGAACAGGTTTTCCACAAGATTCTTTCAGTCTTGTTATTCTGCTTCTCTGACTATGAGAAGAAGAAAAAATTTTTTACCATCCCTATGTAGATGAATTAATTTCTTTGAACAGCTTGTTTACTAAGCATCTATCTTGTTCAAGGGTGGAGATTGTAAGGTGAGGGATACAAAGATACATATAATGAGAAAAGTGCCTTAAAGGAGCTTATGGAGTAGTAAAATACATTTGATAAAACTAAATGAACAAAAATAATATAATTTCCTCTAAAAAATTAAGATAAAATCTCTTCACACCATCCTGGCAATCCTTCAACAGTCCAACTTCGCTAATTTAACACTTTCACAGACACTTGAATTTTAAATAGGTTGTCTTCATTCTCTTCTATTTGACCATTTCCCTCTTGAGAGATATTCACTATACCTTTTATTTTATTATATAAAATATTTCTCAGTCAGTGCAGTAGAGTGGAAAGAACACTAGATTTGGAGTTAATGGATCATTATTTTTCCATCCTGACTTTGCTCTCTATTAGCTGGGAAGTCAGTTGCCTTATCTGTAAAATGGGGATGATGAGACTTGCCTTCCTTACCTCAGATAAATACTTTGTAAGCCAAAAAGTATCATATATATGGAATGGGATTATGAAGACTTCATTAAAATGAAGCAGAGTATAAATGAGATAATACCCTTAAAAATGAGGGGGGAGAATAAAATAAAATGAGAAAGAAATGTAATTTATAGTGAATTTTTAACCTAGCCTTTTATGGTTCTTAGGCACCAAGAACAGATCTCTGGTCCGGTTTTGGCCCAGTCAAGATGGAAAATTTGAAGAGAGGATGAGAAAACCTCAAATATTCTCATGTCTTTGAAAGATAGACTCTGAAAAAACTTATTGATTAGTATCACTATTTTCTGACTTCTGAAAAATTCAAATGGGTTTTTGATTAGCCTCTTTTATATAAGTGCCAGGAAATAAAGGAGCTTTCCTAAGTCTGCTGTTGTGTTGATCTTCTAATAGAAATCAAGGTGTTTGAGTTTCTGGTGCAGAGTTATGCTCCCAATCCTGGTGAGTTTTCTCTGCTTTGGCAGAACCACCCAGTACTCTTTAAGTGTTGTGTGCCTATCCCTTATACCTCAGCTTTAAGGTACATTGGAAAAAATGTATCAGCCTACCTAACTGTCACAAGCCCAGACCTCCTAGACGCAGCAGAACAAATTCTGTAGTGTGGGGCCCCATCTCTCAAAGGTTTTAGGCTGGATCTCTGCAAACTTTGGCCACCACTTGCATATATTTTCCCTTTGCAGACATTTGCTTAGAACACTCCACATCTGCTTTTGTCTCCCAAGTCCCACAAGCACAATTCATACAATCCTATATAAAAATGGCATGAAATGAGGATGATGAAACCTGCTGTAATGATGACCAGTGAGTTCTTTCCCACTGCCACCTGACATAATTGGCATCAGCTACAGCCTAGTTCCACTCATTGTTTCCCAGGAGTGACCTCAGAATAAGTACATTTCTCCTCTTCAGGCCTAAATTTGATTCTCATGGAATGTGTAATTAAAGTCTTGATGAGTTGAGAAGGAAATGAGGGAAAGGAAAATAACTAATTATCACCAGTTGGTAACCTCATAAACTTGGCTTTTCATGGGTCTCATAAAATAGCATGCAGAGCATATTCACCTATAGTTATTTTTCCAGAAACTCCAGATATACTCAAGTATGTTCATATATTAGAGTAGCTCTAGTTCAAACACAGTTGAATAGGAAAATACATTTTCAGTTTACCCCTTTAATTTGAAACAGAGACTTTGCTTATATGACCATTTAATTGTGGATAACCTTTCACATCTAGTTTTGTTACTGTTGGTTTTAGTGATGGTCTTTTTAACACAGAGATCTGTCATTTTTGTATACATTTTTCATACATTTGGCTAATTGGAAAACCAGTGAAATTGGTCTCTGCTCATTTGTGGATTTTCAGGATACGTATTCTTCACTTTTCTCTTTGACATGCTTTTGTCTCCTGGTGCCTAATTATAGCATCAACCTTACCTGTACAAGGCTTTATCTGTCAAATACTTGACACACTAATGAGAAAGAACAATTAGCAACCTTAGGTGTCGTATCCGTGTTAGTCTTCTTTTGCCAGGGTTAATTGGATAGCCTTTGGCCTTGATATTATATTATTTAGTTTGAGAAGTTATAAAACTCTTTTCTTGGTCTGGAGTAGTATTAGCCAGCTTCCAAGATGGCCCCTATTTAGCCCTATTTCCTGGTATATTAATGCATTTGTTTTTGTTCCTTCACACAAGGAATAGAGCTGATCTGTGAGGACATTGTAGAAATGATGGAGTGTGACTTTCAAGGTGAGGTCATAAAAAACATTGAGACTTCCACCTTGCTCCCTTTTGGACTGGAGGAAACCAGTGCCATGGCATGAGGGTATTCAAGCATTCCATGGAGCGCCTAGAATTGAGGTTTCCTATGAATAGCCAGCAAACAGCTGAGGCTTTCTGCCAATAGCCATGTGAGTACACCATCTTAGAAGAATCCTTCAGCCCCAGTTAGGTCTTCAGATGACTGCAGCCCCAGCTGACGTCTTGATTGTAACCTTAAAGGGACCCCAAGGCCAGAACTACTTAGCTAAGCTGCTCCTGAATTTTGGAACCCAGAAACTGTATGTGATAATAAATGTTTGTTGTTTTAGGACACAAGTTTTGAAGTCATTGGTTGAGCAGCAATAGATAACTAATATAGGAGACGAGGTCTGTGAAATTCAAACATGGTCTGCTTTATTAATAGCTAGGCTCAATGAAGAGGTTTTCAAATAAACAGTATTTAAATGAGCAGCTTTTCTTGAAAACAGAGGGCTAAAGGGAAAAATAATTCATGAAAGTTCCACTTTTTCTTAATGTTATTGTTTGTGTTAATTCCATCAGTCACCAGAAAGAAAAATTAAAAAGTTGAGAAGGGACTGCCATGTTAGAAAACAACAAAAATGTGATTCCCCTGCCCCCACTTGACTTGTTAATGTTGAGAACAGGAATATAGGTTTGTCCCCATTTTACTAAATATATGACTCTCAAGAATATTTGGGAGATTCTGGGCATCCGGGAGGTTCTCAGAAACATTTGTCTAATTAATTGCTTGAATGTACTGAAAGGAAATCTTGATCTCTTCAGATTCCAGGCAAAAAGAGTGCTTTGGAACCCATTGATACCAGCCCCAAATGTTATTGCTCCCTCATTTTGACCTATAATCTTCACTGCAAAATTGAAGGAAGAATGCAGAAAGTTTTGAGTATGTGAGAGTGGCAGAGACTAAAGTAGCTTGTTCAGGTGCTGATGAGAGTAAGAGGACTGGGTACCTCTGAGTTTTGATTGATATGAGAATCAGCCTTCCATTCCTAAGTCACGTGTATGGAATTTGGAAGAATGAAGTGGAACTCAGGATTGTGATAAGAGTTATTGGTGCTTATTGCAACATCCAAGACAGGAGTAACATTTCTTTTTTTTTTTTGCCTTTAAAACATCATAGTCTTTATCAGTATCATCTGTTCTTAGTATCTTATGACACTTATGGAAAAAAACAAACATAATGCCATCCACATCTAACAATGCAGTCTGCTCATTTGGCAACTACAGTATTACCCTTGTTAGATAAGGCCAAACAAGTTTCCTCAGCTCATTCTTTTGCTTTCTAGCCACTAAAATCTAGATAGGAAGCTTGTTTTCTTCTGAACGGTTTTAAGTCCGTGAGGTGCTTGCATGTGTTTGCTCACCATGAACATTTGTAAGTAGAGCTCCATCTCCATCCTTATAGAGTGAGCTGTTCTAGGTTCTTCTTTGAGCACAAAAGTCCTCAGCTGCATATGTGAGTTCTTTCTCTTTTTAGTACACAAGTACATTTCTAGCACCAATGAGCAAGGTTCTGAAAGACATCTGCCCCTCAGTGACTTATGCCAGACATACCAGACAGTTGAACAAGCATGATTTACAAAATATTGGGGGAACTGATGAATGAATGCATACTATTTAATTTTTTTAAATTAACATACAGTAAAATTTTCTTGTAGGGAGGGGTTGGACCATTCAATGAGTTTTAATACATGTATAGATTAATTTACCTATCACCATAATCAAGATACAGAACAGTTCCATTCCCTCAAAAAAACTCTTTCTTTTTTTAACCTTTTATTTTATTTTATTTTTTTGCGGTACGCGGGCCTCTCACTGTTGTGGCCTCTCCCGTTGCGGAGCACAGGCTCCGGACGCGCAGGCTCAGCGGCCATGGCTCACGGGCCCAGCCGCTCCGTGGCATGTGGGATCTTCCCGGACCGGGGCATGAACCCATGTCCCCTGCATCGGCAGGCGGACTCTCAACCACTGTGCCACCAGGGAAGCCCCCAAAAAACTCTTTTGTACTACTTATTTGTAGTCATAACTCATCTCTCTCCACTTATCCCTAGCAATCACTGATCTGTTCTGTCACTCTAGTTTTGTCTTTTCGAGAATATTATATAAATATATGTAAATGCATAAATACAGCATGTAGCCTTCCGAGACTGGCTTCTTTCATTCAGTATAATGCCTTTGGGATTCATCTATTTTTTGCTTATATCAATAGCTCATTCCATTTTTGCTGAATAGTATTCTTTGGTATGGATATACCACAGTTTATCTACACACACCAAAGGATGTTTGTTTGTTTCTGGGTTTTGGTGATTATGAATAGAGCTACTATAAACATGCATGTACAAGTTTTTGTGTGAACATAAGTTTTCATGTCTCTGGGATAAATACCTAAGAGTATGATTGCTGGTTTATATGGTAAGTGTATGTTTTGCTTTGTAGCAAACTGCCAAACTGTTTTCCACCAGCAATGTATGAGAGTACCACTTTGTCCACATCTTTGCCATCACTTGGTACTGTCACTACTTTTTCTAATTTTAGCCATTTTAATAGGTGTATGGTTGAATATTCATAGTAATTTTAATTTTACATTTTCCTAATGGCTAATGATGTTGAATATCTTTTCATATGCTCAACTGCCAGTTTATATTTTGCAAAGGACATTTAATATATTAAGCATAAGAGGATATGTTAACACCAAAAAAAAGTAAATAATTGTAGCTCACCACATTGTCTTGATTATTTTCATTTTAACTCAGGCCAGTTGAAATTTGATTGTGATCGCACATTGGTCTACTGACAAGCCTTTGGGAGCCCTACAGTCCAGGGTTGTTCTTTTGGCATTGGCATTATTGTAAGCATGCATGGATCAGTGTAGTCAATTCCCCTTACTAAAAGGTCCTACTAGATAAACCTTCATTAGCTCTACACCATTTAAAGGGTCACATGTAAACTTTCTCGCACGACAGTTGAGCTACTTCATAATTTTTCTTCCCGCTCCCTTTTTTTTTTTTTTTTTTTTTTTTGCGGTACGCGGGCCTCTCACCGCTGTGGCCTCTCCCATTGCAGAGCACAGGCTCCGGACGCGCAGGCTCAGCGGCCATGGCTCACGGGCCCAGCCGCTCCTCGGCATGTGGGACCTTCCCGGACCGGGGCACGAACCCGTGTCCCCTGCATTGGCAGGCGGACTCCCAACCACTGCACCACCAGGGAAGCCCCCCGCTCCCTTTTAGTTATTTAGGCCGCATCAGGTCTTAGTTGCAGCATGCAGGATCTTCGTTGCAGCATATGGGATCTTTCGCTGTGGCGCACGGGCTCTTCAGTGTGGCACATAGGCTTCTCTAGTTGTGACATGAAGGCTTCTCTCTGGTTGTGGTATGCAGGCTCCAGAGCACACGGGCTCAGTAGTTGCAGCGCACAGGCTCTCTAGTCGTGGTGCGTGGGCTCCAGAGCATGTGGGCTCAGTAGTTGTGGTGCGAAGGCTTAGTTGCCCCACACCGCCATCCCCGGCACGTGGGATCTTAGTTCCCTGACCAGGGATCGAACACGCGTCCCCTGCGTTGGAAGGCGGATTCTTAACCCCTGGACCACCAGGAAAGTCCCCCCACTGCCTTTTTTAGCTTTATATTCTACCATTTTGCCCACTACTTTGCTTCCAGCAACCTCACTTACTTTACTGACACCCACGGAATCCCAGTTTCATCCCTCATCTAGAATGTCTATCAAGCCTATTCAAATTCTATTTATTCTTCAAGCTGTTAATGTTTCACAGTGTATTCTGAGGAACACCTTCATTGGAATCATCGGAAATTATTAAATATGCAGACCTCTGGGCCCTGCTCTGGACTTACTAGATTAGACTTTCTGGGGATGGGAAATCTGCATTTTAAACAAATGTTCCATATATGATCTTTAGGTACAACTGAGTATGATTTAGAATCTAGATGCTCAAATGTTACCTTGGTGAAGCTATCATATGTGACTCCAAGTCCACAGTGATTTCACTTTCTTCCAAAAGACTGTTGAACTCACTTCCTATTTCAATTTGTCAGTGGCACTCGTTTTGGCATTTCCTCTATTATGTTATATTGTGATTTAAATATTAAGTATGATTTAGTTTATAATCCACTGAAGGATAGGGATTCTTTTCATACTCTCTTTAACACATAACATAATATAGCATGATATAATGCACACAGTCTTAATATATATGTTGATTGAATTGAGCTAAAGAAAGTAAGTCAAAAAGAGAAAGTGAGAGTGATAGAGGAGAAAAGACAGTGCAAGAGAAAAAGTGTAAGCATGTGTACACATGTTCATGCGTGCACACACACACATATTTCCTGTTTGTATACTGAATTCCTATGTATGCTTTTTCCTGTTCCAGCACTCATTCTTTGAATTTGTCTTTTTTTCTACCCTCCTGACCCTTTAGGAAAATAAAAGTCGCATGCACATACAGAGTAGATAGAAAAGATCATTTTATGTATAGTAAATGAAACTAGTACATCCTTCTGGGAGAGGGGCCCACACACTTTCTTTTGCCATCTAGGTACTTTAAATGTGTCAGGAACTTGGTGAAATATGAAAATACACTAACCTTCACTTATAGACATCTAAATATGGACATATTTTTATCCTTTCTTATACTGAAGTTCTGAAATCCAAGGAGAACAGCAATTGTTTCTGTCATTTTTTCAAAGGCATAGTTACTTTGTGAACAATGATGATGTAAAGCTTTGGGAATCTTGCCTTTGATTTGAGACATTTTCTTCTCGCACTGCTAAATTGATTTAAGCCTTTGAATATCCTATTGACACTTTAAAATATCTTAAGTATTTGTGATATGAAAGGGTAGCTGTATCTCACTGCTTTTGTAGTGTATTTACTAGCCAAGCGTGATTGTCCTGAAACATACCATGTTCGTTCCACTTGCTTCCCCAGTGTTTTACTCATACCACCAAAATTTTGTATGCTATCCTCACTTCCTACCCAAATCTTTCCCATTATTCAAGTCCCACAGCAATTTCCACCTCCTCCATGAAACGTACTATTACCTCTCAAGCCCATGAGGATTTCTCCCTCCTGTGAACTCCTAGTACTTCCTGTCTTTAGCTCTCATTTGACACCTAATATATAAATTTTCTGGTAGTATTGTTTAACTCTTTCACTGTTTAGTTTGCCATAGGTGAGTGTCTTAATTTGAAAGCTAGCCAAAGGTCCTTGATGTTAGGGATCTTTTTAAAAAAATACTTTTCTAGCGCTAAAGAAATGAATGAATGAAGAATTAGGTAGTTGTAATTGTACAGGTAGTTGTTAGGTAGTTGTAGCAATACACTGACCTTTGTAAAGATACCTGTCGGTAAGAACTGGTAGAGAATGCTGCAATGCCAGTTTCTTAAAGAGACAACCTGTGCAAAGACAAATTTATATAGGCAGATCTACTGGGACATGACACACAACTTTAAAACATGTGTATTTTTCATTTCTTGCTTGTAAATATGTTCACAATTTGCAGTGGATGATGATTAATGATGTGAGGGTGTGATTGAGGCCATATCTATATTTGATCTGCATACTGATCCATGACAGGCATGGCCAAACTGCTCATTTTTGCCATCTTTCTAATCAATATTAATTGCTGTGGCTGAATCCATCATGTGATGAGTCCCATTGGTTGTTAAGACAATTCTAGAAAACAGATGGCTGGTGCATTGGTCTGTTGGTTCCACACACATGGATGTGGCCTTATGTTCTGAAGGACAAGACAGTAGTGAACAACACTGCTGTGTCTTGTTAGTAGAGTTGATCTGCTTCAAAGGGTACCTCCAAAGGAGTAGGAAAGGCTTGAATCCGTGTCATCTTCTGAAATTCTCTTTGCTTCAGAGGCTGCTTATCCAACCCAGAAACCTAAAAGTCACCCATAGCTCTTCCCTTTCTCTGACTAATTTATTCCAATCAGAAAGCAGGTCCTATGCAGTCTAGCCCTATGACATCTCTGGAGTCAATGCTCTATGCCCATTCTTACTGCTACTGGCTTAGCTTATTTCAGCTTCCTATTTCATCAAGATTAACTTTTTCCCTGCCTACAGTCTCATCTGCCTTTCTAATACATCTTTCATATTGTCATTGTGGGGGTATCATGTTATTCCTGCCTAAAATACTTCCATGACTCTCATTGCTTAAATGATAAAATCTTTAGCTGGCCCCCACTGGTCCGTCAGCCAGCCACCATGAGACCCAGTTCTCCCCATCAGCATGCCAGCAGCCACTGCACTGAAGCAGGACCTAGCAGCAAACTGGGCCAGAGGCCAGCCCCACCTAAAAGCCTGCCCACAGTAGTTGACCCCACCACAACAGAAAGGCCCTCACAGTCCACATGGGGGCACCCCTAGAGCATATACCTCTGGTGACCAGAGAGGAGTGTGTTGCTGGGCCCCATAGGATATCTCCTACATAAGGCCAATTCTCCAGGATCATAAAATGTAACCTGCCTACCTAATATATAGAAATAAACACAGAGAATTAGGTAAAATGAGGAGACAGAAGAATATATTCCAAACGAAGGAACAAAACTAAACCTCTGAAAAAGAAATAAACAGATTGGATATAAGCAATCTACCCAGTTAAGAGTTTAAGGTAGGGCTTCCCTGGTGGCGCAGTGGTTGAGAGTCTGCCTGCCGATGCAGGGGACACGGGTTCGTGCCCCGGTCCGGGGGGATCCCACATGCCACGGAGCGGCTGGGCCCGTGAGCTGTGGCCGCTGGGCCTGCGTGTCCGGAGCCTGTGCTCCGCAACGGGAGAGGCCACAACAGTGAGACGCCCGCGTACCGCAAAAAAAAAAAAATGGGCAGAAGACCTGAATAGACATTTTTCCAAACAAGACATACAGATGGCTATCAGTCACATGAAAAGATGCTCCATGTTGCTAATTATTAGAGGAATGCAAATCAAAACCACAAAGAGGTACCACCTCACGCATGTCAGAATGGCTATCATTAAAAAGACAACAAATAACAGAAAAGAGGACCCTCGTTCACTGTTGGTGGGAATGTAAATTGATGTGGTCATTATGGAAAACAGTATGGCAGTTCCTCACAAAATTATAAATAGAACTGCCACATGATCCGGTGAGTCCACTTTCAGGTATATATACAAAGAAAACAAAAACACTAATTCGGAAAGATGTATTTACTCCAATGTTCATTGCAACATTATTTACCATAGCCCAGATACGGAAGCAACCTATGTGTTCATCAATAGTCAAATGGATAAAGAAGATGTGGTATATATATACAATGGAATATTACTCAGCATTAAAAAACGAAATCTTGTCATTTGCAACAACATGGATGGATCTAGGGGATATTATGCTAAGTATAACAAATACTGCCTGATGTCACTTATATGTGGACTCTAAAAAGCAAAACAAACAAGCAAAACAAAATGAAAATGGGGTCAAACATAAAGAACAAACAAGTGGTTGCCAGAAGGGAGGGGAGTGGGAAAAATAGGTGAAAGTGATTACGAGGTAAAATCCTCCAGTTGTATAATAAATAAGTCATGGGTATGTGATATACAGCATAAGGAGTATGGTCAGTAATACTCTAATAACTTAGTATGGGGACATGGTTACTAGACTTATCATGGTGTTCATTTTATAATGTATGCAAATGGAAAATCATTATGTAGTACACCTGAAACTAATATAATATTGTACATCAACTATATTTCGACTAAAAAAAAATCTGGTCTCTAGGATGGCACACAAAGCCTTTGGTTATCTGGTCCCCGTCTATGGAAGATTCCATTTGTATTCTCTAGCCACATTGAATTAGAGTTCCCTGGATGAATAATGTGGTTTCATTCCTCCATGCCTTTGCACACACTGCTCTTTATAATTGGAATGCCCTTCCCTACCCTGCCATTTCACCCCGTAAAGGCTCTGAGCAAGTACTATTTCCAAGCTGAAGCTTTTCCTAACCACTACTCTGTCGTCTGTGCACCCACTTCATCCCATACACACTTCCATCTTTTTTTTTTCTTTTGGCCATACCTCACAGCAGGTGGGATCTTAGTTCTCCAATCAGGGATTGAACCCATGCTCCTTGTAGTGGAAGCTCAGTGTCTTAACCACTGGACTGCCAGGGAAATCCCCACACTTCCATCTTTGCATCTGTAAAATCGTTATTAATTGTTTACATGTCTGAGTTACCCAATTAGTTTATAAACTTTTGGGGGGTATAAAAGTAAACATTTATTTAGAATGAGAAAAGAAATTACAAAAATTTACAAATTTTCAGAAGCTGACACCAAAACATCACAAAAACTGGAGCTGTTTTGTATATGTATATACACACATAAGGTTATGTATATATATTATATATATCATTAACAGGTCAACACACTTCTATAATGCTTTCACTATGTATTTTTGACTACCTATTTTTTTTAATTGTGGTAAGACCACTTAATGTGTGATCTACCCTCTTAACAAAATTTTAAGTCTGTTAACTGTAGGCACAATGATATACAGCAGATTTCTAGAAATTAGTCATCTTGCCTAATGGAAACTTTATACCTGTTTAAAAGCAACCCTAACTTCCCCCTTCCCCCAGAACCCAACAACCACCATTTTATTCCCTGCTTGTATGTGTTTACTATTTTAGATATCTCATATAAGTGGAATTGTGCAGTATTTGTCCTTCTGTAATTGGCTTATTTCACTTAGCATAAAGTCCTCCAGGTTTATCCATGTTGTCACATATGGCAGAATTTCTTTTTTATGGCAGGATAATATTCCATTGTGTGTATATACCATATTTTCTTTACCTATTCTTTTGTTGATGGACATTTAGGTTGTTTCCACATCTTGGCTATAATAATGCTGCAATAAACATGGGTGTGCAGATATCTCTTCAAGATCCTGATTTTAATTCTTTCAGATATCTACCCAGAACTAGGATTACTGGATCAGATGGTAGTTTCATTTTTAATTTTGGGGGGCACCTCCATACTGTTTTCCATAGCAGTTGCACCATTTTACATGCCCACCAACAGTGTACAGGGTTCCAATTTCTCCACAACCTCGTCAACACTTATTTCTTCTTTTGTTTTGTTTAATAATAGCCATCCTAACAAGTGTGAGGTGACATCTTACTTTGGTTTTGATTTACATTTCCCTGATGATAAGTGATGTCAGGCATCTTTTCATATACCTGTTGATCATTTGTATGTCTTCTTTCAGAAATGTCTATTCAAGTCCATTGCCCATTTAAAATTTGGGTCTTTTGTGTTTTTGCTATTGCATTGTAGGAATTCCTTGTATATTATGAATACTAATTCCTTACAAAATATATGATTGCAAATACTTTCTCCCATTCCATAGGTTGCTTTTCACTTTATTGTTTCCATTGCTGTGCAGAAGCCATTTAGCTTGATATAGTCCCACTTGTCTATTTTGCTTTTGTTGCTTGTGGTTTTGGTGGTGTATCTGTGAAAGCATTGCTTTAGGCCAGTGTCTTTAAGATTTCCCCCTATATTTTCTTCTAGAAAACTTTTACAGTTTCTCATCTTACATTTAAGTCCTTAATCCATTTTTAGTTTATTTTTGTGTACAGTTGTAAGGTAAGGATCCAATTTCATCCAGTTTTGCCAGAACCGTTTTTTTAACACCTTTATTGGAGTATAATTGCTTTACAATGGTGTGTTAGTTTCTGCTTTATAACAAAGTGAATCAGCTATACATATACATATATCCTCATATCTCCTTCCTCTTGCATCTCCCTCCCACCCTCCCTATTCCACCCCTCTAGGTGGTCACAAAGCACCGAGCTGATCTCCCTGTGTTATGCGGTTGCTTCCCACTAGCTATCGATTTTACATTGGGTAGTATATATATGTCCATGCCACTCTCTCACTTCATTCCAGCTTACCCTTCCCCCTCCCCGTGTCCTCAAGTCCATTCTCTACATCTGCGTCTTTATTCCTGTCCTGCCCCTAGGTTCGTCAGATACATTTTTTAATTTTTAGATTCCATATATATGTATTAGTATACAGTATTTGTTTTTCTCTTTCTGACTTACTTGACTCTGTGTGACAGACTCTAGGTCCATCCACCTCACTACAAATAACTCAATTTTGTTTCCTTTTATGGCTGAGTAATATTCCATTGTATATATGTGCCACATCTTCTTTTTCCATTCATCTGTCGATGGACACTTAGGTTGCTTCCACGTCCTGGCTATTGTAAATAGAGCTGCAATGAATATTGTGGTACATGACTCTTTTTGAATTATGGTTTTCTCAGGGTATATGCCCAGTAGTGGGATTGCTGGGTCGTATGGTGGTTCTATTTTCAGTTTTCTAAGGAACCTCCATACTGTTCTCCATAGTGGCTGTATCAATTTACATTCCCACCAACAGTGCAAGAGGGTTCCCTTTTCTCCACACCCTCTCCAGCATTTACTCTTTGTAGATTTTTTGATGATGGCCATTCTGAGTGGCAGCACCATTTTTTGAAGAGACTATCCTTTCCCCATTGTGTATTCTTGGCACCTTTGTTGAAGATGAGTTGACCATATATGTATGGGTTTATTTCTGGGCTCTCTATTCTGTTCCATTGGTCTATATGTCTGTTTTTATACAAGTATCATGCTGTTTTAATTACTGTAGCCTTGTAATATATTGTTTGTGAAATCAGGAAATGTGATGCATTCATGTTTATTCTTCTGTCTCAATATTGCTATGGCTGTTTGGGGTCCTTTGCTGTTTTTTATGTATTTTAGGATTCTTTTTTTAAATTTCTGTAAAAATAATGCCATTGGAATTTTGATAGGAATTTCATTGATTCTGTAGATTGCTTTGAATAGCATGGATATTTTTACAATATTAAATCTTCACTAACGTCTTTCCACTTGTTTGGCTAATTCTGGAAACTTCTCTTTTTCCCTTTTATACATCTGGAAACTGAGGCAAGGAAGGATGAGTTATCCCCACCAGCACACCTGGACTCCCTTTTAGCCCTTTTGCTACAGTTGCTTAGCTGTATGCCTCTACCAGATTCTTGCATTTGGGCACCCCCCAAATATAGTTTTTCAGCTTTCTCCATTTCACAGCCATGATGCCTGAGGGTCTTTTTCTTTGGCATTGATGCAGTTGTTTCTCCTTAAAACTAACTCAGCATCTATTCATTTTTTAAAACCCTTAATATACCATTTGGAGTTCTCCCAAGCCATATAGGCATTGCATCCTGAGCAGATTGAGGCAAGAAGGGCAGTAATTACCAAGGCATAAAGGGTCCTTCCCTCCTGACCAGAGCATGACATGTGGCTGCACAGTCTAAGCATGTAAAGGTTGATCACTTGCTCTACACATTCTGATACTGCTCAGAGATCTTACTCCAGCCAGCTCTGCAATACTGTGCAGAGCATCCCAGCAGCCAGTATGCATTCAGGACTGCCTTAATTAACGTTCTCCAGGGTCTGTCTAGGAATAAACAGGTCTAAGAAGGTATGAGTCAGGTGAGTAGGTTGAACTCTAGTTAAAGTTCCAATTTACTTTGAAATGAAGGGGCCACAGGAGACAGAAGCATCCCAGTCTTTCCAGTAGAAGTGTTGATCACCTATTTATTTCAGTGAACTCCAAGTACTTAGAAACATCCCCTGCCCATTACCTAGTAGAGGTGTCCATTGCCTTAAAGTAACTTACAGGTTACTTCAGTGGAAATGTACACTGACTGTGCAAAATCAGTGTTGATAGTCAGTAACACCTTTAATGCTAGGAATATGCAATAATGGTATCATCATGTCAAAGTGGTTACTAAAATGCCTCAGCACTTTTTTAATGTAAAAGATATAACCTTTTCCCCTCTTCCACTTAGCAAGCATGGCCTGCATTTCTCAAAAATAAGTAATTCCATGGCTACCTAGAAAGCATCTCCTCAGAGGAACTTGATATTAATTATGATACATCTCTTCCAAGCCCACATGTCTCCAATGTCCCAGCCAACTCTTCCATTTTCATATTTAAACCAGTCATCCATTCCCAGTGAATGTTGTCTCCAATGTCAGAGCTGCATTAGGACTAGAAGTTCTCAGATTGGGAGATTGCAGTGCCCTACAACCAACATTGCCTTTGGCTGGCTACTGCCACCATCCCCACACCATTGCCCCATGGGGAGCAGATGCACTCCAGAAACCCTTAGGGAGACTGGATAATCGGGAACCACATCTGTATTGGCCATGTGGGCAACAGGCACTCGTCTCAGGTTCTCGATTTTGCAAACTTCAGGGCTCCATGAAAGCCCCATCTAGAGGTTGGTGGCCAGTGACTCCCAGTCTTCTTCATGATGAGTTAGTAGGAATCAAATTGGGATTCCTTTGATTTAATTTTTTTATTGGGAGTGAGGGGAGGTGATTTTGTTTCTGATAAGAAGAAGAAGAGGGAACCATGGCCCTTCTAAGGCTTTGTAGAGTACCAAGTAGTGTTTAGCCAGAAATAAGTAATTTTGGAAGTATTTGATCAACTAAGCAGTCTTCAAAATGTGTTTTTCCTAATTACTTTTGCAGGTTACTCTGTGCAAAAGAATAGGTTTCTCTATTTTATTCAAAATAGTAAGTAGTTTCCCTGGATCTAGATGATAATAGTTGACATATTTCCTCAAATAGCAATCAGGAAACCCACTCTAGCATTTGTTTGTTGGTCAGCTTACATAGAGAAACGTGACTGTGTACTCCACATATTTCTAGTTTAATTACCAACTTGATGTTTTAAGGAAATCTCGGTTCTGTGCACAGAATTTCTTTTATTTTTCTTTTACTCCTCACAATCATTTTTCTGGTGCCGTCACCACCTTCAGTTCTCAGAACAGAGGATTATCCATGGTGATAAATTATGGTGCAGTGCAGTCATCCCAGTGACAGGCACAAGAGGATAGCTGTCCTGACTGACTCTCCAACTCCATTTTTCAGGGTAGTGAGACATTTTCAGTGTTCCTCTTCATGAAATCCAGAGAGCACCCCAGGCCAGCCCTTGCCCCCAAATCCTCTTTCAAAGAAGCTTATCACTCTGTAAGGAATGTCTCAGGAAATGGGAGCCATTTCTTTGGGGGAAAATATATTTACAGAGTGTGATTTTCTGTGTGTGTGTGTGTGTGTGTGTGTGTGTGTCTGTGTGTACTCATCTATGTGCATTTCACTTACATAAAAACTCCTAGCCCAGGCTATTGGGGACCATGTGTTCCCGAGTGTTCTTGGAAGTAAAAAAGGAACAAGTGAGCTTTTCATATGAGGGTTCCAGCAAGCTGGCTCTGAGAATGAGCCCCATTTATCAAGCAAAGAAAAGAATAAAAACAGGGGATTCCCTGGTGGCGCAGTGGTTGAGAGTCTGCCTGCTGATGCAGGGGACACGGGTTTGTGCCCCAGTCTGGGAAGATCCCACATGCCGCGGAGCAGCTGGGCCCGTGAGCCATGGCCGCTGAGCCTGCGCGTCCAGAGCCTGTGCTCCGCAACGGGATAGGCCACAACAGTGAGAGGCCCGCGTACCGCAAAAAAAAAAAAAAAAAAAAAAAGAATAACAACAGAAAAGATAGATGAAACCAGAAATATTATAACCCCCCAATGGAAAATAATGTTGATTTGGCAATTCCCATTGGATATATTACATGCTGTAATTTATTATATTATTATTTTGTCTGTTTCTTTAATCTTTGATCATTGTTCTTTTAAAAAGATGTTGGGATGCTGATTGCAATTTTTAAAAAAACTAGATAATATATAAATCAGCTATGGAAATCAGTTTTTTTTTGGTTTTTTTTAACATCTTTATTGGAGTATAATTGCTTTACAGTGTTGTGTTAGTTTCTGCTTTATAACAAAGTGAGTCAGGTATACAGATACATATATCCCCATATCTCTTCCCTCTTGTGTCTCCCTCCCTCCCACCCTCCCTATCCCACCCCTCTAGGTGGTCACAAAGCACCAAGCTGATCTCCCTGTGCTATGCGGCTGCTTCCCACTAGCTATTTTATATTTGGTAGTGTATATATGTCCATGCCACTCTCTCACTCTGTCCCAAGAAGATGTGGCACATGTATACAATGGAATATTACTCAGCCATAAAAAGAAATGAAATTGAGTTATTTGTAGTGAGGTGGAGGGACCTAGAGTCTGTCATACAGAGTGAAACAAGTCAGAAAGAGAAAAGCAAATACCATATGGAAATCAGTTTTAATTGATGCAAGGATGTGTCTGATTACTGTTAAATACCTTTTTTTAAAAAATTTGTTTTAGTTAGATACATAATGTTGTTTCATAAAGCCTGACACTGGTTGCAAAGCTCAGCTGTGAAAATGTAACAAAGTACTCTTAAACACGAATGTCAATTTCAAGTTATTTGAAATGATTCCTCCAGCAGTATAGTTACAGTATTTGATCTGAAACCAGAACCCATCTATTTCTGCTTTAGACAGTTGATCTTTTACAATATTTTAAAATAGGAAAAAATATATCCTTTATGTTGACCTTCATTTTAACCATTTTCAGAGATCTTCATTTCTTCGTGTATCTGGGTTACTGTCTGAGCATATACCTCTGCCTGAGAATTTTTTTAACATCGAGTGTAGTGCAGGTCTTCTTGTAATTACTTCTTTAAGTTTTTATTGTCTAAAAATTTATTATTTCACCTTAATTTTGAAAGATATGCTTTGTTGGGCATAAACTTCTAGATGACGGTTTTTTCTTTTTGTTTGTTTCTTTCAGCACTTTAAAGATGTCACTTCTGGCTTAACACAGTTTCAAAGGAGAACTAAGCTGTAATTATTATCTTTGATTTCTCTAGGATTGTGTCTTTTTCCTCTGGCTGCCTTCAAGATTTTCTCTTTATTTGTGATTTTAAACAGTTTTAATATGATATGTTTATGTGTTTTTAAATGGTATTTATCCTGCTTGGCACTTTCCAAACTTCTTGGATGTGTGATAAATTTTCTTTTATTATTTTTCCAAAAATGTCAGCCATTATTTTTATTTAACATCTTTTTAAAAATATTTATTTATTTAGGCTGTGCTGGGTCTTAGTTGCGGCATGCAAACTCTTAGCTGTGGCATGCATGCAGGATCTAGTTCCCCGAATAGGGATTGAACCCACCACCCTGCATTGGAGTGTGGAGTCTTACCCACTGGACCACCAGGGGAGTCCCCATTATTTTAAAAAATTATTTCTTTTGCCCAATTCTCTCTCTTTTTAGTCTTGATACCAGTTACACATATAAAAGACCATTTGATATTGTCCCTCAGCTCTTGGATGCTCCATTCTGGTTTGTCTTTTTTTCTCTATGTGCAATTACTACTGATTTATCTTCAAGTTCACTGATGGGTCAGTTAAAGGCATTCTTCATTTCTGTTACTATGGGGTTTTTTTCTTAATGCCTGAGATATCATTTAAAATTTTACATACAATTTTAATACTATGGTAAGATAGGTTAATTTACAAAGGTGAAAAAATATTTCCTTTTTCGATTGTGGTAAGACACTTACCAAGAGATCTACCCTCTTAAATGTTTAAGTGCACAATACAGTATTATTAACTATAGACACAGGTTTCACAGATCTCTAGGACTTAATCATAGATGCAAAAATCCTCAACAAAATACTAACAAACCAAATTCAATAGCACATTAAAAGGATCATACATCATGACCAAGTAAGATTTATCCCTGGAATGAAAAGATGATTTAACATACCCAAATCAATTAATGTGATCCACCACACTAACAAAATGAAGGATAAAAATCAACATGATCCTCTCAATAGATGGAAAGAAAGCATTTCACAAAATTTACCACCCTTTTGTGATAAAAACTCTCAAACTATTTATAGAAGGAATTTATCTCAACATATTGTAGGACAGATATTTTACTGTGTTTTAAATTACATATCAATTTCATTCGTTCTTATAGTTTCCATCTTTGCTGAAATTACCCATGTGTCTTTGCATGCTGTCCACCTTTTTCAGTAAAGTCTTTAACATATTTATTGTAATTGTTTTAAATTCCCTGTCAGAGCCTGGTTCTATTAATTGTTTTGTCTCTTAACAATGGGTTGTTTTCTTCTCTCTCTCTGTGTGTGTGTGTGTGTGTGTGTGTGTGTGTGTGTGTGTGTGTGTGTGCACATCTCATAATCTTTAATTGATGGCAGACTTGTCTGTAGGACAATAGATATTGACATAAACAATCATCATCTTAAAAAATGACAGTCATCTTTATGTTCACTATTTCACTTAGTATAATTAAAGATTTAAATTTTTGCCACAGGCATTGTGAAATTATATAGAACTACTTCTGTTGAAGGCTTGCGTTTCTGTACTTTGCTTGGCTAATCTTAAAGAATCATGACTGTTTCACATTTATTTTACTTCAATATAACTTGACCACAGAACTTACAGTGTCAAAGTAAATTGTTTATATATGGTAGTAAAGATAATGGTAGCTGTGGTGAGGAATAACTAATTGCAAAGTGACATCTTTGCTGAGATAATTTCTTGGCCTTAGCTGTTATACTTAATATTTGAAACAGAATAAATTCAAAAAATGCTAAGTTGAGAGATACATACATGAATTTTCTCTTTGCTCTTTCAGAATTGAGAAATAATTCATCCATTAAAAGTATACTGTTCATTGTTTTTTTGTATGTTCATTGAGTTGTGCAGCCATCACTAAAATCTAATTTTAAAACATTTTTATCTCCCCAACAGGAAACTCCGTGCCTATTAGTTGTCATTCCACATTCCCACACCTCCCTCCCCCCAACTGTAGGCAACCATTAATCTATTCAGTAGATTTGCCTGTTCTGGATATTTCCTATAAATGGAATCATATAAAATGTTGTCTTTTGTGATTGGCTTCTTTCATTTAGCATAGTATCTTCAAGGTTTATCCAGGTCATAGCATGTATCAGTACTTCATTCAATTGTATTGCCTAAAAATAATCCAGTGTATGGGCATTCCACCTTTTGTTTATCCATTCATTAGTTGATAGACATCTGGGTTGTTTTCACCTTTTGGCTGTTGTGAATAGTGATGCTATGAACATTTGTGTACAAGTTTTTGTTTGAATATCTGTTTTCAATTTTCTTGGGTATATATCTAGGAGTAGAATTTCTGGTTTTTGTGATTGCTCTATGTTTAACTTTTTGAGGAACTGTCAAGCTGTTTTCCAAAGTGGTTGCAACATCTTCCTTTCCCACCAGCAATGTTTGAAGATTCTAATTTCTCCACATCATCACCAAGATTTATTTTTTTCTCTCTTTTCTATTAAAGCTATCCTAATGGGTGTAAAGTGATACCTCCTTGTGGTTTTGACTTGCATTTTCCTAATGACTAATGATGTTAAGCATCATTTCAGGTGCACATTTGCTCCTTGTATATCTTTGAAGAAACATCTGTTCAAATCCTTTGCCCAATTTTAATTGGTTTACTTGTCTTTTTTATTATGGCAAAATATATACAACATAAAAGTTACTATTTTAACCTTTTTAAATAGTTCTGAGACTTTAAAGTACAGTAAGTACGTTCACATTGTTGTACACCCATCACCACTACCCATCTCCAGAACTTTTTCACCTTCCCAAACTGAAACTCTATACCCATTAAACACTAACTCTCTGTCCTCCTTCACCTCAGCCCTTGACAATTACAGTTCTACTTTCTGTCTCTCTATATTTGACTACTCTATGTACCTCATATTAATGGAACCTTAAAATATTTGTCCTTTTGCGACTGGTTTATTTCACTTTGCATACTGTCTTCAAAGTTCATTAATGTAGCATATATCAAAATATCCTTCCTTTTTAAAGCTGAATAATATTCCCTTATATATATATATACCACATTTGTTTATCCATTCATCCACTGATGATTGCTTTCACCTTTTGGCTATTATGAATAATATTGATATAAACATGCGTGTATTAATATCCAATTTCTCCACATCTTTGCCAACAGTTGTTATTTTCTTCTTTTGTTTCATTTTGTTTTAATAATAGTTAACCTAATGGATCTGAAGTGGTATCTCATTGTAGTTTTGATTTGCATCTCCCTAATGATTAGTGATATTCAGCATCTTTTCATGTGCTTTTATTGGCTGTTTGTGTATATTCTTTGGAGAAACATCTACTCAGATCCTTTGTCCAATCTTTAATTTCGTGTTTTTTATTACTGATTTGTAAAAGTACTTTGTATATTTTGGATACAAGCCCCCTATCAAGTATGTGACTGTAAATATTTTCTCCCATTCTGTGGGTTTTCAGTTTACTTTCTTATTGTGTTCTTGATGCACAAAAGATTTTACTTCTGATGAAGTCTAATTTATCTCTCTTTTTGCTGTTGTTTGTGCTTTTAGTATTGTATCTAAAAATCCATCCCTAGCCCAAAGTCATGAAGAGTTATTTCTGTTTTGTTTTAGCAGTTTTATATATAGCTCTTTCATTTAGGTCTCTGATCTACTTCGAGTTAATTTTTGTTTATTGTATGACATAGGGGTCCAACTTCATTCTTTTGCATGTGGATATTCAGTTGTCCCAATATCTCTTCTTTTTTTTTTTTTCCGGCCGCGCTACATGGCATGCCAGGATCTTAGTTCCCCAATCAGCAATCGAACCCACTGGGGAAGCCCCCCAGTACCATTTTTTCAAAAGACTGTTCTTTTGAAACTGTTCAAGGACCGCCAGGGAAGTCCCCCAGTACCATTTTTTCAAAAGACTGTTCTTTCCTCATTGACCTGTCTAGGCATTCTCTTCCCTTTTATTTAATTCAAAGTGAGTGCACAAGGTGTATGGGTTGTTAGAAAAGGTGAGGGAGGAAAAATTTGTATGTGGTGGTCTTCAGAAGCTAAACTTTAAGCAAGTTAAATATTCACGTTTCTTTTGAGTACAGTCTGATAATGAACTTAATAAGATACTGTTTCACAACAAAGTCTTGGAGGGTGCATTTCACATTTTCAGAATGGGTTTAACTTTTTCATTTGCAAGTATAAGCCACATGTATGCTTCTTGGATAAGTACTTGCAAATATGAGTATACAGAAAGTTAACTGAGTTTTTAAATGCATTTTCTGCTGAACAGGATAGATTCAGGTATAAATGTCTTTTGCCAAATATAAATTAATATTACATTCTCTTTCAATTTTTGTTCATACCCAATAAGGCTTTTAGTAAATGGAAATGATGCAGCTATATATCACACTTCCTGTGGTGTGTTTTAATGGGAAAAGTTTCTGACCCATCAATTTTAAATAATCCCAGAAAAGAAGTGTTTACCACGACTTCTCTTTTACACATGAACTGACAAAAATGTCATACTTATGCTCTGATCACAGCTACTATTGTCCCAACAATGCTAGTGAACAAAAAATTTTCCAGCTCTCATAACGTATTACAATGCTAGGATGAACCAATTGAAACATAGAAGACCAAAGCCATAAGATCATTAAAGACCATCTAATATTTAGCCCTCAAGTTTAGTTTGTTTGACACATAGTGTTTTAAAAATTAAAATTAGTTTACTTTTTTTTTTTTTTTTTTTTTTGGCGGTACGCGGGCCTCTCACTGTTGTGGCCTCTCCCATTGCGGGGCGCAGGCTCAGCGGCCATGGCTCACAGGCCCAGCTGCTCCGTGGCATGTGGGATCTTCCCGGACCGGGGCACGAACCCATGTCCCCTGCATTGGCAGGCGGACTCTCAACCACTGCGCCACCAGGGAAGCCCCCTTCTTTTTTTTTTAAATAGAGAGATTTCGTATAAAAGATTGAACTTTAAATTTTCCTTGAAATCTAAACCCTCTGGCAATACTGGGTCTGCATTCCCCAGTAGTAATGATAGGTCTCTCTGACACTAAGATGCTTGTTTCATTTCTATTAATTATTACACTTACACTTGTGTTTCATGTAGCAGCCCATTTCAGTCATTTATGTTAACTGCCTGGACCTTTACATCTGATCCATACTCACCCAAGTGTATTTTCCTAAGCCTGTCATAACAAATTACCATAAACTTGGTGGCTTAAAATAACAAAAACTTATTTTCTCATACTTCAGGAGACTAGAAGTCCAAAATCAAGATGTTAGCAGGTTTGGCTCTTTCTGGAGGCTCTGAGAGAGTACCTGTTCCATGCCTCTCTCTTAGCCTCTGGTGGCTACAGGCAATTCTTGGCATTCCTTGGCTTGTAGACCCATCATTCCAATCTCTACATCTGTCTTCGCATCACTTTCTTATCTGTGTTTGATTGTCTCAAATCTCCCTCTGCCTTTTTTCTATAAAAATACCTGTCATTAGATTTGGGGAACCCACCCTAAATCCAAGATGATCTAATCTCAAGATTCTTAATTATATCTGTAAAGACCCTTTCTCCAAATAAGGCCATATTCTCTTGTTCCAGGGGTTAGGACTCTTTTGGGGGCTACTGTTCAACCCACCACACCCCCATTGTACAGATAAGAAAACTGAATCCAAGATAGGTTAAGTAACTCATTCAAAATCATACAGCTACTTTATGATGCAGAGTTGATTCAAGAACCCTAGTCTACTGACTCTAAAAAGTCCTTTCTTCCATCCTATGCTGCTGCTTTACTTCTCATCAGTTTATCTTCCAAATAAATAGAGAATAAACAGAAATAATAAGTTGCCTCTATCTCTATTGCTTTGCCATTTTGTTTGTTATTTTGCCTGATGGAGACCTTTAGAAGTCACATATAGATTTCAAAATGATCACCACGGTAAGTCTAGTTATGATATGTCACCATACAAAGATATTATGGAGTTATTGACTATATTCCTGTGGAATTCTGTTTTTGTGGAATTATTCTGAATGTGGTTAGTCAGCCACTTTGAGGTTCAATTATCTGGCTAAGCTAGTGGTAAGAGTAGTTTCCAGTAGATAAAATCTATTCTACTGCCACCCCTATTTTGTTGGGGGTACCTTAAGTTTAGTTTTCAGTGGTGAGAGTGGATTTGGACTGAACCTTCCATATCCTCCGCCCACCCTCTCTTTGTAGCCCTCTCTGACCTACACACACAGAGACACACTGATGCACAAGCCCTACCATCGTCTTCCTGCCCCAGTATAGCCATTGAAGAACAAGCCGACTGGCAGACCAAGGTATCAAACCCTGATTTTAGACACATTAACACTATCTTGAAGCCAAAAATAAATGCCATTTTCATTGTAAGTTCGGTAAAAGAGTAAAAATAAAATGTTGTTATGATAAACTGTTCTCACCCTGGTTTCTCTTCATTGTACTCTAAGGTTTCTGTCCCCTTGACACTTGACTTTATAGGCTACAACCTTCCACAATGGCAATTATCATTTGTTCTGTGTCTAGTTTGGGAAACCTACAAGTTCTGGGATGAGGAGCTAAGAAATTTGAACCTCCAGCAAAATCACCCTTTACAATTCATTACCTGAGATGTAGAAGTTTATTCCTTTTGGAATAAATTACTTGAGTTTTTACTCAAATGATGCAGTGTGTTAGTTTGCTAGGGCTGCTATACAAGCTACTACAAACTGGGTTGCTTAAAAACAGAGGTTAATATTCTTACAGTTTTAGAGACTGGAAGTCTGAGATCAAGGTGTCAGCCACATGGGTTTTTTTGAGGTCTCTCTCCTTGGCTTGGAGACGGCCACCTTCTTTTTTTTTTTTAACATCTTTATTGGAGTATAATTCCTTTACAATGGTGTGTTAGTTTCTGCTGTATAACAAAGAGAATCAGCTATATGTATACATATATCCCCATATCACCTCCATCTTGCATCTCCCGCCCACCCTCCCTATCCCACCCCTCTAGGTGGTCACAAACACAGAGCTGATCTCCCTGTGCTATGCGGCTGCTTCCCACTAGCTATCTCTTTTACATTTGGTAGTGTATATATGTCCATGCCACTCTCTCACTTTGTCCCAGCTTCCCCTTCCCCTTCCCCGTGTGCTCAAGTCCATTCTCTACATTTGCGTCTTTATTCCTGTCCTGCCCCTAGGTTCATCAGAACCTTTTTTTTTTTTTTAGATTTCATATATATGTGTTAGCATATGGTATTTGTTTTTCTCCTTCTGACTTCCTTCACTCTGTATGACTGACTCTAGGTCCATCCATCTCACTAAAAACAACTCAATTTCATTTCTTTTTATGGCTGAGTAATATTCCATTGTATTAATGTGGATGGCCACCTTCTTGCTGCTGTTTCACATGGTCTTTTCTCTGTGCACTCATCCCTAGTGTCTCTCTATGTGTCATAATCTCCTCTTTTTATAAGGACACCAGTCATATTGGATTTTGGCCTATGCTGACAGCCTTATTTTAATTTAATTACCTCTTTAAAGACCCTATCTCCAAGTAAAGTCACATTCTGAGGTACTAGAGGGGTTTAGGGCTTCAACACATGAATTTGCGGGGGAGGGAAGGGAGGCACAATTCAACCCATAACATATACGATATTATTTCACACATTTTGAAATATTATAGTTAGAAGGGAATTTAGAAACTTTAGTATGGTCCCCTCATTTTGCAGTGGGTGGAGACTGGGGCACAGGGAGGTTACAACACTTGCCTATGGCAAGCCACATGGAGTTAATGGCAGAGGCAGGACTAGAAATCAGGTCTCCTGGCTCCAAGTTCCATGCCCTTTCCACCATACCATGTTGCCTTTAACCTCTCTCTCTCTCTCTCTCTCTCCCCTGACTATTTGTGATAGACTTGACAAAAATATATAATTAGTTGTTTTCAAAACTATGTTTACTTTTTTTTAAATTGGGGTATAGTTGTTTTTACAATGTTACTTTTATTTTCCTATACTTTCTACCCTCTACAGCTCACCTTTGGAAAAGAAAAAAATTAAGGAATTTTCTGCTTAATTTCTTATCACTTTTTCATTTTATATGTACATTTTTCATCCTTGCTTTGAAATAACTGGATTTTTTTCAAGGTAAATGAACTTGTCCTAGCCTGGTTAGACAAAGGACTAAAATCAAAGCGGCCTCAGCTTTTTTCTACCTTCTGAGATCTGAGGTAAAGAAAGAAGATTAGCATAAACCTCTGCTTCTCCCGTTTCTGTTTACCTGTCCTTATTCCTTACAGCAGGAAGTCAAGGATTCTAGAAACCTTGATATATATATACATCCCTCTTCTCCACTCGCCTTCATACCCCTACCCCTTCCAAGACAATAAATATCAACATTGAACTGGTGTTGTAAAAACTGCCCAGTTGTTCTTCCTTTAGCCCGAGGTAATTAAGTTCAAACCTCAGAACCTGATAGGAAAGAAAATTCTGAATGCAAATGTACCTTTTCTTCACTTGTAAATCTTCTCCACTCTGCCTTTTGAGAATGAAATATCAAGAGAGAAATAAGAGAAAATTTGAGTTATAAAGTGCAGGATCTGAGCTTTCAAAGATTTATTAAAGTTAGGTGTACTCTTCCATTTAATCCTTGAGGGGTTTAATTTTACTTAAATTACTGGCAGAAACTATTTGTTCTCAATGGTCAGTTAGTTACCTCAGTGGACCAGAGAACACTTTACTGTCTCTAAATCCCCAGTTATTTGCTTCTTGAGAGATAGGTGTTTAATGACAAAAAGCCTTTCTTCACATGAGTCCCTTGGGGTAACATAGCCCCCATGCTGCCCCTCTCTTGCCCTGCAGATTACTAAAGGACTCATCTGGTTAAGTCATCCCCTGTGAAGACATTAGAGGGCAGGGATTCATCCCTTATTGCCTCTACTGCGATGTGTCAGAGCTTGATCCTATTGCCCACTTAGTATAGACGGAAACACTGGAAGGCACTAAGACAGTATAGATGCCTGTGCCATTGAGGTACAAAAAAAATTAAATCCACGTCTTCCAAGCAGATATGTGTGGTACCACAGCCTTAATGATTTTGACTCTCCAGGAGGTAGGAACATAGATTAAATTGGACTGGCATGTTCTCAGACTGGACATGAATGTTGGGGTGAAAATAAGCACAGGATCATATTATTTAATAAACAATGTGGACAACATGAGATAATAGAGCAGCAATTTCTTTTTCAAACAGTATTCTAGAAATTCCTGATTTGGGGGGGTGGGGTTTGGCTACATGGCTCTAGTCCTTCCCCTATTGAAGTCATTTCAACTGGACTTTTCCATTTTATGTGTGTGTGTGTGTGTGTGTGTATAAAGTGGGTGTGGTTCAAAAAATATTTAATATAAAGTTCCACATTTTATGTTTTAAAATTTTAGTTTCTGTTTAATAGTTCATTTGAACAAAAATTTCTCACCCTCTAAAAAATGTTCTAGTGTACTATGGGAGACAATTTCTTCCCGATTTTTTAATATATTTATATTAAAAATCTTAGGTATATAAAACAAAACTGAGTAGTGTTATATCCTTAAATATTTTTTTACTGAAAACAATAAAATTGGAACTGCCCTGCTTTTGCTGTACCTATTGAACAAGTTTCCTTCCCAGAGTGACAATTCACATTCATCATCAGCCTTTCCCCATTCTTATTTTCAGCAGTCGGAATAACAAGTGCCATTATGATGTCTGATGTATCTGGAGCCAGGCTCTGACAGAAACAGAGTTCTCTTGCTTTCTTCTCTTTGCAATTATTAAGGCTTTCAGCAGACATTTGCACCCGTGTACTTTAGTGGCTGCCACTCTTACTGTGATTTTTAAGTGTTTTCCTCTATTATTATTACTTTTCTAACATCTTATTGGAGTATAATTGCTTTACAATGGTGTGTTAGTTTCTGCTTTATAACAAAGTGAATCAGCTATACATATACATATATCCCATATCTCTTCCCTGTTGCATCTCCCTCCCTCCCACCCTCCCTATCCCACCCTTCCAGGTGGTCACAAAGCACCTAGCTGAACTCCCTGTGCTATGCGGCTGCTTCCCACTAGCTATCTATTTTACGTTTGGTAGTGTATATATGTCCATGCCACTCTCACTTTGTCCCAGCTTACCCTTCTCCCTCCCTCTGTCCTCAAGTCCATTCTCTAGTAGGTCTGCGTCTTTATTCCCGTCCTGCCCCTAGATTCTTCATGAACATTTTTTTTTTTAGATTCCATATATACATGTTAGCATATGGTATTTGTTTTTCTCATTCTGACTTACTTCATTCTGTATAACAGTCTCTAGGTCCATCCACCTCACTACAAATAACTCAACTGGTTTCCTTTTATGGCTGAATAATATTCCATCGTATATATGTGCCACATCTTCTTTATCCATTCATCTGTCAAAGGACACTTAGGTTGCTTCCATGACCTGGCTATTGTAAATAGTGCTGCAGTGAACATTGTGGTACATAACTCTTTTTGAATTATGGTTTTCTCGGGTATATGCCCAGTAGTGGGATTGCTGGGTCGCATGGTAGTTCTATTTTTAGTTTTCTAAGGAACGTCCATACTGTTCTCCATAGTGGCTGTATCAATTTACATTCCCACCAACAGTGCAAGAGGGTTCCCTTTTCCCCACACCCACTCCAGCATTTACTGCTTGTAGATTTTTTGATGATGGCCTTTCTGACTGGTTTGAGGTGATACCTCTGTGTAGTTTTGATTTGCGTTTGTCTAATGATTTGTGATGTTGAGCATCATTTCATGTGTTTGTTGGCAATCTCTATATCTTCTTTGGAGAAATGTCTATTTAGGTCTTCTGCCCATTTTTGGATTGGGTTGTTTATTTTTTTGATATTGAGCTGCATGAGCTGCTTGTAAATTTTGGAGATTAGTCCTTTGTCAGTTGCTTCATTTGCAAATATTTTCTCCCACTTTGAAGGTTGTCGTTTCGTCTTGTTTATGGTTTCCTTTGCTGTGAAAAAGCTTTTAAGTTTCATTAGGTCCCATTTCTTTATTTTGGTTTTAATTTCCATTTCTGTAGGACGTGGGTCAAAAAGGATCTTGCTGTGATTTATGTCATAGAGTGTTCTGCCTATGTTTTCCTCTAAGAGTTTTATACTGTCTGGCCTTGCATTTAGGTATTTAATCCATTTTGAGTTTACTTTTGTGTATGGTGTTAGGGAGTGTTCTAATTTCATTCTTTTCCATGTAGCTGTCCAGTTTTTCCAGCAACACTAATTGAAGAGGCTGTCTTTTCTCCATTGTATATTTTTGCCTCCTTTATCAAAAATAAGGTGACCATATGTGTGTGGGTTTATCTCTGGGCTTTCTATCCTGTTCCATTGATCGATGTTTCTGTTTTTGTTCCAGTACCATACTGTCTTGATTACTGTAGCTTTGTAGTATAGTCTGAAGTCAGGGAGCCTGATTCCTCCAGCTCTGTTCTCCTTTCTCAAGACTGCTTTGGCTATTCAGGGTCTTTTATGTTTCCATACAAATTGTGAAATTTTTTGTTCTAGTTCTGTGAAAAATGCCAGTGGTAGTTTGAAAAGGATTGCATTGAATCTGTAGATTGCTTTAGGTAGTATAGTCATTTTCACAATGTTGATTCATCCAATCCAAAAACATGGTATATCTCTCCATCTGTTCGTATCATTTTTAATTTCTTTCATCAGTGTCTTATAGTTTTCTGCATACAGGTCTTTTGTCTCCTTAGGTAGGTTTATTCCTCGGTATTTTATTCTTTTTGTTGCAATGGTAAATGGGAGTGTTTCCTTAATTTCTCTTTCAGATTTTTCATTATTAGTGTATAGGAATGTAAGAGATTTCTATGCATTACTTTTGTATCCCGCTACTTTACCAAATTCATTGATTAGCTCTAGTAGTTTTCTGGTAGCATCTTTAGAATTCTCCATGTATGGTATCATGTCATCTGCAAAGAGTGACAGCTTTACTTCTTCTTTTATGATTTGGATTCCTTTTATTTCTTTTTTTTCTCTGATTGCTGTGGCTAAAACTTCCAAAACTATGTTGAACATTAGTGGTGAGAGTGGACAACCTTGTCTTGTTCCTGATCTTAGAGGGAATGGTTTCAGTTTTTCACCATTGAGAATGATGTTGGCTGTGGGTTTGTCATATATGGCCTTTATTATGTTGTGGCAAGTTCCCTGTAAGTCTACTTTCTGGAGGGTTTTTTTAATCATAAATGGGTGTTGAATTTTGTCAAAAGCTTATTCTGCATCTATTGAGATGATCATATGGTTTTTCTTCTTCAACTTGTTAATATGGTGTATCACATTGATTTATTTGCATATATTGAAGAATCCCTGCATTCTTAGGATAAACCCCACTTGATCCTGTTATATGATCCTTTTACCGTGCTGTTGGATTCTCTTTGCTAGTATTTTGTTGAGGAGTTTTGCATCTACGTTCATCAGTGATATTGTCCTTAGTTTTCTTTCTTTGTGACATCTTTGTCTGGTTTTGGTATCAGGGTGATGGTGGCCTTGTAGAATGAGTTTGGAAGTGTTCCTTCCTCTGGTATATTTTGGAAGGGTTTGAGAAGGATGGGTGTTAACTCTTCTCTAAATGTTTGATAGAATTCGCCTGTGAAGCCATCTGATCCTGGGCTTTTGTTTGTTGGAAGATTTTTAATCACAGTTTCATTTTCAGTACTTGTAATTGGTCTCTTTATATTTTCTATTTCTTCCTGGTTCAGTCTCAGAAGGTTGTGCTTTTCTAAGAATTTGTCGATTTCTTCCAGGTTGTCCATTTTATTCGCATATAGTTGCTTGTAGTAATCTCTCATGATCCTTTGTATTTCTGCAGTGTCAGTTGGTACTTCTCCTTTTTCTTTTCTAATTCTATTGATTTGAGTCCTCTCCCTTTTTTCTTGATGAGTGTGACTAATGGTTTATCAATTTTGTTTATCTTCTCAAAGAACCAGCTTTTAGTTTTATTGACCTTTGCTATTGTTTCCTTCATTTCTTTTTCATATATTTCTGATCTGATCTTTATCATTTCTTTCCTTCTGCTTACACTGGGGGTTTTGTGTTCTTATTTCTCTAATTGCTTTAGATATAAGGTTAGGTTGTTTATTTGAGATGTTTCTTGTTTCTTATGGTAGGATTGTATTGCTATAAACTTCCCTCTTAGAACTGCTTTTGATGTATCCCATAGGCTTTGTGTTGTCGTGTTTTCATTGTCATTTGTTTCTAGGTATTTTTTGATTTCCTCTTTGAGTTGTTCTGTGATCCCTTCATTATTAATTAGTGTATTGTTTAGCCTCTATGTGTTTGTATTTTTTTACAGATTTTCCCTGTAATTGATATCTAATCTTATAGCATTGTGTTCGGAAAAGATACTTGATATGATTTCAATTTTCTTAAATTTATTGAGGCTTGATTTGTGACCCAAGATATGATCTATCCTTGATGTTCCATGAGCACTTGAGAAGAAAGTGTATTCTGTTGTTTTTTGATGGAAAGTCCTATAAATATCAATTAAGTCCATCTTTTTTAAAAAAAATATTTACTTATTTATTTGGTTGCACCAGGTCTTGGTTGCGGCAGGCAGGGTCCTTAGTTATGGCATGCAAACTCTTATTTGCGGCATGCATGTGGGATCTAGTTCCCTGACCAGGGAGCGAACCTGGGCCTCCTGCGTTGGGAGCCCAGAGTCTTAACCACTACGCCACCAGGGAAGTCCCGAAGTCCATCTTTTTAATGTATCACTTAAAACTTGTGTTTCCTTTTTTATTTTCATTTTGGATGATCTGTCCATTGTTGAATGTGGGGTGTTAAAGTCCCCTACTATGATTGTGTTACTGTGGATTTCCCCTTTTATGTCTGTTAGCACTTGCCTTATGTATTGGGGTTCTCCTATGTTGGGTGCATAAATATTTCCAATCGTTATATCTTCTTCTTGGATTGATCTCATGATCATTATGTAGTGTTCTTCTTGTCTCTTGTAATAGTCTTTGTTTTAAAGTCAATTTTGTCTGATAGGAGAACTGCTATTCCAGCTTTCTTTCAATTTCCATTTGCATGGAATGTCTTTTTCCATCCCCTCACTTTCAGTCTGTATGTGTCCCTTGGTCTGAAGTGGGTCTCTTGTAGACAGCATATATATGGGTCTTGTTTTTGTATCCATCCTGCCAGTCTGTGTCTTTTGGTTGGAGCATTTAATCCATTTACATTTAAGGTAATTATTGATATGTATGCTCCTATTGCCATTTTATTAATTGTTTTGGGTTTGTTATTGTAGGTCTTTTCCTTCTCTTGTGTTTCCTGCCCAGAGAAGTTCCTTTAGTATTTGTTGTAAAGCTGGTTTGGTGGTGCTGAGTTCTCTTAGCTTTTGCTTGTCTGTAAAGGTTTTAATTTCTCCATCGAATCTGAATGAGATCCTTGCTGGGTAGAGTAATGTTTGTTGTAGGTTTTTCCCTTTCATCACTTTAAATATGTCCTGCCACTCCCTTCTGGCTTGCAGTTTCTGCTGAAAGATCAGCTGTTAACCTTATGTGGGGATTCCCTTGTATGTTATTTGTGGGCTTTCCCTTGCTGCTTTTAATATTTTTTCTTTGTATTTAATTTTTGATAGTTTGATTAATATATGTCTTGGCATGTTTCTCCTTGGATTTATCCTATATGGGACTCTCTGTGCTTCCTGGACTTGATTAACTATTTCCTTTCCCATATTAGGGAATTTTTCAACTATAATCTCTTCAAATATTTTCTCAGTCCCTTTCTTTTTCTCTTCTTCTTCTGGGACCCCTATAATTCGAATGTTGGTGCTTTTAATGTTGTCCTAGAGGTCTGTGAGACTGTCATCAATACTTTTCCTTCTTTTTTCTTTATTCTGCTCTGCAGTAGTTATTTCCACTATTTTATCTTCCAGGTCACTTATCCGCTCTTCTGCCTCAGTTATTCTGCTATTGATTCCTTCTAGAAAGTTTTTAATTTCATTTATTGTGTTGTTCATCATTGTTTGTTTGCTCTTTAGTTCTTGTAGGTCCTTGTTAAACGTTTCTTGTATTTTCTCCATTTTATTTCCAAGATTTTTGATCATTTTTACTATCATTACCTGATTTGTTTTTCAGGTAGACTGCCTATTTCCTCTTCATTTGTTTGGTCTTGTGGGTTTTTACCTTGCTCCTTCATCTGCTGTTTGTTTCTCTGTCTTTGCATTTTGCTTAACTTTCTGTGTTTCGAGGGTCTCCTTTCTGCAGGCTGCATGTTCGTAGTTCCCGTTGTTTTTGGTGTCTGCCCCCAGTGGGTACGGTTGGTTCAGTGGGTTGTGTAGGCTTCTTGGTGGAGGGGACTAGTGCCTGTGTTCTGGTGGATGAGGCTGGATCTTGTCTTTTTGGTGGGCAATTCTGCATCCAGTGGTGTGTTTTCATGTGTCTGTGACCTTATTTTGATTTTAGGCAACCTTTCTGCTAGTCGGTGGTGTTGTCTTTCTGTCTTGCTAGTTGTTTGGCTTGGGGTGTCCAGCACTGTAGTTTGCTCATCATTGATTGGAGCTGGGTCTTGGCATTGAGATGGAGATCTCTGGGAGATTTCCGCCAGTTGATATTATGTGGAGCTGCGAGGTCTCTTGTGGACCAATGTCCTGAACTCTGCTCTCCCCTCTCAGAGGCAGAAGCCTGACACCCGGCCAGAGCACCAGGACTCTGTCATCCACACGGCTGCTAGTGTTGCAGGGTCTCCTGCAGAGGCAGGGGGCATCTTTGGCTCGTCATGGAGAGAAGGACACTGGCAGCAGAAGTCTGGGAAGCACTCCTTGGCATGAGCCCTCCCAGAGTCCACCAGTAGCCCCACCAGAGAGCCTGTAGCTTCCAGTGCTGGGTTGCCTCAGGCCAAAAAACCTTTTCCTCTGTTATTAAGTATGGTCCTGAAGAAGAGATATTGTGTAGTGGGAATAGAAGTGTTGAGCTCTAGTGGATGGTTCTTTTGTGAGAGCATACCTTTGAGCAAGCCACAGAGGAATGTATTGGAGGGAAATATTTGAGAACCACTTCTATTCTTCTCCAGCACTACTGCTCATTCACAGGGATAGAACTAGTTCTGTGAAAGACACACAATGTGGGGACATCTGGTGGGCTAGATTTGCTGCAGTGGCCTCATCAACTGGTTCATATTAATCGTAGCAACCATCCGTGGCTTTACCATTGCTCCAGTTTGCCGTTTGCAGCCGTCTTTGTTTGGTAGTGAACTGTCCTTTGCCTAAGTGCAGACCTCAGATCTGTTTAGCAGACCTGAGAGATTGTCAGAAATACATTATTTCGAGTAGTGTGGCCTAAAATTCTAAGAAACCATGTTGCTAATAGGAGGGAAGTCATAATTTCTGAGTATTTGATGTTCCAATTATTACAGTTTACATATATACACATAAAATTTCTTAACTGTTCCTATGTACTCTATTCATTAATTCCATACAATTATATAGCACTTTACATTCTCCAAAATAGTTTCCCATACATTCTTGTTTAATCTTTACACTATATCTGTGAGTTTAAAATTACTCTCTATTTTATAGATAAAAGAAGTGAGGTTAAGAGAGGTAACATATGTTGTAAGATTTCAGAGCTAGGAAATAATTGGTCCTGAATTCTTTTTCTAAATTCCTAGCCTACTACTTTTGTCTATTACACCCCACCTATCTTTGTTACAGAGGTAGTGTGTTATAATAGAGCCAGACTGCCTGCATTTGAATTGCATGTCATTTACTTCCTAGTGATGTGACCTTAGATAAGTCATTAAACCTCTCTGTGCTAAACTTTTCTCATTTGATAAATGGGAGTGATAATGGTACCTACCTCATAGGACTGTTGTGAGGATTAAATGAGTTGAGATGTGGAAAGTACTTAGAACAGTGATTTGAATAGTCAATGTTATATTAGCATTTTTTGCCATCATTACTTTTATTATTATCATCCTTGTTATGAGCAGCAACAGCATTATTGCATAGCATGGTGGTTAAGATCTCATTCGTTTAACACAGACTTCCTGGATTCAAATCCAGACTCCACCACTGACCAACTGTGTGACTTTGGACAAGTTACTTCAGTGCTCTGTGCCTCAGTTTCTTTTTTTTATATCTTTATTGGAGTATAATTGCATTACAATGTTGTGTTAGTTTCTGCTGTATAACAAAGTGAATCAGCTATATGTATCCATATATCCCCATATGCCCTCCCTCTGGTATCTCCCTCCCACCCTCCCTATCCCACCCCTCTAGTGGTCACAAAGCATCAAGCTGATCTCCCTGTGCTATGCAGCAGCTTCCCACTAGCCATCCATTTTACATTTGGTAGTGTGTATGTGTCAATGCTACTCTCACTTCATCCCAGCTTCCCCTTTCCGCCCTGTGTCCTCAAATAATTTTCAGTTTCTTCATACATAAAATGCTAGTCACACAAGGAAGGCTGCTATGACTATTAAATGAGTTAATCCATGTAACATGCTTAGCCCAATGCTCGATGCATAGAACCCCCACTTGCCTTATTCTTAATATCTTGGCTGCAAACTCAACCCCACAAAGTGTCTGTATGGCAGTTGTGTATTGTATGTGGCATATGTAATTCATCAGTTCTCTATAGTCTAATCACACAAGCCAGTGGTTTGGTTGTCATGGCAGTTCTTCAGTAGGAATGTATTTGTCATATAAAAGTTATTTTTGGTCAATCAGTGTGGTGTGGTGAAATGAGCATTCACTGGAGATCTGGTTCTATTACTGAGTGGCCTTCCAAGTGAAATTCTAGAGCCTAGAGAAATTATTTTAGCAAGAGTAAGAAATAACTTCCCCATCACCCTCTTTTCTGTCTGCTGCTTAGCTGTGATCTATAGTTTCCAGCTTATAGTTGAATGAGCCTATACTGGGAAGGCAGTGTGGTATTATTATATTTAGAGACAAAAAATGTTTCTAGGTTGAATTTTTTTCCAGTACTATACTACAAGTCAATTGGAAAATGAGATATACTTAGCAGTTTCTTGAGAAGTAACTTTGCTAGACCCCATTTGTTAAGCACTCAGAGGGTTCCTATGCACAGCTTCACAAGTAAACCCTCAGTTTATGGGATGATTTTATTCTAAAAGATCATTTTTAGGTAGGTTGTTGGGCAATTGCATGTTTTCTTGTAAAAAAATAATGATATTATGGTGGGGAAGATCCCAGATTAGCCCACAAAATTGGATTTAACCTGTGATATGGTTGAAATATTGTACATGCAGTTCATAAATCATGTGCAAGAGTGCTGTCTCAGTACTAGTAATTAAAGCAAAAATATAATTGAGTAAGAAGTAGCACCTTGAATGCTAAAGCATGAGAATAGCAGAGTTAACTACAGGTTGAGGAGATAGATGGAGGCTTTGGGAGATTGTTTCTGAAGAGCACTTCTGGGTACTTTCAATGGACATTGGAAGTTGATGGCATAGGTTTTATGTGTAATTTCACTTCAGAAAAGATGGCTTTCCTTTTCCTTGATACAGGTATCTTACTAACAGTGCTCTTACAACTATCCAGCCATGATTATGGTCATTTGGGGTTCACAAATAGAACAAATTTACTGAGAGAGAGGTTATCTTGAAGTAACTGGGCAAAAGAGAGGGGAAGGAAGAAAGATTTAAAGGGGCATTTTTGGTCCATGAGAGAACGTGATTGTAAGGTGGAGTTGATGAACCACTATGAATGATGGAAGAAGAGAAGTGGGAGCTCAGCTCGTACACAGGATCCCAATGGAAAGAAAGAAGTGAGATGCTTTCCATGATACCCCAGCACCTTTTAAATTTCTACTCAAACATTCTTCCTATACTGTAGTTCTTCATATATGTCCTCTCTCCTCTGCTAGACCACCTCTTGGAGGGAGAAATGATTTCTTATCCATCACTCTGCTGCCAATAATACCTAGCACGTAGTAGGTGTATAACACATTGTATGTTGAAATGAAATTAGATGTGATCTCAAAGCTGAAACTGTTTCGTTTTTATTTGACCAGGGCATTAAAAGGCTGTAAAACTCTACCCTCAACTTGCAGGTGGTACATAATACTAGTATTTGCCAGAGCTGAATTCTGACTTGCAATATTCCAAATAGAGAACTGAGAATTCACACATAAATCATCTCTGTTTGGTTATAGACATATCCTCTTCTCTCCATTTCATGGGTGACACCTTTATTCAGCCTTTATTTCTCTAATCTCCCTCCCTTGGAGCAGAATCTGGCCAAACGGAATTTGCAAACACTCTGTACATGGAACTTTGGAGGCTCCCTGATTGACAAAGCTCTTTGGAGACACACATTTTACTTTATAGCTTCCCTCAGGAACACAAAGCATCATGCTCGTTCCGAAGAGGTTTGACTATTGATTCTTTGTCTTCCTCTTTGCTTTTGTTCATCTGACCCCTTCCCTGATTCATTCCTGCTGGAGACAAACCACATGCTGAACCATGGAGAACAGTCTGTAATGAAAAAATAAGCTGCTCCCAATTTTAAATATTGCATGTTGGGGCAAAGGCAGATTTCCTTTTCCTCTAAAGCTATAACATTAAAAAAAATTCTGTTTGATATTCAGAGTTATTTGATCTGGCGGTTTAACAACTCTTGATGTTTTAATTGCTTCTTTAAAGGATTTCATCTACATTTCTAGGTTTATTTTTATTTTACTCTGAAGGAATGTCAATATTAGCCATCACTTTGCCCAGTAAGTTACCATTGCAGGATCTTGGAGTAAAATCCAGTAATTACTGGAGCTGGTAATTTAAGACCCTGCTGAGAAACTTGGCAATTTCCCTTTTGCTGAGGAGGCATCTTTTCCCATGGGGCTAGCAATCATTTATGGTTCTGAATCAATTTTTCCCCCAGTTTATTGAGAAATAATTGACATACACCACTGTATAAGATTAAGGCATATAGCATGATGGTTTGATTTACATGTATTGTGAAATGATTATCAATAGGTTCAGCTAACATCCATCTTCTCATATAGAAAAGAAAGAAAAAAGAAAACAAAAATATTTTTCTCCTTCTGGGGAGAACTCATAAGATTTACTGTCAGCAACTTTCAAATATATTATACAGCAGTGTTACCTATAGTCATCGTGTTGTATATTACATGCCTAGTACTTATTTATCTTACAACCAAGATATATAACTATTTATCTTATAACTAAGATATATATGTACCTTTTGACAACCTTCCTCCAATTTCCCCTCAGCATTTGGTAACCACAAGTCTGGTCTTTTTATCTAGGAGTTTTGTTTTTTTTGTTTTGTTTTGTTTTTGTTTTTGTTTTTGTTTTTGTTTTTGTTTTAGATCCCACATACCCACATATACGAGATCATACAGTATTTGTCTTTCTCTGACTTATTTCACTTAGCATAATGCCTTTAATTTCCGTCCATGTTGTCGCAAATGGTAGTATTTCCTTGTTTTTATGGCTAATATTCCATTGTATATATACACCACAACTTCTTTATACATTCATTTATTGATCGACATTTAAGTTGTTTCCATGTCTTGGCTATTGTAAATAATGCTGCTATGAACATGAGGGTGCAGATATCTTTTCAAGTTAGTGTTTTTGTTTCCTTTATATATATTCTCAGATGTGGAATTGCTGGATCATATCGCAATTGTATTTTTAATTTTTTGAGGATCCTCCGTACTGTTTTCCATAGTGGCTGTACTAATTAACAATCACATCAACAGTGCACAAGGGTTCCCTTTTCTTCACATCCATGCCAGCATTTGTTATCTGTCTTTTTTGAAAATTTATTTTATTGAAGTATAGTTGATTTACAATGTTGTGTTAATTTCAGCTGTACAGCAAAGTGATTCAGTTATACATAATATATATACATTCTGTTTCATATTCTTTTCCCCTGTGCTATACAGTAGGACCTTGTTGTTTATCCATTCTATACATAATAGTTTGCATCTGCTAATCCCAAACTCTCATTCCATACCTCCCCCACACCCCTCCCCCTTGGCAACTACAAGTCTGTTCTCTATGTCTGTGAGTCTTCTTGTTTTTTTGATGATGGTCATTCTAACAGATGTGAGGTGATATCTCATTGTGGTTTTATTTTACATTTCCCTAATGACTAGTGATGTTGAGCATCTTTTTATATACCTCTTGGCCTTTCATATATCTTCTTTGGAGAAATGTGTATTCAGGTCCTTTGCCCATTTTTTTAATTGGGCTATTTTTTGTGGGAGTGGTATTGAGTTGTATGGTTTCTTCATATATTTTGGATATTTAACCCCTTATCAGATATGTGGTTTGCAAATGTTTTTCCCATTCTGTAGGTTTTCTTTTCACTTTGTTGATGGCTTTTTTTTGCTGTGCAGAAGCTATCTAGTTTGATGTAGTCCTACTTGTTTATTTTTTTATTTTGTTGCTTGTGCTTTATGTGTTGTATCCAAGTAATCATTACCAAGACCCATATCAAGGAGCTTTGTTCCTGTTTTCTTCTAGGAGTTTCGTGGTTTCAGGTCTTACATTTAAGTCTGAAACCCATTTTGAGTTTATTTTTGTGACTGGTGTTAAGATATGGCTCCAGTTTCATTATTTTACATATAAATATCCAATTATCCTACCACCATTTATTGAAGACTATCTTTTCCCCATTGAGTCTTCTTGGCTCCCTGGTTAAATAATAGTTGACCATATATGCTTGGGTTTATTTCTAGACTCTCAATCCTGTTCCATTGGTCTATTTGTCTGTTTTTATGCCAGTACCATACTGTTTTGATGACTATAGCTGTAGAGTATAGCTTGAAATCAGGAAGTGTGATGCCACTACTTTGTTCTTCTTTCTCATGATCTCTTTGGCTATTTGGGGTCTTTTGTGGCTCCATATAAACTTTAGGAGTGTTTTTTTCTCTATTTCCATAAAAAAATGCCATTGGAGTCTTGATGGGGTTTGCATTGAATCTATAGATGACTTTTGATGGTGTTGATATTTCAACAATATTAGTTCTTCCAATCCATATACACAGGATACTTTTCCATTTATTTGTGTCTTCTTCAATTTCTTTCATCAATGTCCTATAGTTTTAAGAATAGAGATCTTTCACCTCCTTAGTTAAATTTAATTCATAAGTAGTTTTATTGTTTTGTTCTGAATCTATTTTATTTTGTTTTATCTTTTATGGGTTTTTTTGATGTGAACCAATTTTAAAGTCTTTTATTGAAATTGTTACAATATTGCTTCTGTTTTATGTTTTGGTTTTTTGGCCGTGGGGCATGTGGGATTCCAGCTCCTGGACCAGGGATCAAACCCACACCCCCTGCATTGGAAGGCGAAGTCTTAACCACTGGACCACCAGGGAAGCCCCTCTGAATCAGTTTTAAATAATTGTTGTACCTTCAAGATCAGCTTTCTATGTTCCTTTGGAAGAGATTGAGGTCATTCTATTCTGGGTGTTTTTTTTGTTTGTTTGTTTGTTTTTGCAGTACGCAGGCCTCTCACTGTTGTGGCCTCTCCCGTTGCGGAGCACAGGCTCCGGACTCGCAGGCTCAGCGGCCATGGCTTACGGGCCCAGCCACTCCGCAGCACGTGGGATCTTCCCAGACCGGGGCACGAACCCGTGTCCCCTGCATTGGCAGGCGGACTCTCAACCACTGCGCCACCAGGGAAGCCCCTGGGTGTTATTTTTAAGTCCCTCTTAACTCAGATAAATGTGCAATTATAAGATGTGTTAACAAGAAAAACTCAGTCAACTCACAATCTCCTAGGGTATTACTTCATTTTTGTCTATTCATATTCTTCCAGGATCAAATAGAATACTTTGTTGGCATGCTACTTATACGTATGCATCTAGCCATTTGAATTCTCTGAACCAAACTACTTATATTCAAAGATGAAAGTGTCTTCTGAGATCATCTAATCTAGCCCCTTCTAAATGTTTTAACTTGTATTCATTAATAAAAGGGGGGCTGGTTGAGCCCACGTCTTTGCTCTTTTGTTATATATCCTTTGAATTTTTCCCATTAAGAAATGTTTATTAAATGCTTACATGGTGAACGCAGTCCAAAGTAATTTGCTTCAGGAGGCATGGTTCTTGGAGTTTTGTATCCTACACGCTAAAACCAATGGCACTGACTTTTACATTTTCTCTTCTAAACTTTCTTTACACTCCCTCACCACCACCACCCACCCCATAGCATACATTTTGAGGAGATGAAAACAAATCTCCTAAACATTTATTTTCCTGCTTTGAAGCAGCACTGCAAGAAGAGGCTTCCTTTTGCAGGACATGCTTTACCCTTGACAGGGATAATCAAAGGTTAAATGAAAGGACCAGCCAACTGCTTGACAAAGGGGGCACTGGCTAAGATGGTTGGGGAGAAGTGGACTTAAGCAACTAGGTGTATTATTCAGCTACCCATTATCTTTTCTTGCCTTTACCCTCTCTTCCAAACACTAGGAATATAAGACCTTATACTTAAGCCTTTATACATATATACTTTATACTTGTATATTACTATCAAAAACATTTTTTGAGAAACGGAACCAACTACTAATTCAACTGTCTGGTTCCTCTTCTGAAATTTAAAAAAAGTGCTTAAAATCCAGAAATTTCCAAATGAAGCTCACAAGTTTGTCTACTGGTCATTTTTTGTGCCACTTCACTGGGCTTAAGGTCAGTCTCTTCTTTGGGCTTTCTGGACTATTTTATTCTTGGCATCCATTTTCAATAGCTAACACTCAGTCATTGAAAATTTCAGAGACTGCTACCATGTGAGGAATTTCAAAATATGAATTATGGTAGTTGGAAAATCAGATGTACACAGTATAATGTTAGAACCTGTTCTTGCCTGGATCAGTTTTACTGAGTCTGCCCCTTTCTGCTAGTGTTCACCCATCTTCACCATTCCCAGCCCAAGTGTTTTTTCTTTTCTCTTGACTTCACCAGACTGTAAACTACATGAAGGAGGAGACTACCCAGTCTGTCTGATTCACGGGTATAAGTCTGTATATGTCGTATGACTAACATAATACATGGCACATAGAACACTCAATAAATATTTATTGACTGAACTGAGGCCAATAGTGTTATCTTAGTTCTTGTATTTGCTTCTACCACCAGCCTAGATAGAGTCTTCTGGCTGAACTCTGCCTAGTTATTGAAACAAGGTCCTTTATGGCTCTCTGTTTATCTTTGAGTATAGACTACACCCCAGCAACCCTCAACTACCTTCTTAGTTCTAATGGCAATATTTCTCTGATCACCCACTCTTGAAACTCTTAAAGTGCCCCTTTCTCACAACAAATTTCTCTCCTAACTAACTATCCACTTTCCTTTCGACTCATTCTTTCCTTTTTTTTTTATTGTGCACTGTTTTTTGAAGATTGCCTGGACTCAAAACATTTCATGCAGTGTGCCATCCTCACAGTCTCCTGCTTGATGTCCTACAGAGCACAAATGTACATTTATACTTTTATTCGCATAAAAAGGGCCTACTCCTTTCTACCCTGAAGAAGGGCTACCCCAACTCACAAACAGTGGGGGGGTATCTTTTGAGCACAAAGACACATAGAAGCAGGGTAATTCCATTCTTTTAAGGCAATTTTTAAAATATCACATTGAAGTGATGGTGTTAAAGTACTTTCCCAAAGTTAAATTTTCAAGTGTCTGCCTTCCTCTTCTCTTCTCTGGATATCATACTGACACGTCTGCCATTCAAATGGGATTTTGTGAAGCTGTCAAATTGGGAATGGTGACATGGAATGCTGTGGCATTCAGAATGTCTTTCTGTTGTTCCCTCCTGAGAGCCAGGATGATGGGATGATATTACAGAGGTTCTGTCTGTATTCCCAATCATCGATGCAAATTGACAGCAGTACCGTGAAGTCAGGCTTACTGGGGGAAAAAAACAAATCCCACAGATTGCTAGAGTATGAGTTCTACAGCATTTATGTAGAAGAAAAAAGAAGTACTTTTAGCTAATTATGTCTTGTCATTTCTGTATTACAACACATAGCTGAGAACATAGAAGGTATTCAGTAAGTATATGGCAAAGTTAAAATTGTTGCCTTGATAACACTTCCATTTCTCAGGTTGTAGAATAATTCAAGCAAGGAATTGCTACTGTGGTCATAATTCTGAACGGGAAGGAAGAGCTGGCTGGTAACATAGTGGTGATAGGAATCTTGGGATAAAGTGAATTTCTCATCTTAGAATTTGTAGTAATGAAGGAAGGAAATGTTGTTTATGGTCCCACATCTATTATAGGCTTTAGAAAATCATATTTCAAAAATTAGGGGAATAAAAGATACATATGTCCCCATTGTCGTGACATACTACATTTTTTTAAATGATGAGAGATTCTCAAAATCATAAACTCCCAATTTCTGGGCAATAAAGAAGGGAAAGAAATACCTAAAACAGTCATGCTCAACCTTCATTATGCCTCAATGCAACAAAAGGGACACACACCGGAAGGGACATGACATATAGCTAGTAATAGTGCTCACTCCAGAAGCTACAAGAACATACATCACAATTTGTAGAGAAGAATGTATACAGTCATCCTTCGGTATCCACAGGGGATTGGTTTTAGGACCCCCTCTAGTAGTGAAATCCACAATGCTCAAGTCCCTTATATAAAATAGCTTAGTATTTTTATATAACCTAGGCACACCCTCCTATATACTTCAAATCATCTCTAGCTTACTTATAATACCTAATACAATGTAAATGGTATGTAGTTGCCAGCAGATGGCAAATTCAACTTTCGCTTTTTAGAACTCTCTGGAATTTGTTTTTTTATATATTTTTTGATCCGTGGTTGGTTAAATCTATGGATGTGGAACCCGTGGATACAGAGGCCAGCCTGTAGTTTGAAACCCCACCCAAAAGGGCATTCTCCCTTCCCTAGTTCCTACACAGCACCATTGATCTGTGTGACCACACAGAAGGTTCTTTTTTTATTCAATTTTTAAAAATTAATTAATTAATTTCTTTATTTATGGCTGTGTTGGGTCTTCGTTTCTGTGCGAGGGCTTTCTCTAGTTGTGGCAAGCAGGGGCCACTCTTCATCGTGGTGCGCGGGCTTCTCACTATCGCGGCCTCTCTTGTTGCGGAGCACAGGCTCCAGATGCACAGGCTCAGTAGTTGTGGCTCACGGGCCCACTTGCTCCGCGGCATGTGGGATCTTCCCAGACCAGGGCTCGAACCCATATCCCCTGCATTGGCAGGCAGATTCTCAACCACTGCGCCACCAGGGAAGCCCTATACAATTTTTAAAGGTTACTTTCCATTTATGGTTGTTACAAAATATTGCCTATATTCCCCACGTTGTACAATACATCCTTGGAACAAATGTTGGCAAGGATGTAAAAGAAAGGGAGCACTTGTACACTGTTGGTGGGAATGTAAATTGGTGCAGCTACTGTGGAAAACAGTATGGAGGAAGTTCTTGGATAAGATCAGATGTGACATGATAATTGGAAGAGCATAGATCCAAGTACACATTGCAGAGAAAGGCAATTTTAAGAACAGTGTCAGGAAGGCCAGAGCCTTGTAAAATATGCTAAGGACCCCTAAATGTGTGCATATATTTAGTTTTATTTAGAGCAAGTACAAGGCCAAGAGCTAGGCCTGCTTGGCATGCTATGAAAAGTAACAGGTGACAGAACTATTCACTCAGACTTCTCTGTCAATGGGAATGATATTCAAACAAAAAAAAAAACGTGGATGGAACATGGTTAAGAAGGAATTTGAATCTCAAGGTAGATGAAAAATTGGAAAATATGCATCTATTCCCTTTGAGTAGTTTAAGTCTCCAGTCCCAGAAAAACTGGATCTATGGGCACTGAAAACATCTGTAGAAGTAATCACAAAACTACTATTACCAGTTTTTGAGGCATCATAGAGGGCAAGTTTCATAAGACTAGAGATGGACAAATAAACGCTCTGATTTTCTCAAAAGGGGGGTGGTGGGAGTGGTGGTGGTGGGAGTGATTTGCTGAAACTATGCATCTGGAAATCTAACAATTATTCCCAGCATAATTCTAAAGTTGATTTTCAATCAAATAGTTTATTAAAGTCTGAAGTTTATCAGACATTCATTAAAGAAAATAATGGTCATCAAGATCTCCAAGTTGTTTTGCTAAGAAAAGAATATTTATGTGCCATTTCTTGATAGTATTGCAAAATTAGACTTTAAAGGAAAGACATCATAAAATAGGGATCCAGTAAGACAATTAACCCTATATCTTGTGTTATCTTTGTGAAAAAGAGGGCATAAGACAAGTTTAATAGCAGTTAGGGGAATTTATAGTTAGTTGAGCTCCATGTTAATGATTTCAACCTTGAGATTATTATGCGATGGCTTACTGTAGAGCTCTATCCTTTTTGACATTTTATCAATAACTTGGACAAAGATATAGAAGGTATACATATTAAATTTTTGGATCACATAAAGCTAGAATCAATAGCTAATATGTGCATGACAAAATCAGGACTCAGAGGATTAAGAAAGGCTTCAATTTTAGCCAACAAGATTAAAGTCACAGTTGCCATGTACAGTTGACTCTTGATCAACACAGGGGTTAGAGGTGCCGACCCTCCATGGAGCCAAAGATCCACATATAACTTTACAGTTGGCCCTTTGTATCCGCGGTTCCACATCTGTGGATTCAACCAACCATGGATGGTGTAGTACCGTAGTATGCATTTATTGAAAAAATCCCATGTACGAGTGGACCCATGCAAAGGGTCAACTCTACTCTTCATTGGCTAGTCTGGTGTTAACCAAGTCTGGGTACCATTCTTCAAGAATCATTGGAAAATATTGCATCTGGAGGATGATTTACTTAGAGTCTGGAAAACATGTCCAATGAAGAATAATTTTGGTCTTTTTTTTTCAGTCTGGAGAATGAGACTTTAGTTGGACATGGTAGTGGTCTTTAAATATTTGAAAAACTGTTGTACGTAGGAGAAATTAGAAGAATGAGGAAACAATTGAGACCAATTGGAGGAAGTATAGGAAGGAAGATTTTAGCTTAGCTTAAGACAAATTTTCTAACAGTTTTACCTATTTAACATTGCAATGGTCTGTCTAGTAAGGTAGTGAGCTCCTTCTCTGTCAATATAGGAACTCAAGCAGAAACTAGATGACTATCTTTTGGACTGGTAAGATAATTCTTTCATTGGAAGAAAATTTACACAAGATGAGTTCTAAAGTCCCAACTCTGAGGTCCTATGATACTGTCTGTATTAGCAGTTTTCTTTGTGAACAACTGCTTCTATCGTAATTTTTAAGGGGAAACTCAGTCATTCCGAAAGCCATGTTACAGATCTCTATAAAACTTTTTTTCCCTGAATATTTTCCCTCTTCTCATATCTTTCCTCCTTTCTTTCCTTCCCATATACCAACTTAAAGATACACTAAATTAGTAACAAACTCATAGTGATAATCAGAACCCTGCTGATTTGTACAAAAGATTGTTTGTGTCATCAAAACAAACTATAAATGTGCTTGCTCTTGTCTTTTGTATGTATGTGTTTGAGGAAAAAAACAGTCACAACTACACTTTTAAAGGAATAAGTCGATAATTATTTTGTAGAAGTGTCTCCACCATCAATACAGTAAAGTATTCTATCTTAGAGATGTATCAAGCACTGTTCTGTAATTTAGAATATTACCTGAGAAGATTAAGGATACAGTGCAAGCATTCTAGAATCCCCTATTAAACCAATATGGATTACCTCTTGTCTACAAATGTATATAACTTCTCTTGAACCTTTTCTAAGCACACTTCTATTGTCAGTATAAATCATTTTTAGTATAATAATGATAATAAATTCACAAGCCTTGGGTTAAGTAGGATGTATCTTATTTGGCACAAATGTTTAGTATTGTTGCATATCTCTCTCAGGTGAGTAGTTCAACAGTATTGAGCTATGTGCCAGTTATTGCCCATGTGCTAGGCAGTTTCATACCCATTATCTTAGTTCCTTTTAGAAAGTGCTTGTGATGTAGATGGCATTAGTTTTTTTTTTTTAGAAAAAAAATTTTGAAGTTTTGAATTTTATTTTATTTATTTTTTATACAGCATATTCTTATTAGTCATCAATTTTATACACATCAGTGTATACATTTCAACCCTAATCGCCCAATTCATCACACCACCACGCCCACCCCGTCGCTTTCTCCCCTTAGTGTCCATACATTTGTCCTCTACATCTGTGTCTCAAATTCTGCCCTGCAAACTGGTTCATCTTTACCATTTTTCTAGGTTCCACATATATTCGTTTTTCTCTTTCTGACTTACTTCACTCTGTATGACAGTCTCTAGGTCCATCCACGTCTAAACAAATGACCCAATTTCATTCCTTTCTATGGCTGAGTAATATTCCATTGTATATATGTACCGCACCTTCTTTATCCATTCATCTGTCACTGGGTATTTAGGTTGCTTCCATGACCTGGCTATTGTAAATAGTGCTGCAATGAACATTGGGGTGCATGTGTCTTTTTGAATTATGGTTTTCTCTTGGTATACGCCCACTAGTGGGAATGCTGGATCATATGGTAATTCTATGTTTAGTTTTTTAAGGAACCTCCATACTGTTCTCCACAGTGGCTGTATCAATTTACATTCCCACCAACAGTGCAAGAGGGTTCCCTTTTCTCCACACCCTCTGTAGCATTTGTTGTTTGTAGATTTTCTGATGATGCCCATTCTAACTGGTGTCAGTTGATACCTCATTGTAGTTTTGACTTGAATTTCTCTAATAATTAGTGATGTTGAGCAGCTTTTCATGTGCTTCTTGGCCTCTGTATGTCTTCTTTGGAGACATGTCTATTTAGGTCTTCTGCCAATTTTTGGATTGGGTTGTTTGTTTTTTTAATATCGAGCTACATGAGCTGTTTATATATTTTGGAGATTAATCCTTTGTCCGTTGATTCATTTGCAAATATATTCTCCCATCCTGAGGGTTGTCTTTTCATCTTGTTTATGGTTTCCTTTGCTGTGCAAAAGCTTTTAAGTTTCATTAGGTCCCATTTGTTTATTTTTGTTTATATTTCCATTACTCTAGGAGGTAGATCAAAACTGATCTTGCTGTGATTTATGTCAGAGTGTTCTTCCTATGTTTTCCTCTAAGAGTTTTATAGTGTCTGGTTTTACATATAGGTCTCTAATCCATTTTGAGTTTATTTTTGTGTATGGTGTTAGGGAGTGTTTTAATTTCATTCTTTTACATGTAGCTGCCCAGTTTTCCCAGCACCACTTATGAAGAGGCTGTCTTTTCTCCATTGTATATCCTTGCCTTCTTTGTCATAGATTAGTTGACCATAGGTGCGTGGGTTTATCTCTGGGCTTTCTATCTTGTTCCATTGATCTATGTTTCTGTTTTTGTGCCAATACCACATTGCCTCGATTACTGTAGCTTTGTGGTATAGTCTGAAGTCAGGGTGTCTGATTCCTCCAAATCCATTTTTTTCCCTCAAGACTGCTTTGGCTATTCGGGGTCTTTTGTGTGTCTATACAAATTTTACGATTTTTTCTTCTAATTCCGTAAAAAATGCCACGGGTAATTTGTTAGGGATTCCATTGAATCTGTAGATTGCTTTGGGTAGTATAGTCATTTTCGCAAGATTGATTCTTCCAATCCAAGAACATGGTATATCTCTCCATCTCTTGGTACCATTTTTAATTTCTTTCATCAGTGTTCTATAGTTTTCTGTATGCAGGTCTCCTGTCTCTCTAGGTAGGTTTATTCCTAGGTATTTTATTCTTTTTGTTGCAGTGGTAAATGGGAGTGTTTCCTTAATTTCTCTTTCAGATATTTCATCATCAGTGTATAGGAATGCAAGAGATTTCTGTTCATTAATTTTGTACCCTGCAACTTCACCAAATTCATTGATTAACTCTAGTAGTCTTCTGGTGGCATCTTTAGGATTCTCTAAGTATAGTATTATGTCATCTGCAAACAGTGACAGTTTTACTTCTTCTTTTCCAATTTGTTTTATTTTATTTCTTTTTCTTCTCTGATTGCCATGGCTAGGACTTCCAAAACTATGTTGAATAATAGTGGTGAGAGTGGGCAACCTTGTCTTGTTCCTGATCTTAGAGGAAATGCTTTCAGTTCTTCACCGTTGAGAATGATGTTTGCTGTGGGTTTTTTGTATATGGCCTTTATTATGTTGAGGTAGGTTCCCTCTATGCCCACTTTCTGGAGAGTTTTTATCATAAATGGGTGTTGAATTTTGTCAAAAGCTTTTTCTGCATCTGTTGAGATGATCATATGGGTTTTATTCTTCAATTTCTTAATATGGTGTATCACATTGATTGATTTACATATATTGAAGAATGCTTGCATCCCTGGGACAAATCCCAGTAGATCATGGTGTATGATCTTTTTAATGTGTTGTTGGATTCTCTTTGCTAGTATTTTGTCGAGGATTTTTGCATCTATATTCATGAGCGCTATTGGTCTGTAATTTTCTGTTTTTTGTAGTATCTTTGTCTGGTTTTGGTATCAGGGTGATGGTGGCCTCATAGAATGAGTTTGGGACTGTTCCTTCCTCTGCAATTTTTTGTAAGAGTTTGAGAAGGATGGGTGTTAGTTCTTCTCTAAATGTTTGATAGAATTCACCTGTGAAGCCATCTGCTCCTGAACTTTTGTTTGTTGGAAGATTCTTAATCACAGTTTCAATTTCATTACTTCTGATTGGTCTGTTCATATTTTCTATTTCTTCCTGGTTCAGTCTTGGAAGGTTATACCTTTCTAAGAATGTGTCCATTTCTTCCAGGTTGTCCATTTTATTGGACAAGTAGTCTCTTAAGATGCTTTGTATTTCTGCAGTGCCTGTTGTAACATCTCCCTTTCCATTTCTAATTTTATTAATTTGAGTCCTCTCCCTCTTTTTCTTGATGACTCTGGCTAATGGTTTATCAATTTTGTTTATCTTCTCAAAGAACCAGCTTTTAATTTTATTGATCTTTGCTATTGCTTTCTTTCTATTTCATTTATTTCTGCCCTGATCTTTATGTTTCCTTTCCTTCTGCTAACTTTGGGTTTTGTTTGTTGTTCTTTCTCTAGTTCCTTTAGGTGTAAGGTTAGATTGTTTATTTGAGATTTTTCTTGTTTCGTGAGGTAGGCTTATATAGCTATAAACTTCCCTCTTAGAACTGCTTTTGCTGCAGCCCACAGGTTTTGGATCATTGTGTTTTCATTGCCATTTGTATCTAGGTATTTTTAAATTTCCTTTTTGATTTATTCAGTGATCTCTTGGTTATTTAGTAGCATATTGTTTTGCTTCCATGTGTTTGTGTTTTTTACGTTTTTTTCCCCTGTAATTCATTTCTAACCTCATAACGTTGTGGTCAGAAAAGATGCTTGGTATAATTTCAGTTTTCTTAAATTTACTGAGGCTAGATTTGTGACTCAAGATGTGATCTATCCTGGAGAATGTTCCGTGCGCACGTGAGAAGAAAGTGTAATCTGCTGTTTTTGGGTGAACGGTCCTATAAATATCAATTAAATCTATCTGGTCAATTTTGTCATTTAAGGCTTCTGTTTCCTTTTTTATTTTCATTTTGGATGATCTGTCCATTGGTGTAAGTGAGGTGTTAAGGTCCCCCACTGTTTTTGTGTTACTGTCAATTTCCTCTTTTATAGCTGTTAGCAGTTGCCTTACATATTGTGGTGCTCCTATGTGGTGTGCATATATATTTATAATTGTTACATCTTCTTGGATTGGTCCCTTGATCGTTATGTAGTGTCCTTCCTTGTCTCTTGTAACATTCTTTATTTTAAAGTCTATTTTATTTGATATGAGTATTGCTACTCTGTGTTCCTTTTGATTTCCATTTTCATGGAATATCGTTCTCCATCCCCTCACTTGCAGTCTCTATGTGTCCCTAGGTCTGAGGTGTGTCTCTTGTAGACAGCATATATATGAGTCTTGTTTTTGTATCCATTCAGCAACCCTGTGTCTTTTGGTTGGAGCATTTAATCCATTTATGTTTAAGGTAATTATTGATATGTGTATTCCTATGACCATTTTCTTAATTGTTTTGCATTTGTTTTTGTAGGTCCTTTTCTTCTCTTGTGATTCCCACTTAGAGAAGTTCCTTTAGCATTTGTTGTAGAGCTGGTTTGGTGGTGCTGCATGGTCTTAGCTTTTGCTTGTCTGTAAAGCTTTTGATTTCTCCATCGAATCTGAATGAGATCCTTGTTGGGTAGAGTAATCTTGGTTGTAGGTTCTTCCCTTTCATCACTTTAAGTATATCATGCCACTCCCTTCTGGCTTGTAGAGTTTCTGCTGAGAAATCAGCTGTTAACCTTATGGGAGTTCCCTTGTATGTTATTTGTCATTTTTCACTTGCTGCTTTCAATAATTTTTCTTTGTCTTTAATTTACCAATTTGATTACTATTTGTCTTGGCGTGTTTTTCTTTGTGTTTATCCTGTCTGGGACTCGCTGTGCTTCCTGGACTTGGGTCGCTATTTCCTGTCCCATGTTAGGGAACTTTTCAACTATAATCTCTTCAAATATTTTCTTGAGTCCTTTCTCTCTCTATTCTCCTTCTGGGACCCCTATGATGCGAATGTTGTTGTGTTTAATGTTGTCCCATAGGTCTCTTAGGCTGTCTTCATTTGTTTTCATTCTTTTTTTTAATTCTGTTCTGCAGCAGTCAGTTCCACCATTCTGTCTTCCAGGTCACTTATCCTTTCTTCTGCCTCAGTTATTTTGCTACTGATTCCTTGTAGTGTCATTTTCATTTCACTTATTGTATTGTTCATCTCTGTTTGTTTGTTCTTTAATTCTTCTACATCTTTTTAAAATATTTTTTGCATCTTCTTGATTTTTGCCTCCATTCTTTTTCCGAGGTCCAGGATCATCTTCACTATCATTATTCTGAATTCTTTTTCTAGAAGGTTGCCTATCTCCACTTCATTTAGTTGTTTTTCTGGGGTTTTATCTTGTTCCTTCATCTGGTACATAGCCCTCTGCCTTTTCATCTTGTCTGTCTTTCTGTGAATGTGGTTTTTGTTCCACAGGCTGCAGTTCTTCTTGCTTCTGCTATCTGCCCTCTTGTGGATGAGGCTATCTAATAGGCTTGTGTAAGTTTCCTGATATGAGGGACTGGTGGAGGGTAGAGCTGGCTGTTGCTCTGGTTGGCAGATGTCAGTAAAACTTTAATCCACTTGTCTGCTAATGGGTGGGGCTAGTTTCCCTCCTTGTTGGTTGTTTGGTGTGAGGCAACCCAACACTGGAGCCTACCAGTGCTCTTTGGTGGGGCTAATAGCGGACTCTGGGAGGGCTCACGCCACGGTGAACTTCTACTGCCAGTGTCCTTGTCCCTTGGTGATCCACAGCTGCCTCCCGCCTCTTCCGGAGACCCTCCAACACTAGCAGGTAGGTCTGATTCAGTCTCCTATGGGGTCACGGCTCCTTCCCCTGGGTCCCGATGCACACACTACTTTGTGTGTGCCCTGCAAGAGTGGAGTCTGTTTCCCCCAGTCCTGTCAGAGTCCTGCAATCAAATCCGGCCAGCCTTCAAAGTCTGATTCTCTAGGAATTCCTCCTCCCACTGCCAGACCCCCAGGTTTGGAAGCCTGACGTGGGTCTCAGAATCTTCACTCCAGTGGGTAGACTTCTGTGGTATACGTGTTCTCCAGTTTGTGAGTCACCCACCGCACAGTTATGGTATTAGATTTTATTGTGATTGCGCCCCTCCTACTGTCTCACTGTGGCTTCTCCTTTGTCTTTTGATGTGGGGTATCTTTCTTGGTGAGTTCCAGTGTCTTCCTGTCGATGATTGTTCAGCAGTTAGTTGTGATTCTGGTTTTCTCACAAGGAGTGCGAGCACCTCCTTCTACTGCGCCATCTTGGTTCAGGGCCCAGATGGCATTAGTTTTAACTTTGTTTTTTCAGCAGGTTGTCTATGATGTGCCTAGGTAGTTTGTGTGTATGCATGTGTGTGTGTGAGAGAGCACGCGCGAGAGAGAATCTTGCTAGGGGTTTACTGTACTCTTGAATCTTTAAATCTATAAATTTATATCTGCCCAAATTTGTGAAAATTGTGACCATTTCTTCAAATTTTTTCTCCCTCAATTTTCTCTCCTCTCCTAGGATTCCAATTACATATATGTTAGGCTATTTGGTATCTCACAGGTCAGTGAGGCTCTGCTTATTTTTTCCAATCTTTTTTCTCTATATTGTTCAGATTGGACAATTTTTCTGAGTCTATCATCAAGATCACTGACTATTTTGTCATTTTCATTGACTGCTGTTAAGTGCATAGAGTGAATTTTTATTTCAGCTGTTGAATTTTTCTGTTTTGCAATTGTCATTTGGTTATTTTTTATATGTTACTATTTCTTTGTTGAGATTTTCTATCTTCATTCATGACAAGTATATTTTCCTTTATATCCCAAAGCATAGTTAAAATAGCTGCTTTAAAAATCTTGTTTCCTGATTTCAAATGTGTGTATCATTTCAGAGTTGGTCTCTTTTGATTGTCTTTTCTCTTGAGAATGGATCACATTTTCTAGTTTTTATAATATGTTAAATAATTTTGGATTGTATGCTGGATATTAGGGAAGATTACATTATAGAGGCTTTGGATTCTGTTATGTTCCTCTACAAGAGTATTTTTTTTTAAGTAAGCATTTAACTTGGCTGAATTCAAACTGTAAACCCTATCTCCTCTGCAATGAGATATAGCTCAAGCCTAAGTCCCATACTTTTAGGTTTTGCTGGGCTGTTTGTAGTCTGCTCTGCACATATACAATTCAGGGGTCTGCAAGAGATTCAGAGAGAATTATTAAGCAGAATTCAGGGTACCCCTCTGTCTCTCTCCTTTGCAGGATTTCGTCTCATTTCCCAGTGGCTGTGGTTGCCCTTGAACTTGGTCCTCTAGTTCTTCAAGCCATATGAGTTGTAACCACCCCATAAGGTGCTAAAAACCATTTTTCAAAATGGGAAGCTCACTCCATTTCTCTCTTTTTAAATATCAATACTCCCCATATCTGCCATCTACCTGCTTTTTATTTTATTCCCCAGTGCTTTCAGGTGGTTTCCGTTTTCTATTTTATCCAGAATTTACACTTGTAAACCAACCTATCTGCAGGAGGGTTGGTCTGACAGGAGCTTACTTGGTTATTACCAGCAGTGGAACCATCCTGCAGTGTATCTACTCAGACATTTTAGAAGAGGAGACTGAGACTCTGAGACTCAGAAAAGATAAGTGACCTTCCCAACATTACCTGGCTAGAAAGTAATAAAACTATAGCTTAAATATAGGTTTTCTGGATCCAAATCCAGAGCATCTCTATATGTTACTTTTAAATATCAGCACTACTGTTACTCCCAGATGGGTGAATCCTGTCTCTTGCCTCTTCACATAATACCTAATGTTCCCATCACCTTAATTAATTTTTCCTGTAGATGTCCATTAAACATTTTCCAGCTTCCTGCTAATCTCTTTTACGTTCCTACCATACTCCATCAGTAAGTTTCATTGCATAAGAGGAAGAAAGTTACTTTTGCCTTTCTAGTGACTTTTCTGAATGATGTCTTAGCAACGTCTTCATGGAATAGTTTACGGGGCTCTTAAATATCACTTCTGTGTTAAAAGTAGAAGCTCAGTGACTGTCATCTTACATGATTCAAATTATTCTTCTTCCTCCTAAATATGTTACTCTACTACCCTAATGGGAAATTTTACCTTTTATACCCTCTCATGAGTCTTGTTAGGTCTTTCTTTTTGTAATATTTCCCTGTTGTTAAAGCATCTTATATGGAGGGAACTTTGAGTCATCTACAGTCTTAAACCCACACTCTTCCAGATCACTAGCAAAAATGTTAAAATAGATTGTGTGGTGTAATGAGTAAAAAGAGCATTACAGCAAGTGTATGTACATGTAACAACTATTTTCTGAGTGCCTACTCTGCACTTGTCACTTTGCTGAGTGCTGGAGAAGTGTAGTCGTGATGGGTGCTATGGGAGCTCATAATAGTAGCACCTTACCTGGCTGGGTTGGGGGAGGGCAGATAAAGTGACGACTTAGATTCTGATCTCAGTTCTAACTTGTGTGGCTTCCTTGTCATATCTCCTCTTTTGGCCTCAGTTTTCCTGTGAGTAAAATAAAGTTGTTGGGCAAGAGAGTCTTCATCATCTTTTCTAATTAGTTAATTCTTCAATCTCAAGTGATGTACGATCCCATAAGTAGACTTTGAAGGCAGATACACCTGAGTTTAATAATCTTTCTGAGACCCAAGTTCCACATCTACAAAATGGGAATAACAACTACTTCAGGAAGCTAATGTGAGAATTAAATGAGATCAGACATACAAGTCTGGGATTACAGAAAGGTTATAGGATAAACATGCACCATTTTCCTTCTGTGACTGTTTTAATTAATGGTAAATAGTTTAAAGCATTATTTTTCTAGTAAAACATATTCATTATGAAGTAGAGTACAAAGTTTATGTGAATTTATAAGATAAACCAAAGGAATTTTCTATTTTAGTACATACTCCCAGACATTAGTAGCGTTAATCTCTTCTGCTCTTAAGCCTACTTTCATAGAAAAATTTTGAGAAGCACTTTGTGAAAATACCTAGAATGGTGCCTGGTGCATAATGAGAACTCAATAAATGATGGTCATCAGAGTCAGTACAGATCTGGAGAGTGCTCATCATTTACATTTTTTCTAAAGCAGTCCCCTTTGTTTAATATCCTTAAAGTTGTCCTCCCACAACTTCTGTGTGAACTCATTTATATTTTTATGCAATCTTTGGTGTATGATCTTGAAAAAAAAGTATTGAAAACCCAAGTAAATGGCATCCATTGGTTTCCCAATGGCCACATCCTTATTTGCCTCCTCAAAGAACTCTTGTAAATGAATCAAGATATGATTTCTACTTACAGAAAATGTGTTGCCTTTTCCCCACTGGGCTATATTTCCATTTGTATATTTGATCTCATATAGATTAAGGTGTTTGAACTCCAAACTAAAAGAATATTTCAGAACCACAGTAAGCTTATAAAGCCCAATTTCTAGTGTTTGTGCTAATAGGCAAAGGAATATCATATCATGGATAAATATGATCCACAGATAATCCTCAAACCTTCCTTTAGCTATTGTTTGTACACATTTTCTCATCAGAAACTACATGCCAGGGCTTTCCTGGTGGTGCAGTGGTTGAGAGTCCGCCTGCCAATGCAGGGGACACGGGTTCGTGCCCCGGTCTGGGAGGATCCCACATGCCGCGGAGTGGCTGGGCCCATGAGCCATGGCCGCTGAGCCTGCGCTCCGCAACGGGAGAGGCCACAACAGTGAGAAGCCCGCGTACCGCCAAAAAAGAAAAAGAAAAAAAAAGAAACTACATGCCAGAGGAGGAAAATTATCTAATTTCACTTTCATTTTCTCCATCAAGTCATCCCAGATTAACTCTATTTTATGCTAATCACTCCTTTACTCCTAATTCCCCTGCCACTTTAGTTTTCTATTTTTTAATAATAGCATTTTTGATGCAATGTTTTAAGTCAGTGTCAGGTTTTTATATGCCTGTGTTTTACTACCCCCAAAAGAGCACCAACCCCTATGCAAATATGAAATGTATTTTGAGGTTCTCTTTTCATATATATCGTCTTCTGTAACCTCTGGTAATTTAAAATTTTTGCACAATGTAGAGGCTTAGTAACCATCTGTTAACTAACTATATACCTTCTTGTGGGTGTAACTACACTAAAAAAGGCAAAGAAATGTCAGCAGGAAGGAAATGGAAGGGAATTAACGATGGTAAGTACTCATGGGGATGAATTACCCCCAAACTGAATTATTTCCTGAAATTAAGAGTAGACTAACCCATCACTTCTGCTAAAGGGAGCTGAATACCTATTGAAAGTGGAAGGTAAGTTGAACTCTCTGGAAAGAAATCATTATTCTGAAATAGTCTGCTTTTACCATGAAGTGACAGTTCTCTAAAAGTATTACCTTTTTCCTACAAAAATAACCTTCATTCCTTTAGCAGTCCAGTAGGTTAATTTCCTTTCCATTTTTTCAAAACCATCTCTAAACTTCATGTTAGTTTTCTTCAATGAAGGCACTCAACTCTGGTGGTGTCTGTATACACAGACTGGCTTGCAAAATAATCTCTGGAAGAATTAAACATAAGGTTCTTTTGAAAATAACTGGTTGGAGTCAATCTAAATAGATTTATTTTTGACAGATACTTGAAGTATTTGTGACTGGTTAACAGCAGGACTATAATAGTCTAACAGAAGTTGAACTTGAAAAATGGCCATTGATGATAAAAACCCATAGCTGAAAGATAATTAACCATTTCTGAGTACTATAAAAAGCAAAAAAGCCACTGTTAATTTATTACATTTTTTTGTCCCTATTACAAAAGACCCTTGGGTGCATTTACAAATACATAGACACCAAACATAACTAGGATCACACCTGGACTCTTCAGCTTCTCAAAACTCATTAACTGAAAAGATATAGATTAATTGGAGAGAGTTCAGAGAAGAGTAACAGAAATGATTAAGGGAAAAAAAAAAAAAGAAATGATTAAGGGGCCAGAGGGATTGATTTATGAGAAAAGATTAAAAGAATTTTATCTCTACAATTTAGCTGAGTGATGACTAAGGGGGAAAGGGGTGGGAACACAACTGTCTGAAGGGTGAAAACACCAAGGAGAGACGAGAATAATTTACTATGCAACATGAGAATGTAACTAGGGCTAATAAGCTATAATTACCCAAAGGAATAATAGAATAAATATTTCAGGGAAACTCAGAACCATAAGACTGCCAACTTGTTTCTCAAGGAGACAGTCGCAGACACTTACAACCCTAGTCTCATCCAGATTAACAAGTATATGTGATGTGAAATAATCATCTGATGCCATTGAGCTCCTGCCTCTCCTCACCCTCTCCAACGGCCTTGCTTTTTCCATTATATTATGGTTACTTCAAGTCCAGTGTAGTACACAGGTCTACACAATTTTGTCTGTATTGGTGCTGGTAGTTCTTTCAAAGTTCAATTCTAATAGTAGCCATAGAAGAGCCCTTCTTTTTGGACGTACCGTGAATTCACTGGTAAAGATCAAATCTGGAGGTGAGAAAATCTTGGATTCTGCTTGGAATTGTAAACAAATCAGAAGTCATAGTGTTTTTGTTTGGAATCTCAAATAACGAACTTTCAAATTGTATTCCATGTCTTAAAAAAGTTCAATTTTATCATTATCTGAAAGAAAAAAACAGACACAAAATAAATCTTTGTAGGCTTCATGATTTGTGTAAACTTTGGAATGTGGTTCTTCAGAAAACAAATTAGTCTGTGGGTAACTGCAGGCTAAGTTCTTTGGCTAATTCCTATTGTGCTATCATGACATTCCAGAGCACTGCTATTTAACCTTGCCAGGTGAGATTTTGCATGTCACTGCAGTGAAAGCAGCTTTTTTTGTATGCATACTTTTCTCCTTCTTTTCCTTTGTGCTGGGAATCTTCGTAGGGTGATCCCACTCTGGAAATATCTTTTCCTTCTTCTTCACCCGTTGCTTTGACAAGGTCTTCTGTTTATTTTAGGTTATATATTTGTCCAGTTTTTTCCTAGATAAATAATATCTTAATGCAATATTTTATTTTATTTATTTTATTTTATTTTTTACTTTTTGGTCACGCTGCGGCATGTAGGATCTTAGTTCCCTGACCAGGGATCCAACCCGTGCCCCCTGCACTGGAAGAGCAGAGTCCTAACCTCTGGACCACTAGGGAAGTCCCTTAATGCAGTATTTTAAATAAAGTTTTTAAAATAAACTTTCTATTTTAAAGTAGCTTTAGATTTACAGAAACATTGCAAAGATAGTACAGATTTCCTGTATACTGTATCCCAGTATCCCCTATTACATTAGTATGGTACATTTGTCACAACAAATGAACTAATACCAATATGTTACTATTAACTAAAATTCATAGTTTATACACATTTCCTTAGTTTCTATCTAATGTCCTTTTTCTCTTACAAGGTCCCATACAGGATGTCATAATGTACACCATGAGTCTTCTCTTGCCAATGGCAATTTCTCAGACTTCCCTTGTTTTCAATGACCTTAACAGTTTTGAGGGGCACTGGTCAGCTATTTTGTAGAATCTCCCTCAACTGGAGTTTGTCTGATGTTTTTCTCATGATTAGATTGGGGTTATAAGGTTTGGAGGAAGACCACAGAGATAAAATACCCTTCTCAACTTATATTAAAGGTAGATACTATTAACATGACATCACCGTTGATGTTAATCTTGGTCACCTGGCTGAGCTTGTGTTCACTGGGTTTCTCCACTGTAAAATTATTACTTTCCCCCTTTTCATGTGGTACCCTTTGAAAGTCATGGTGTGCAGCCCAGCTTAAGGAGTGGAGAGTTATGCTCCACCTTCTTGAGGGTGAAAGATCTACATAAATTATTTGGGAATCTTGTATATGGTCGATTTGTCACCCAGCTATTTGTTTGCTTCATCATTAGTTTATATAAATATAGACATAAGGATATTTATTTTATACTTTGGGTAATATCCTAATACTACTTAATTATTTTTTTAATTATTTTATTCATTTATTTTTGGCTGTGTTGGGTCTTCATTGCTGCACATGGGCTTTCTCTAGTTTTGCTGAGCAGGGGCTACTTTTTGTTGCAGTGCACAGGCTTCTCACTGCGGTGGCTTCTCTCGTTGCAGAGCACGGGCTCTAGGCGGGTGGGCTTTAGTAGTTGCAGCACGCGGGCTCAGTAGTTGTGGCGCATGGGCTTAGTTGTTCCGCGGCATGTGGCATCTTCTGGGACCAGGGCTCGAACCCGTGTCCCCTGCATTGGCAGGCGGATTCTTAACCACTGTGCCACCAGGGAAGCCCTAATACTACTTTATTTTGTTGCTCAAACTGTTCAAGCTTTGGCTACCGAGAGCTCTTTCAGTTGGCTCCTATGTCCATCTGACGTGCCACCATCCATGTGGACTTTTACTAAATATTTCTTTATGGAACTACAAGATGCTAAAGGCTCATATGTATATTTCCTACTTCTGGCAGTCCTGTCATTAACCAATTCTCCAAGGATCTCTGGTTCTTCTTACTGAAAAATGGTGTTAAAAAACAAGATCTGAGTGCTTGTTCCTACTGAGGTGTCATTATTTCTAGGACTTCTCAGCTGACAGAAGAAAGAAACGTGTATATACTAGCCAGTATTTACGCACATATCTATAAACATTTCTATACGTAACCATTTATACCTATATTAAGCTAAACGTGAGTTCATACTGATGTCTCCAACTCTAATCCATTACCATATGGGTTATTCTAGCCTTCTCTCCTGCTTGCCTATAACCTCCCACTCCCATCCACCATCCACTTCATCATCCAATTCCAGTACCCAACAGTGGTTTCAGAATTGTTAACCCACACCTCCATGGGGACAACTTTATCAAATGGAGTACATGCTTATCTATATTTCCTTTTGTCCTTAGTCTGACAAAGCTACTGATTTCCAAAGTTACTTAGGTCAGCTCTTTTTCTCCCCACGCCCTTCAGTGAGATTGTTTCATACCTATGTAATATAATTAGTTTTTTGTCACATTCTCCATTCCATCCTGAGATCAATCTCCTGATGACTTCTTAAATGACTTTTTTACTTTTGCATACATAAGATTCACTCTTTGTGCTGTAAGGTCCTAGGGGTTTTGAAAAATGCATAGTGTCATGCATCTACCATTACTGTGTCATACAAAATAGTTTCACACCCTTAAAAACAAAAACAAACAAACAAAAAACCTGTGCTTCACGTATTCAGCCTTGCCTCCTCCTCAAACCTCTGGCAACCAACCACCAGTCATTTACTTACCTAAGATCTCTATAGTTTCGTCTTTTCCAAAGTGTTATATAAACGGAATCATGCAGTATGTAGCCTTTCCAACTGGTTTCTTTCACTTAGCAATATATATTTTAGATTCATCCACATCTTTGTGTGGCTTAATAGCTTATTCCTTTTTTTATCACGGAATAGTATTCCACTATATGTATGTATAAAGTTTGTTTATCCATTTATGTATTGAAGGAAATCTTGATTTTTTTCTAGTGTTTTGTGATTGTGAACAAAGCTGCTATAAATATCCGAATGCTACTTTTTGTGTGAAAATAAGTTTGAAATCAGTTGGGTAAATCTTTAGCAGTGCAGTTGCTGTGTTGTATGTTAAGAGCTTTGTAAGAAACTTCTAAACTGTCTTCTAAAGCAGCTGTACCATTTTGCCTTCTCACTGGCAATGAACGAGAGTCCCTATTGCTTTGCATCCTTGCCCGCAACTGGTATTGTCAGTTCTTTTTATTTATTTATTTATTTGTGTGTGTGTGTGTTTTGTGTGTTTTTGCGGTATGCGGGCCTCTCACTGCTGTGGCCTCTCCCGTTGTGGAGCACAGGCTCCGGACGCGCAGGCTCAGCGGCCATGGCTCACGGGCCCAGCCACTCTGCGGCATGTGGTATCTTCCCGGACCGGAGCACGAACCCATGTCCCCTGCATCGGCAGGCGGACTCTCAACCACTGCGCCACCAGGGAAGCCCCCTTTTTAAAATTTTTATCTTTTCAAATTGGTGTGTAGTTGTACCTAATTGTTGCTTTAATTTGCATTTCACTAGTGACAAACTTACCCACTTTTGATTGGTTACAATCTATGAATGTTTTAAACAATAGTTTCTGTTTTACTGACCAATTCTCCCTTTATTGGAATTGAGGGAACAAATGCTTATAAAATGTTAGGCTTTATTAATATTGGAAAAAAGTGTTTAAAATTCAAGCTACTACCATTTTATAAATGTGTAGATTTTGTGCTTCTGTATTAATTAGCTACAACATAGGCAAAGGAAGCATCTGCTAAAGTGAGTGTTAAGTTACTGGTGGCAGAGAATCAATCCAATGTGATAATTGTGCCGAAAGTAGAGGAGTTTTATTGGTAAGCAAGATGCCTATAAGATAATTGTATTTCTGGATATATCCAGAGCTTCCCTTTATTCTCCCTTCCCTCACTACCATTACCACACACGCGCCCACGCACACACGTGCGTGCGCCCACACACACACACACACACACACACACACACACACTCTACTTTTTATCCTCGCCTCCTGAACATGGAAATAGTAGCAGGAAAGACTAAAATGTACTCAGAATACATATGAAGCATAATTTCTCGCTTTAGGACCAGCTAACCAGAGTGACTTTAGTTCATTTTCCCATCACAGTATGACTCGCAGATATATAATTTCTTCTAAAACTCTTAGATGCATCTGATTTTGATTACCCTGTAACCCTAACTTAGCCTCCCTCTCTGGTTATGCCCAGCCAGTACTGCCATGTTGCCCCTATCTCTTCCAAGCTGCAAACTTGTCTTTCCCCTTTTAATCGTGATTACATCTTATCCATTCTATGTGTCATTTCTTCGGGGTCACACTTGGTGGAAAAATTAATTTCTTTTTTTTCTGATTTTATTTATTTATTTTTTAAACATCTTTATTGGAGTATAATTGCTTTACAGTGTTGTATTAATTTCTGCTGTATAACAAAGTGAATCAACTATATGTATACATATATCCCCATATGCCCTCCCTCTTGCGTCTCCCTCCCACCCTCCCTATCCCACCCCTCTAGGTGGTCACAAAGCACCGACCTGATCTCCCTGTGCGATGCAGCTGCTTCCCACTAGCTATCTATTTTATATTTGGTAGTGTATATACGTCAGTGCTACTCTCTCACTCCGTCCCAGCGTACCCTTCCCGCTCCCCGTGTCCTCAAGTCCATTCTCTACGTCTGCGTCTTTATTCCTGTCCTGCCCCTAGGTTCGTCAGAACCTTTTTTTTTTTTTTAGATTCCATATATATGTGTCAGCATACAGTATTTGTCTTTCTCTTTCTGACTTACTTCACTCTGTATAACAGACTCTAGGTCCATCCACCTCACTAAAAATAACTCAATTTCGTTTCTTTTTATGGCTGAATAATATGTAAATTGATACAGCTACGATGGAGAACAGTATGGAGGCTCCTTAAAAAACCAAAAATAGAACTACCATATGACCCAGCAATCCCACTACTGGGTATATACCCTGAGAAAACCATAATTCAAAAAGAGTCACGGGGCTTCCCTGGTGGCACAGTGGTTGAGAGTCCACCTGCCGATGCAGGGGACATGGGTTCATGCCCTGGTCCAGGAAGATCCCACATGCCGCGGAGTGGCTGGGCCCGTGAGCCATGGCCACTGGGCCTGCGCGTCCGGAGACTGTACTCTGCAACGGGAGAGGCCACAACAGTGAGAGGCCCGCGTACCGCAAAAAAAAAAAAAAAAAGAGTCATGTACCACAGTTTTCATTGCAGCACTATTTACAATAGCCAGGACATGGAAGCAAACTAAGTTTCCATCAACAGATGAATGGATAAAGAAGATGTGGCACATATATACAATGGAATATTACTCAGCCATAAAAAGAAACGAAATTGAGTTATTTGTAATGAGGTGGATGGACCTAGAGACTGTTATACAGAGTGAAGTAAGTCAGAAAGAGGAAAACAAATACCATATGCTAACACATATATATGGAATATAAAAAAAAATGGTTCTGATGAACCTAGGGGCAGGACAGGAATAAAGATGCAGACATAGAGAAAGGACTTGAGGACACGGGGAGGAGGAAAAATTAATTTCTTAAATCAATTTTATTTTAAATGTTAGGGCAAAGAACACAATGTTGATTGAACATCTACAATACACCAGGCACTTTCATACGTGTTCTCATTTCATTCCCGTAACAATCCCATGAGGTGATTATTATCCCATTTTGTAGATAAGAAAATTTAGAGCTAAGTAGCATGCTTTAATAGGTTTATACATGCTATTCCCTCTACCTAGGATGCCCCTTTAGTTCTATTTCTATTTATCAAACTACCAAACCTTCAGAAGGCACTTCAGATCTTTCTTCCTTAGGTGGTGGTCTCAGCACTGCCCAGGTCAATTTTGGAAAGACTCTCCAAGTAATTCTGATACTTGGCCCTGGTTAAGGTCCATCATGCTATATGAGAATATTTCCTCTCCCATTTTAGCTTATTCATACTATAACTACAAAATCTCGAAATACCTTCACAGAACCATAATGTGGTAAAGTTGTACAAAGGATTTTTAAAATAAATTCTTATTGCCCAAATCAAAAAAAAAAAAAAGATCCGTCATGCTAACCAGTGACTATGTAGAAAGCAAAGGCCATATCTTACTTTATTTGTATCCCTATTACATTGCATAGTATCTTGCATTCCACAGTATTTTATCAATAAGTGTTTATTAAATGAATGAGTTGGGGTTTTATGGAAATGCAGGGGTTTTTTGTGTTGCACTGGGTGGGTAGATTTAGAACCGTTTGAGCAAATTTATTCAGATAACTGCTTAATCTTTGGGGAGTAGCTGAAGTACAAGGTGGTGATAACTGTGTAAACACATGGTGTAAGCCATGTAAACACTGTGGCAATGATTTTTGGAATGAAGAGGATGCTTATCATTTTTGTTTCCAAAAATCAATCAAAATAACTGTCTAGTATAAAAAGTAGTCTGATTAATTCTATTTAGCTGGTGCAGATACACAGCAGATAATTGTAAATCAGGGATACTTCCTTGGGAAACTGGTTGCCATCAGAAACAGGAACTACATAAAGTATTAAACACTTATTAAAGTGGGCATAGATTAAATTTTTAAATAGTTGAAAAATGCTACAGTAGGAACTCAGAAAAGTTTTGGTAGCCTAATATTCTTTACAAAAAGGAAACTCCTTGGTGATTCAAATCTTTGGTTATCTTGAGCTCTATTGTACTGAATGCTGCTGGAAATAAATGTGCCACCAACTTACACTTTGAAGTTTCTTCATTCTACAAAACCTTCCATTATATGTTAAAGGTATGTGTTTTAACAGAATTTGACCTTTATTGGCAAGAAGTAATGCAAAACATTTCTGATCAACTCTCAAGCAGGATATGGCAACACTTTCCATACATCTAGGTATCAGCTGATGAGAGATGAGGTCTCTGATTACTATTTCAACAGATACTATTAGTACAAGTCAAAAATTGTGACTGTCGGGTGCTCAGAGATCTCAGTACTAACATAATTCATCACATTATTTATTTCTTAGAACTGGGCTCTGCACAACCCCAGTTCAATGTCAACTGAAGACCCCAGCAAGACACTGTACTGCTGACTTGATTTGCCAAAGAAATTTGAAGACTTGTTTAAAGCAACTAAAAGCATTCTTGCTATTTTTTGTCAGTGCTAGGTAGAGCTTGGCTCATCATGGAGCTGGGGTAATCAGAGAGTGAGCAAATGGTAATTTAGGTCCTTAGAAATACTCTAGCTTCAAAGCTTGTATGTTTGCCTAATTGCATGCCTAATGTTTGATTGGCATGATTGAGGTTAGACGACTACTCCAAGAAGCTGCTCCTAGTTTCTGATTGTTTACCAGTGACCCTCAGCTCCTTCACACAGAGCTAGGCCTCACAAACTGGCAGTGATCTGCCAGGGTCCAACATGTGTCTTCCTGGAGCATAGATTCTACTCTCGTTTATAGAAAAGCACTTCATTATATTTAAACAAATATATATTGGATATATATATATATATATATATATATATATATATATATATGTATATATAGTAAAAGAATGCAAAACTTCTCTAAAATGAGTAGGGAAGGCGTTGGAAGTATGGAAAAATTTCTAAAGCACTGCCCTAATTATAGCCACTTCTCTGGAATGCCCTTCTCACTCATCTCAGTCTAGAAATCTCCTGCTTACTTTTCAAATGCCAGCTCAAAAGGCATCCGCCCCAGCTTCCTTACCCCAAGCAGAATAACTCCCTCCTCTATGATTTCATTGACTTTCCTCCATGACCTTACTATGGCATTCATCCCATGAATGTGATTAGCTGTTTATTTCCTCACTAGGTAGATTGTAAGCCTCAGAAGAACAAGGTCTACAAGGTTCATTATATCTCCAGTGCCTTGCACACTCTTTGACTAGAACAAGTGCCTAGCAAACAGTGGATGGATAGATGGATGGGTGAATGGATGGATGGATGATACGCCAGACAGACAGGAAAATGTCCATTCACGAATGTCTGCCCACCTGAACAAGATCTTGAGCTCCTCTCCTAATGTTTTAGTTGAGGCCTCTGAATATAGAACCAGATTTCCACTGGGTAGTTTTCAACTTGTATGTCAGTTACACTTTAATTTTTTTTAAATGGGGGGAAAATCAATGTGATTAACCCTATTAAAAGACTCAGGAAGGAAAATCGTATCATCATATCAATCAATGCAGATAAAATGGTTACCAAAATCCAATACAAATCCATGATAAAAATTCTCAAAAAACTAGGAGTAGAGGGGACCTTCCTCAAAAACCCTAGAGCTAACATCATACTTTATGGTGAAAGAATGAATGCTTTCCTTCTAAGATTAAGAACAAGGTAAGGATGTTTACTCACATCATTTCTAGTCAGCACTGTGCTGGAGGTTCTAACCAGTGCAATAAGGAAAGAAAAAAATAACAAGCAACCAGTTTTGAAAGAAAATTCAACTGTCTTTATATGCAATGTGATCATCTTTGTAGAAAATCATACAAAATCTACAAAACAACCACTAGAAACTAGTAAGTGAATATAACAAGTTCACAGGACACAGACTTACTATTTGAAAAATCAATTATATTCATGTATACCAGCAATAAACAATCAGAAATTGACACTTTAAAAATATATATTTCATAATGGCATCAAATATATGAAATAATGTTAAGATGTCAGTTTTCCCCAACTTCATCTATCCTATTTTTATTTGTAGAAATTGACACTTCGATTCTAAACTTTTTTGGAAAGGCAAAGGACTTTGAAACAAAACAACTTTGGAAAAAAACAAACTTGGAGGACTACCTGATCTCAAAGCTCATTAGAAACCAGCAGTTATCAAGACACAGTGTTTTTCATATGACGATAGATGGTAGATCAAGGAGCAGAATACTGAGCCCAGAAATAGACCCGCACATATATGGTCAATTAATCTTTAACAAAGGTGTAAAGCAATTCAGTGGAGAAAGCATAGATAGTCTTTCTAATTATAATCATGCTGGAACATTTGGACATCATTATTTTTAAAAACCTTGATTAATATCTCACACTCTACAAAAAAATAAGTCAAAATGGGTCATAGACTTAAATGTAAATTCTAAAACTATCAGACTCAATTCTAAAACTAATGACGACTCAATCTTTTTAATGGGTGAAAGATATGAACACATATTTCAAAGAAGATATATGAAAAGATGCCCAACATCATTAGTCATTCGGGATAAGCAGATTAAAACCACAGTGAAAGGGTACTACACACATATTAGAATAACTAAACTTAAAAAGACTGACCATACCAAATTTTGATGAGGATGTGAGAAACTGCAACTCTTCATACATTGTTGGTGGGAATATAAAATGGCACATTCACTTTAGAAAACAGTTTGATAGTTTCTTATAACATATGCTTATAAGAAAACAAAGAGTTCCACTCTGATGTCCTATGAGAAAGGAAAGCATATGTCCATACGAAGACTTGCACACCAATGTATGTAACAGTTTTATTTGTAGTAACTAAAAACTGGAAACAACCCATGATGTCCATGAGCAGGTGAATGCATAAACAAATTCTGTTACATCCATACCGTGGAATACTACTTATCAATAAAAAGGAATGAACTGCTGATATATATTTGATATATGTTATTACATGGATGCATCTTAAAATAATTAAGCTGAGTGAAAGAAATCAGACCTCCAAAAAAGTACACATTGTATGATTCTATTTATATAAAATTCTAGAAGATGAAAACTAGTCAATAGTGCCAGAAAGCTTATCAGTGGTTGCCTGGGAATGAACAGGGGCATCAGAGATGTGGCTTAGTGGGAAGGGAATACCAAGGGGTATGGGGAAAATCTGGGGGAGGGGGCGGGTGGATATCTTCATTCTTTTGATTGTGATGATGGTTTCACAGGTATACATATGTACATACATATGTCAAAACTTAAGTTGTACCCTTAAATATGTACAGTTTATTGTATCCCTATAAAACAAAAGTAATCTTCGTGGCCGAGAATGAAGCTGGTTGTAACTTAATCTATAGTTCGTGTTGAGAGAAGGAACATAGGCTTTGGGGCAGGGGTTGGGGGAAAGAGACAGATGGAATGAGAGACAGGAGCTATGCTTAGATGGCCCCTTGCCAGCACTCTTTTTCAGGTGAGGAGTCTCAGAGGCTGGTTTGAGTTTAGTAGTGGCAAAAGTTTCCTGTTTCAAACTTCCTGGTTGGTTTTGGAGTAGCCACGTAGTACATGCATGTGGTTTTTAAAAATATGAACTTTGTACATAAAGGCTTATAATGTAAGCAACATTTCACTGTTCTAACCCTCTGTACTCCCAGTTCCAGTCCTCTGAGATTATTACTTTTAACTCTATTAACTGTTTAGTTCTTCTGTGATTGCCTCCATATATACAGCTGTACTACTTGATTTACCTCTTTTAGACTTTATTAATTTTCTACAGTGATAAATGAGTCTTTACCTCAATTATTCTACCTCTCGTCCTAATGTAGTTACCGTGCCTTTTAGTCCCTCTGTTTGTTTGTTAGAGAAATATACTTAGACCTTTATTTCTTGTTCCATAAACTGTGGACAGTATTTAACTCTTATTTGTAAGATGAAGCCATTAGTTCTTCCCTTTATCTCTCATCTTTTCTATCTACTAATTCTTGCCATTTGTACTTTTACTTTTCACATTGCCAAGAGGGGTAACATATATGTTTTGTTCTTTATCTATAATTAAGTATCTCTATAATTAAGTTATCCTGTGCTTTTGTAATTGGTTACTTGTGAAAGTTGAAAATCAGTATGCAGTGTTTATACTATTGTGGCTATTTAAAATTTTCCTCTTTTCTGTCAAGGGTTATGAGAGATTTAACATTTCTTAATCCATATGATGTTTTATTTTTTCTGGATTTTTAAATTGCCTTTATTTTTTACCACATTATCTGCAGCATCCACAGCTTCTCTAATTTCTAAAAGGTGAGTAGTATCTTGAGCACCTCCCTCCTCTTATTTTCTGGATTCTTCCCTCCTGGAGGCCTCCTTACTTCCATTCTGAATGAATGCTCCTTAGGCCTGTTGTGTAGCTGTCATCCTTGGTCTTACTTTTATTAGTCTCTAGTTTTTTTTTGTTTTGTGGGGTATTTTTAAATTTATCTTGTTAACATCTTTATTGGAGTATACTTGCTTTACAATGGTATGTTAGTTTTTGCTTTATAACAAAGTGAATCAGCTATACATATACCTATATCACCGTATCTCTTCCCTCTTGCGTCTCCCTCCTACACTTCCTATCCCACCCATCTAGGTGGTCACAAAGCACCGAGGTGATCTCCCTGTGCTATGTGGCTGCTTCCCACTAGCTACCTATTTTACATTTGGTAGTACATATAAGTCCATGCCACTCTCACTTTCTCCAAGCCTACCCGTCCTGCTCCCCGTGTCCTCAAGTCCATTCTCTGCGTCTGCCTCTTTATTCCTGTCCTGCCCCTAGGTTCTTCAAAATCATTTTTTTTATACCATATATATGTGTTAGCAAATGGTATTTGTTTTTCTCTCAGACTTACTTAACTCTGTATGACAGACTCTAGGTCCATCCACCTCACTACAAATAACTCAATTTCGTTTCTTCTTATGACTAGGTAATATTCCATTGTATATGTGTGCCACATCTTCTTTATCCAACATTGGTCAATGGGCACTTAGGTTGCTTCCATGTCCTGGCTATTGTAAATAGTGCTGCAATGAACATTGTGGTACATGACTCTTGTTGAATTATGGTTTTCTCAGGGTATAACCCAGTAGTGGGATTGCTGGGTAGTATGGTAGTTCTATTTTTAGTTTTTAGTTGTTGTTTTTTTTACGTCTTTATTGGAGTATAACTGCTTTACAACGGTGTGTTAGTTTCTGCTTTATAACAGCGTGAATCAGTTATACATATACATATGTTCCCATATCTCTCCCCTCTTGTGAATCCCTCCCTCTCACCCGCCCTATCCCACCCCTCTAGTTTGTCACAAACCACCGAGCTGATCTCCCTGTGCTATGTGGCTGCTTCCCACTAGCTATCTATTTTACATTTGGTAGTGTACATATATCCATGCCACTCTCTTGCTTTGTCACAGCTCACCCTTCCCCCTCCCCATGTCCTCAAGTCCATTCTCTAGTAGGTCTGTGTCTTTATTCCTGTCTTACCCCTAGGTTCTTCATGACATTTTTTTTTCTTAAATTCCAAATATATGTGTTAGCATACGGTATTTGTCTTTCTCTTTCTGACTTACTTCACTCTGTATGACAGACTCTAGGTCCATCCACCTCATTACAAATAGCTCAATTTCGTTTATTTTTATGGCTGAATAATATTCCATTGTATATATGTGCCACATCTTCTTTATCCATTCATCCGATGATGGACACTTAGGTTGTTTCCATCTCCGGGCTATTGTAAATAGAGCTGCAATGAACATTTTGATACATGACTCTTTGAATTATGGTTTTCTCAGGGTATATGCCCAGTAGTGGGATTGCTGGGTCATATGGTAGTTCTATTTGTAGTTTGTTAAGGAACCTCCATACTGTTCTCCATAGTGGCTCTATTAATCTACATTCCCACCAACAGTGAAAGAGGGTTCCCTTTTCTCCACACCGTCTCCAGCATTTATTGTTTGTGGATTTTTTGATGATGTCCAATCTGACTGGTATGAGGTGATAGCTCACTGTAGTTTTGATTTGAATTTCTCTAATGATTAGTGATGTAGAGCATCCTTTCATGTGTTTGTTGGCAATCTATATATCTTCTTTGGAGAAATGTCTACTTAGGTCTTCTACCCATTTTTGGATTGGGGTATTTTTTTAATATTGAGCTGCATGAGCTGCTTGTAAAGTTTAGAGATTAATCCTTTGTCAGTTGCTTCATTTGCAAATATTTCCTCCCATTCTGAGGGTTGTCTTTCGTCTTGTTTATGGTTTCCTTTGCTGTGCAAACGCTTTTAAGTTTCATTAGGTCCCATTTCTTTATTTTTGTTTTTATTTCCATTTCTGTAGGAGGTGGGTCAAAAACGATCTTGCTGTGACGTATGTCATACAGTGTTCTTCCTATATTTTCCTCTAACAGTTTTATAGTGTCTGGCCTTACATTTAGGTTTTTTTTTCCATTTTGAGTTTACTTTTGTGTATGGTGTTAAGAAATGTTCTAATTTCGTTCTTTTCCATGTAGCTGTCCAGTTTTCCCAGCACCAGTTATTGAAGAGGCTGTCCTTTCTCCATTGTATATTCTTGCCTCCTTTATCAAAAATAAGATGACCGTATGTACGTCGGTTTATCTCTGGGCTTTCAATCCTGTTCCATGGATCTTTATTTTCTGTTTCTGTGCCAGTACCATACTGTCTAGATTACTGTACCTTGTACTATAGTCTGAAGTCCGGGAGCCTGATTCCTCAAGCTCCGTTTTTCTTTCTCAAGATTGCTTTGGCTATTCGGGGTCTTTTGTGTTTCCATACAAATTGTGGAATTTTTTGTTCTAGTTCTGTGAAAAATGCCATTGGTAGTTTGATAGTGATTGCATTGAATCTGTAGATTGCTTTGAGTAGTAGAGTCATTTTCACAATGTTGATTCTTCTAATCCAAGAATGTGGTATATCTCTCCCTCTGTTTGTATCATCTTTAATTTCTTTCATCAGTGTCTTATAGTTTTCTGCATACAGATCTTTTTTCTCCTTAGGTAGGTTTATTCCTAGGTATTTTATTCTTTTTGTTGCAATGGGAGTGTTTCCTTAATTTCTATTTCAGATTTTTCATCATTAGTATATAGGAATGCAAGGTATTTCTGTGCATTACTTTTGTATCCTGCTACTTTACCAAATTCATTATCTCTAGTAGTTTTCCGGTAGCATCTTAGGATTCTCTATGTGTAGTTTCATGTCATCTGCAAAGAGTGACAGCTTTACTTCTTCTTTTGCGATTTGGTTTCCTTTTATTTCTTTTTCTTCTCTGGTTGCTGTGGCTAAAACTTTCAATACTATGTTGAATAATAGTGATGAGAGTGGAAAACCTTGTCCTGTTCCTGGTCTTAGAGGATATGGTTTCATTTTTTCACCATGAGAATGATGTTGGCTGTGGGTTTGTCATATATGGCCTTTATTATGTTGAGGTAAGTTCCCTCTATGCCTACTTTCTGCGGGGTTTTTATCATAAATGGGTGTTGAATTTTGTTGAAAGCTTTTTCTACCTCTATTGAGATAATCATATGTTTTCTCTCCTTCAATTTGTTAATATGTTTTATCACATTGATTGATTTGCATATATTGAAGAATTCTTGCATTCCTGGGATAAACTGCACTTAATCATGGTGTATGATCCTTTTAATGTGATGTTGGTTTCTGTTTGCTAGTATTTTGTTGAGGATTTTTGCATCTATGTTCTTCAACGGTATTGGCCTGTAGTTTTATTTCTTGGTGACATCATTGTCTGGTTTTGGTATCAGGGTGATGATGGCCTCGTAGAATGAGTTTGGAAGTGTTCCTCACTCTGCTATATTTTGGAAGAGTTTGAGAAAGATAAATGTTAGGTCTTCTCTAAACGTTTGATAGAATTTGCCTGTGAAGCCATCTGGTCCTGGGCTTTTGTTTGTTGGAAGATTTTTAATCACAGTTTCAATTTCAGTTCTTGCAATTGGTCTGTTTATGTTTTGTATTTCTTCCTGGTTCAGTCTCGGAAGGTTGTGCTTTTCTAAGAATTTGCCCATTTCTTCCAGATTGTCCATTTTATTGGCATATAGTTGCTTGTAGTAACCTCCCATGATCCTTTGTATTTCTGCAGTGTGAGTTGGTACTTCTCCTTTTTCATTTCTAGTTCTGTTGATTTGAGTCTTCTCCCTTTTTTTCTTGATGAGTCTGGCTAATGGTTTATCAGTTTTGTTTATCTTCTGAAAGAACCAGCTTTTAATTTAATTGATCTTTGCTATTGTTTCCTTCATTTCTTTTTCATTTATTTCTGATCTGATCTTTACGATTTCTTTCCTTCTGCTTACATGGGTTTTTTTTAATCTTCTTTCTCTAATTGCTTTAGTTGTGAGGTTAGGTTGTTTCTTTGAGATGTTTTTCGTTTCTTGAGGTAGGATTGTATTGCTATAAACTTCCCTCTTAGAATGCTTTTGCTGCATCCCAGAGGTTTTGGGTCGTCGTGTTTTCATTGTTATTTGATTCTAGGTATTTTTTGATTTCCTCTTTCATTTCTCCAGTGATCTCTTGGTTATTAAGTAGTGTATTGTTTAGCCTCTATTTGTTTGTATTTTTTTTTACAGATTTTCCCTGTAATTGATATATAGTGTCTTAGCATTGTGGTCAGAAAAGATACTTGATACAATTTCAATTTTCTTAAATTTACCAAGGCTTGATTTGTGACCCAAGATATGATCTATCCTGGAATATGTTCCATGAGCACTTGAGAAGAAAGTGTATTCTGGTTTTTTTTATATATATATACAGCCTTTATTATGTTGAGGAAAGTTCCCTCTATGCCTACTTTCTGCAGGGTTTTTATCATAAATGGGTGTTGAATTTTGTCAAAAGCTTTCTCTGCATCTATTGAGATGATCATATGGTTTTTCTCCTTCAATTTGTTAATATGGTGTATCACGTTGATTGATTTGCGTATACTGAAGAATCCTTGCATTCGTGGACTAAACCCCACTTGATCATGGTGTATGATCCGTTTAATGTGCTGTTGGAATCTGTTTGCTAGTATTTTGTTGAGGATTTTTGCATCTACGTTCATCAGTGATATTGGCCTGTAGTTTTCTTTCTTTGTGACATCCTTGTCTGGTTTTGGTATCAGGGTGATGGTGGCCTCGTAGAATGAGTTGGGGAGTGTTCCTCCCTCTGCTATATTTTGGAAGAGTTTGAGAAGGATAGGTGATAGCTCTTCTCTAAATGTCCCTTGCTGCTTTTAATATTTTGTCTCTGTTTTTAATTTTTGTTAGTTTGATTAATATGTGTCTTGGCATGTTTCTCCTTTGATTTATCCTGTATGGGACTCTCTGTGCTTCCTGGACTTGATTTACTGTTTCCTTTCCCATATTAGGGAAATTTTCAAGTATAATCCCTTCTGATAATTTCTCAGTCCCTTTCTTTTTCTCTTCTTCTCCTGGGACCCCTATAATTCAAATGTTGTTACATTTAATCTTGTCCCAGAGGTGTCTAAGAGTGTCCTCAATTCTTTTCATTCTTTTTTCATTATTCTGCTCTGCAGTAGTTATTTCCACTACTTTATCTTCCAGGTCACTTATCCGTTCTTCTGCCTCAGTTATTCTGCTATTGATCCCTTCTGGAGAATTTTTAATTTCATTTATTGTGTTGTTCATCATTGTTTGTTTGCTCTTTAGTTCTTCTACATCCTTGTTAAACTTCCCTTGTATTTTTTCCGTTCTATTTCCAAGAGTTTGTATCATCTTTACTATCCTTACTCTGAATTCTTTTTCAGGTAGACTGCCTATTTCCTCTTCATTTGTTTGGTCTGGTTGGTTTTTACCTTGCTCCTTCATCTGCTGTATGTTTCTCTGTCTTCTCATTTTGCTTAATTTACTGTGTTTGGGTCTCCTTTTCACAGGCTACAGCTTTGTAGTTCCCATTGTTTTTGGTGTCTGCCCCCAGTGGGTAAGGTTGGTTCAGTGGGTTGTGTGGGCTTCTTGGTGGATGGGACTAGTGCTTGTGTTCTGGTGGATGAGGCTGGATTTTGTCTTTCTGTTGGACAGGATTGCATCTGGTGGTGTGTTTTGCAGTGTCTGTGACCTTATTATGATTTTAGACAGCCTGTCTGCTAATGCATGGGGTTGTGTTCCTGTCTTGCTAGTTGTTTGGCGTAGGGTTTCCAGCACTGTGGATTGCTGGTCATTGAGTGGAGCTCGGTCTTAGCATTGAGATGGAGATTTCTGGGAGAGCTTTTGCTGTTTGATATTACATGGAACCGGGAGGTCTCTGGTGGACCAATGTCCTGAAATCAGCTCTCCCACCTCAGAGGCACAGGCCTGACACCCGGCCGGAGCACAAAGACCCTGTCAGCCACACGGCTCAGAAGAAAAGGGAGACATAAATAAATAAATAAATAAATAAAATAATTATAATAAAATATAATTATCAAAAACAAAAAAGTTTAAAAAAAAGGATACAAAGAAAAACGAGAGCAAGCAAACAAAAACAAATCCACCCATGATAACAAGTGCTAAAAACTACACTAAAAAAAAAGAAAAAAACAGAACCCTAGGACAAATGGTAAAAGCAAAGCTGTGCAGACAAAATCACACAAAGAAGCAAACACATACACATTCACCTAAAGATAAAAACGAAAAAATATATATATATGTATATATATATATACAAAAAAATTGGAGGAAGAGAGCAACCAAATCAATAAACAAATCTACCAATGATAATGAACTCTAAATACTAAACTAAGATAAACGTAAAACAGGAAACAAATTGGATGCTGAAAGCAAACCCCATGTCTACAATTGCTCCCAAAGTCCACTGCCTCAATTTTGGGATGTTTCGTTTTTTATTCAGGTATTCCACAGATACAGGGTACATCAAGTTGATTGTGGAGATTTAATCTGCTGTTCCTGAGGCTGTTGGGAGAAATTTTCCTTTCTCTTCTTTGTTCGCACAACTCCTGGGGTTCAGCTTTGGATTTGGCCCCACCTCTGGGTGTAGGTCGCCTGAGGGCATCTGTTCTTCGCTCAGACAGGACAGGATTAAAGGAGCAGCTGATTAGGGGGCTCTGGCACACTCAGGCCGGAGGGAGGGAGGGGTGTGGAATTCGGGGCAAGTCCTTTGGCGGCAGAGGCCAACATGACATTGCACCAGCCTGAGGCATGCCATGTGTTCTCCCAGGGAAGTTGTCCCTGGATATCGGAACCCTGGCAGTGGCGGGCTGCACAGGCTCCCGGGAGGGGAGGTGTGGATAGTGACCTGTGCTTGCACACAGGCTTCTTGGTGGCTGCAGCAGCAGCCTTAGCATTCCATGCCTGTCTCTGGTGTCCACACTGATAGCTGCAGCCCATGCCTGTCTGCAGTTCGTTTAGACAGTGCTCTGAATCCCCTCTCCTCATGCACCCCGAAACAATGGTCTCTTGCCTCTTAGGCAGGTCCAGACTTTTTCCCGTACTCCCTCCTGGCTAGCTGTCGTGCACTAGACCCCTTCAGGCTGTGTTCACGCAGCCAACCCCAGTCCTCTCCCTGGGATCTGACCTCTGACTCCCCAGCCTCAGCTCCCAGCCGCCACCCGTCCCAGCAGGTGAGCAGACAAGCCCCTCAGGTTGGTGAGTGCTGGTTGACACCGATCATCTGTGAGGGAACCTCTCTGCTTTGCCCTCTATACCCTTGTTGCTGAGCTCTCCTCCGTGTCTCCGAAATTCCCCCCCCCCACCCACCCCGGTCTCCGCCAGTGAAGGAGTTTCCTAGTTTGTGGAAACTTTTCCTCCTTCTCAGCTCCCTCCCACTGGTGCAGGTCCCATCCCTATTCTTTTGTCTCTATTTTTTCTTTTGCTCTACCCAGGTACATGGGGAGTTTCTTGCCTTTTGGGAAGTCTAAAGTCTTCTGCCAGCATTCAGTAGGTGTTCTGTAAGAGTTGTTCCACATGTAGATGTATTTCTGATGTATTTGTGGGGAGGACGGTGATCTCTACGTCTTACTCCTCTGCCATCTTGAAGGTCTCCCCTGTTAGTCTCTAGTTTTAAGTTCACTGTTTCCAGAATCCAGTGTGTATCTCTGTCTTTCTTTACTTATTTGTCTTTCTCATTTTGCTGAAGTATATGCCTAAGGAACTTCCTAAGAAAGGGGTGAGAGGTGAAATTTGAACCTTTGCAATCTGGAAATGTCTTTTTTTTTTAACTATCATGTTCAATTTATAGTTGGCTACAAATAAAACTGTAGGTTCGAAATAAGTTTCCCTAAGAGCCTTGAAGGCATTTCTCCATTGTTTTTTCGAACACTCAGGAAATGGGCGTTCGAAAATTGCACCCTCAAATTGCTGTTGAGGTTACCAATCTATTCCAATTCTTCTTCCTTTAACTGTTAATGTTTTTTATCTCTGGGAGCTTTCGGTTTCTTATTTTTTAATCTTTGATGTTCTGAAATATCATAATGTGTCTAGGGGTTGAGCAAAATGGCTGGATGCTCCAAATATGAAGCCTGTAAGCCCCACCCATGTACACAGAGCCATTATGTTAGGGGGGGACCTCTAAATCCCAGAATGTGGATGTCTTTGCTTCCCAGAGCAAATGCCCATACTAGGTACTTCAATTGTTCAATTGTTCTTAGATGACAATATCTTTAGAGAAGAATGTTCTGATTTAAATTTTTTTTTTTGTCTTGAGGATAAATGCCTGAATACTAGGGTATCTATACTCTGGGGCAGGAGATGATTATTCAGTACACACGCTTTCAGTGAATTTCTCACATTTCATTCTCACCCTTTCCCTTACTTGCCATTTCCAAGTTTCAGATTTCTCTGTGGTCCTACAGGGCAGATCAGCATCCTCCAGGCTGTAAGCCCCCTCTGTCACTTTCTCGGCCCTTCTTTATCAGTCAACATACTATCCACTTTCTGTCCTTCTGAAACATATTGAAATCTCTTTACTGCTGATTCCCCCTTTTAGTCTTTTCATTATATCATTTTTTTACTTGCTTAATAGGATCATGGGAAAGAGAGGAGCTAAAATTGTTTGGTCAGTCAGCCACCTTGATCCAGATGTCTATGTGCTTGTCAAATTTTAAAGTTTATAAGCTTTTAATGATTGAGGAGATACTTGTAATTAGGAGCAATTAGCTCTAAATCGTACAGGCCTGTATTGTTTACCCATTAATAGAAATTAGAGGACTCACTGGGGTTAAAGCTCTGTGAGAGAGACCAGTAGATAGCAATGAAATCTAATTCTCCATTGCTCCATGGAAAAAAGACTTTAGTCCCTAAACTAACAGTTAATGGATATGCATAAAATTTACTTTAATGAATAGAGTATTTTGCTATACTTCATTTCATTTGTTTATATTTTATCCTAATTTCTTTTTGAGTGGGTAGCTCTGTTGAGATGCTGTAGAAGTGATTTATGAGACAATACTCAGCATGAGGTTTCCTTCACTCACTGTCATGATCGTAAGCAAGAGTCAGGAATTTTCCTCTGAGAAAAGAAGATTTTCATAGAAACACCCTAATGCTGAATTCTAATCAACATCCATATTTTAAATTTTTTTGTTTTTTTCCCTCAGTTTTACAGCTACTGAAGCAGTATTGGTCTACCATTATGTCACATGACCAGTTTTGTATTTACTTCTAGCGAGGCCCTGTCCACACTTGGATATAGGAGGTACTAAAATGACAAGTTATCTAAGGACAGCATTACAACTTTAGATTTATCTAAACTCACAGTGCAATGGTCTTCCTGGCCTTGCAGTTTTATTACCAGTCCTTTTCTGCCCTTGGTGATTGAGTTTTACATTGTTTAAAGTTCTGGACTTGTGTCCCAGTCCTTTCCTTTTTTCCCCAATCCTCAGGTTTGTGCTTCACGCATATTTATTGCAGGCTGAATCTCTGCTGATTGTGTCACCACTGATTACCTCCTTGCCCCTAACATACTTGTATTGAATTCAGTTTTACAGTACTTACACCCTATCCTGCCTGAACTTTTCCCTTTGAGATTCGCTTACTGTACTCAAATTCTTGTGAGCCAGTCCTAGATTAATGGTCCACTGGCCACATACCTATGTTCATATCCTTGGTATCTGCCCAACCCCATGGGTATGTTTGGATCATTGTTTCTAGCCTTTCTTTCATTATGAGTCCTACCTATAATAGTTGAACTTTTGTATAAAACGTATTTCAGCATCAGCTTAAACAGAATATGATTCATCTTTCCCTAAAATCCTTCTCACAGCTTAGTTTTTCCACAATGGTTAGAACATTTTTGCCCTCTTAGAAATGATAGCCATCTGTTTCTTAATTTGCTCCTTACCTGTGTCCTATTCCCCTCCCCCTCAAGTTCGGACCGTTACAACTCTCTTTTCACTAGCTACCTCACTCTTACCCTTCCTCCATACTTGATCTTGAATGTTGTGGACAACAAGATTTAGAGGTAGTTTATGACGTTTAGGTCTCCACTGGGAATGAGAAGCGATTTCATAGTGAAATTTTGGACAAGGGAAAAAATCCTAGTTCACACTTGCACAGGCAGTCTCCTTTTAGTCATAATGTGCCTCTATCCTACGTTAGTCCAGTTTTGTAAAGATAAATTGCAACATTGTTATAAAATTTTCAAGAGCCATTTAAGAATTCATAATTAAGAGAATGTATTAAAGCTAATATTTTCTGAATCCCAAGCTCAGTATTGGCTGAGATGGTTTTATCCTGGCGCTTATATAATAAGTTCTATAGGTACATTCTAATGTATAAACTGATCCTATTCACAAATGATAGCCTTAAGTGATTTCCAGATATTACAAGTGGAAGTGTATGTTTTTCTCCTTATGTGTCTAAGTGCCTTTCACTTTAGGAGTATGGGGAATCATTATACATATTAAATAAGCAGATTCTCCCAAGGGAAGGCAGTCACATCCAATATATTTTGCTTTCCTTCTTATTCAAACATGTCACTTCTGATTTCACCCACACTTGTAGGGAGCAAAGACTAAATCTTCAACCAAAAGTCCTTTCTATATGACATACATACACACTGCTTTTTGATTTGTGGCTGCAGCTGCTATTTGTAGAGCCTGTCACTGTCTGTATTTCTGTGTTCAACTTGTGTTCAGCTAAAAAAAGACTTTGCTCAGAAAGTTTCCAAATTCCGTACTATTGCATTCCAAGCTGGTCTCGGCTGCTGTTTTCCCAAGCAGCCCACAACTATGTCATGTTATTCGAAGCTATGGTTCAGTGCATCCTTTAGAGTATTTCTTATGCCAGTCCTGCTTATGGGTATGCCATAAAGCTCACCATACCGAATATGCTTTGCATATTCTGTCTTTGCATCTCTGCACATGTCAGCAGTGAACATTGTTTTAATGCTCATAGACTAGCTGACTTACAGAATCTCAGTAGTGGTGGTCCTCTCTTGCTATTTCACATTAAGCATGACTCCAACTCTGACAATAAAAGAGTTCAACGAAGTAGATGTGCCATCTTTGGCAGGTGTGAATTTCAAAGTCATACAAAAGCTAGACACAACTTGCATTGTCCATTGATGAGAATCAATTCCATAATAGTCTGTTCTTCAGCTCTGTTCTGAATGTTAGGAATAGGGCCAAACCTAGGAAACACATGATCAGAGCAGGAGTCCATTTTCCCCCTTTGCATTAGTAGTATTATGTTTAAAATAACTCATCTTTGATTTCATCTTATCCAGAGGACAAGTCCACACAGGCTCTGAACCTACAAGTATAGCTACTTTGAGGAGTTTACTACCAATGGGGGAAAGAAAATTTTGTATTAAAAATATATAAGGCATTATTTGATGTGTTAAATAATCTTTAGAGCCTAAAAATGGGAGGTGAGAAAAGCCAGAGACTGAACAGGTCTTTAGTATAATTTTCCATTGCCACACTATGGCAATCTCTTCAAAAAAAGATACTACTCTTTTTTTTTAATTATAATTGTACTTTATGTTTTTTACATCTTTATTGGAGTATAATTGCTTTACAATGGTGTGTTAGTTTCTATTTTATAACAAAGTGAATCAGTTATACATATACATATGTTCCCATATCTCTTCCCTCTTGCCTCTCCCTCCCTCCCACACTCCCTATCCCACCCCTCTAGGTGGTCACAAAGCACCGAGTTGATCTCCCTATGCTATGCAGCTACTTCCCACTAGCTATCTATTTTACGTTTGTTAGTGTATATATGTCCATGCCACTCTCTCACTTTGTCACAGCTTACACTTCCCCCTCCCCATATCCCCAAGTTCATGCTATAGTAGGACTGTGTCTTTATTCCCGTCTTACCCCTAGGTTCTTCAACACATTTTTTTCCTTAGATTCCATATATATGTGTTAGCATACGGTATTTGTCTTTCTCTTTCTGACTTACTTCACTCTGTATGACAGACACTAGGTCCATCCACCTCACTACAAATAACTAAATTTCGTTTATTTTATAGCTGAGTAATATTCCATTGTATATATGTGCCACATCTTCTTTATCGATTCATCTGATGATGGACACTTAGGTTGCTTCCATGTCCTGGCTATTGTAAATAGAGCTGCAGTGAACATTTTGGTACATGACTATTTGTGAATTATGGTTTTCTCAGCGTATATGCCCAGTAGTGGGATTGCTGGGTCATATGGTAGTTCTATTTGTAGATTTTTAAGGAACCTCCATACTGTTCTCCATAGTGGCTGTACGAATTCACATTCCCACCAGCAGTGCAAGAGTGTTCCCTTTTCTTTTTTTTTTTTTTTTTACATCTTTATTGGAGTATAATTGCTTTACAATGCTGTGTTAGTTTCTGCTTTATAACAAAGTGAATCAGCTCTACATACACATATGTTCCCATATCTCTTCCCTCTTGCATCTCCCTCCCTCCCACCCTCCACATCCCACCCCTCCAGGCAGTCACAGAGCACCAAGCTGATCTCCCTGCGCTATGCAGCTGCTTCCCACTAGCTATCCACTTTACGTTTGGTAGTGTATATATGTCCATGCCACTCTCTCACTTTGTCACAGCTTACCCTTCCCCCTCCCCATATCCTCAAGTCCATTCTCTAATAGGTCTGTGTCTTTATTCCTGTCTTACCCCTAGGTTCTTCATGACTTTTTTTCTTGAATTCCATATATATGTGTTAGCATACGGTATTTATCTTTCTCTTTCTGCCTTACTTCACTCTGTATGACAGTTTCTAGGTCCATCCACATCATTCCAAGTACATCAATTTCGTTTCTTTTTATGGGTGAGTAATATTCCATTGTATATATGTGCCATATCTTCTTTATCCATTCATCCAATGATGGACATTTAGGTTGTTTCCATCTCCTGGCTACTGTAAATGGAGCTGCGATGAACATTTTGGTACATGACTCTTTGAATTATGGTTTTCTCAGGGTATATGCCCAGTAGTGGGATTGCTGGGTCATATGGTAGTTCTATTTGTAGTTTTTTAAGGAACCTCCATACGGTTCTCCATAGTGGCTGTACCAATTCACATTCCCACCAGCAGTGCAAGAGGGTTCCCTTTTCTCCACACCCTCTCCAGCATTTATTATTTCTAGATTTTTTGATGATGGCCATTCTGACTGGTGTGAGGTGATATCTCATTGTAGTTTTGATTTGAATTTCTCTAATGATTAATGATGTTGAGCATTCTTTCATGTGTTTCTTGGCAATCTGTATGTCTTCTTTGGAGAAATGTCTATTTAGGTCTTCTGCCCATTTTCGGATTGGGTTTTTTGGTTTTTTGTTGTTGAGCTGCATGTAAATTTTGGAGATTAATCCTTTGTCAATTGCTTTCTTTGCAAATATTTTCTCCCATTCTAAGGGTTGTCTTTTGGTCTTGTTTATGGTTTCCTTTGCTGTGCAAAAGATTCGAAGTTTCATTAGTTCCCATTTGTTTATTTTTGTTTTTATTTCCATTTCTCTAGGAAGTGGGTCAAAAAGGACCTTGCTGTGATTTATGTCATAGTGTTCTGCCTATGTTTTCCTCTAAGAGTTTGATAGTTTCTCACCTTACATTTAGGTCTTTAATCCATTTTGAACTTATTTTTGTGTATGGTGTTAGGGAGTGATCTAATCTCATACTTTTATATGTACCTGTCCAGTTCTCCCAGCACCACTCATTTAAGAGGCTGTCCTTTCTCCACTGTACATTCCTGCCTCCTTTATCAAAGATAAGGTGACCATATGTGCATGGGTTTATCTCTGGGCTTTCTATCTTGTTCCATTGATCTATCTTTCTGTTTTTGTGCCTGTACCATACTGTCTTGGTTACTGTAGCTTTGTAGTATAGTCTGAAGTCAGGGAGCCTGATTCCTCCAGCTCCATTTTTCGTTCTCAAGATTGCTTTTGCTATTCGGGCTCTTTTGTGTTTCCATACAAATTGTGAATGTTTTTGTTCTAGCTCTGTGAAAAATGCCACTGGTAGTTTGGTAGGGATTGCATTGAATCTGTAGATTGCTTTGAGTAGTAGAGTCATTTTCACAATGTTGATTCTTCCAATCCAAGAACATGGTATATCTCTCCATCTATTTGTATCATCTTTAATTTCTTTCATCAGTGTCTTATAATTTTCTGCATACAGGTCTTTTGTCTCCTTAGGTAGGTTTATTCCTAGATATTTTATTCTTTTTCTTGCAATGGTAAATGGGAGTGTTTTCTTGATTTCACTATCAGATTTTTCATCAATAGTGTATAGGAATGCCAGAGATTTCTGTGCATTAATTTTGTTTTGTTTTGATTTGTTTTGTTTTCTTTTGTTTTTGCGGTACGCGGGCCTCTCACTGTTGTGGCCTCTCCCATTGCGGAGCACAGGCTCCGGACGCGCAGGGTCAGCAGCCATGGCTCACGGGCCCAGCCGCTCCATGGCATGTGGGATCTTCCCAGACCGGGGTACGAACCCGTGTCCCCTGCATTGGCAGGCGGACTCTCAACCACTGCGCCACCAGGGAAGCCCTGTGCATGAATTTTTTGCCTCCTTAGGTAGGTTTATTCCGAGATATTTTATTCTTCTTGTTGCAATGGTAAATGGAAGTGTTTTCTTAATTTTACTTTCAAATTTTTCATCATTAGTGTATAAGACGGCCAACGATTTCTGTGCATTAATTTGGTATCCTGCTACTTTACCAAATTCATTGATTAGCTCTAGTAGTTTTCTGGTAGCATCTTTAGGATTCTCTATGTATAGTATCATGTCATCTGCAAACAATGACAGCTTTACTTCTTCTTTTCCAATTTGGATTCCTTTTATTTCCTGTTCTTCTCTGATTGCTGTGGCTAAAACTTCCAAAACTATGTTGAATAGGAGTGGTGAGAGTGGGCAACCTTGTCTTGTTCCTGATCTTAGTGGAAATGCTTTCAGTTTTTCACCATTGAGGACAATGTTGGCTGTGGGTTTGTGATATATGGCCTTCATTATGTTGAGGAAAGTTCCCTCTATGCATACTTTCTCCAGGGTTTTTATCATAAATGGGTGTTGAATTCTGTCAAAAGCTTTCTCTGCAACTCTTGAGATGATCATATGGTTTTTCTCCTTCTATTTGTTAATATGGTGTATCACGTTGATTGATTTGCATATATTGAAGAATCCTTGCATTCCTGGAATAAACACCACTTGATCATCGTGTATGATCCTTTCAATGTGCTGGATTCTGTTTGCTAGTATTTTGTTGAGGATTTTTGCATCTATGTTCATCAGTGATATTGGCCTGTAGTTTTCTTTCTTTGTGACATCTTTCTCTGGTGGCCTCGTAGAATGAGTTTGGGAGTGTTCCTCCCTCTGCTATACTTTGGAAGAGCTTGAGAAGGATAGGTGTTAGCTCTTCTCTAAATGTTTGATAGAATTCGCCTGTGAAGCCATCTGGTCCTGGGCTTTTGTTTGTTGGTAGATTTTTAATCACAGTTTCAATTTCAGTGCTTGTGATTGGTCTGTTCATATTTTCTATTTCTTCCTGATTCTGTCTTGGCAGGTTGTGCATTTCTAAGAATTTGTCCATTTCTTCCAGGTTGTTCATTTTATTGGCATAGAGTTGCTTGTAGTAATCTCTCATGATCTTCTGTATTTCTGCAGTGTCAATTGTTACTTCTCTTTTTTCATTTCTAATTCTATTCATTTGACTCTTCTCCCTTTTATTCTTGATGAGTCTGGGTAATGGTTTATCAATTTTGTTTATCTTCTCAAAGAACCAACTTTTAGTTTTATTGATCTTTACTATCATTTCCTTCATTTCTTTTTCATTTATTTCTGATCTGATATTTATGATTTCTTTCCTTCTGCTAACTTTGGGGGTTTTTTGTTCTTCCTTCTCTAATTGCTTTAGGTGCAAGGTTAGGTTGTTTATTCGAGATATGTCTTGTTTCTTAAGGTAGGATTGTATTGCTATAAACTTCCCTCTTAGAACTGCTTTTGCTGCATCCCATAGGTTTTGGGTCATCATGTCTCCATTTCATTTGTTTCTAGGTATTTTTTGATTTCGTCTTTGACTTCTTAAGTGATCACTTCTTTATTAAGCAGTGTATTGTTTAGCCTCCATGTGTTTGTATTTTTTACAGATCTTTCCCTGTAATTGATATCTAGTCTCATAGCATTGTGGCAGGAAAAGATACATGATGCAATTTCAATTTTCTTAAATTTACCAAGGCTAGATTTGTGACCCAAGATATGATCTATCCTGGAGAATGTTCCATGAGCACTTGAGAAAAATGTGTATTCTGCTGTTGTTGGATGGAATGTCCTATAAAGATCAATTAAGTTCATCTTGTTTAATGTATCATTTAAAACTTCTGTTTCCTTATTTATTTTCATTTTTGATGATCAGTCCATTGGTGAAAGTGGGGTGTTAACGTCTCGTACTATGAATGTATTACTCTCGATTTCCCCTTTTATGACTGTTAGTATCTGCCTTATGTACTGAGGTGCTTCTATGTGGGGTGCATAAATATTTACAATTGTTATATCTTCTTCTTGGTTCGATCCCTTGATCATTATGTAGTGTCCTTCTTTATCTCTTCTAATAGTCTTTATTTTAAAGTCTATTTTGTCTGATATGAGAATTGGTACTCCAGCTTTCTTTTGATCTCCATTTGCATGGAATATATTTTTCCATCCCCTCACTTTCAGTCTGTATGTGTCCCTAGGTCTGAAGTGAGTCTCTTGTAGACAGCATATATATGGGTCTTGTTTTTGTATCCGTTCAGCCAGTCTCTGTCTTTCAGTGGGAGCATTTAATGCATTTACATTTAAGGTAATTATCGATATGTATGTTCCTATTGCCATTTTCTTAATTGTTTGTTATTCTAGGTCTTTTCCTTCTCTTGTGTTTCTTGCCTAGAGAAGTTCCTTTAGCATTTGTTGTAAAGCTGGTTTGGTGGTGCTGAACTCTCTCAGCTTTTGCTTGTCTGTAAAGGTTTTAATTTCTCCTTCAAATCTGAATGAGATCCTTGCTGGGTAGAGCAATCTTGGTTGTAGGTTTTTCTCCTTCATCACTTTAAATATGTCCTGCCACTCCCTACTGGCTTGCAGAGTTTCTGCTGAAAGATCAGCTGTTAACCTTATGGGGATTCCCTTGTGTGTTATTTTTCCCTTGCTGCTTTTTTTTTTTTTTTTTTGCGGTACGCGGGCCTCTCACTGTTATGGCCTCTCCCGTCGCGGAGCACAGGCTCCGGATGCAGGGGCTCAGCGGCCATGGCTCACGGGCCCAGCCACTCCACGGCATGTGGGATCCTCCCGGACCGGGGCACGAACCCATGTCGCCTGCCTCGGCAGGCGGACTCTCAACCACTGCGCCACCAGGGAAGTCCCCTTGCTGCTTTTAATTTGTTTTCTGTGTATTTAATTTTTGATTGTTTGATTAATATGTGTCTTGGCATGTTTCTCCTCAGATTTATCCTGTATGGGACTCTCTGTGCTTCCTGGACTTGATTAACTGTTTCCTTTCCCATATTAGGGAAGTTTTCAACTATAATCTCTTGAAATATTTTCTCAGTCCCTTTCTTTTTCTCTTCTTCTCCTGGGACCCCTATAATTCGAATGTTGGTGTGTTTAATGTCGTCGCAGAGGTCTCTGAGACTGTCCTCAGTTCTTTTCATTCCTTTTTCATTATTCTGCTCTGCAGTAATTATTTCCACCATTTTATCTTCCAGGTCACTTATCCGTTCTTCTGCCTCTGTTATTCTGCTATTGATCCCTTCTAGAGTGTTTTTAATTTCATTTATTGTGTTATTCATCGTTGCTTGTTTCACCTTTAGTTCTTCTAGGTCCTTGTTAAATGTTTCTTGCATTTTGTCCATTCTATTTCCAAGATTTCGGATCATCCTTACTATCATTATTCTGAATTCTTTTTCAGGTAGACTGCCTATTTCCTCTTCATTTGTTAGGTCTGGTGAGTTTATATCTTGCTCCTTCATCTGCTGTGTGTTTCTCTGTCTTCTCATTTTGCTCATCTTACTGTGTTTGGGGTCTCTTTTTCGCAGGCTGCAGTGTCTTAGTTCCTGTTGTTTTCGGTGTCTGCCCCCAGTGGCTAAGGTTGGTGCAGCGGGTTGTGTAGGCTTCTTGGTGCAGGGGGCTAGTGCTTGTGTTCTGGCAGATGAGGCTGGATCTTGTCTTTCTGGTGGGCAGGTCCACGTCTGGTGGTGTGTTTTGGGGTGTCTGTGGCCTTATTATGGTTTTAGGCAGCCTCTCTGCTAATGGGTGGGGTTGTGTTCCTGTCTTGCTAGTTGTTTGGCATAGCGTGTCCAGTACTGTAGCTTGCTGGTCGTTGAGTGAAGCTGGGTGTTGGTATTGAGATGGAGATCTCTTGGAGATTTTCGCCATTTGTTATTACGTGGAGCTGGGAGGTCTCTTGTGGACCAGTGTCCTGAAGTAGGCTCTCCCACCTCAGAGGCACAGCACTGACTCCTGGCTGCAGCACCAAGAGGCTTTCATGTACATGGCTCAGAATAAAAGGGAGAAAAAGTAGAAAGAAAGAAAGAAAGAAAGAAAGAAGGAAAGAAGAAAAGAAGGAAAGAAGGAAAGAAGGAAGGAAGAAAGGAAGGAAGGAAGGAAGGAAGGAAGGAAGGAAGGAAGGGGAGCGAGAGAGAGGGAGAGAAAAAGAAAGGATAAAATAAAATAAAATAAAGTAAGATAAAATAAAATAAAGTTATTAAAATTAAAAATATAAAAGAATTATTAAGAAAAAAAGTTTATTTTTTTAAGTAAAATATACTAAAAACAAACGGAGAAACAAACAAAAACAAACGGACGGACAGAACACTAGGACAAATGGTGAAAGCAAATCTATACAGACAAAATCTCATACAGAAGCATACACATACACACTCACAAAAAGAGGAAAAGGGGAGAAAATAATATATCTTGCTCTTAAAGTCCACCTCCTCAACTTGGGATGATTCGTTGTCTCTTCAGGTATTCCAGTGATGCAGGGTACATCAAGTTGATTGTGGAGATTTAATCCACTGCTCCTGAGGCTGCTGGGAGAAATTTTCCTTTCTCTTCTTTGTTCGCACAACTCCTGGGGTTCAGCTTTGGATTTGGCCCCACCTCTGGGTGTAGGTCGCCTGAGGGCATCTGTTCTTCGCTTAGACAGGACGGGGTTAAAGGACCAGCTGCTTCGGGGCCTCTGGCTCACTCCGGCTTGGGGGGAGTGAGGGGCACGGAGTGCGGGGCGAGCCTGCGGCAGCAGAGGCGGGCGTGACATTGCACCAGCCTGAGGCACGCCGTGCATTCTCCCGGCGAGGTTGTCCCTGGATCACGGGACTCTGGCATTGGCGGGCTGCACAGGCTCCTTGGAGAGGAGTTGTGGATAGTGACCTGTGCTCGCACACATGCTTCTTGTTGGCGGCAGCAGCAGCCTTAGCGTCTCATGCCCGTCTCTGGGGTCCGCACTGATAGCCACAGCTCGCGCCCGTCTCTGGAGCTCATTTAAGCAGCACTCTTAATCCCCTCTCCTCGTGCACCAGGAAACAAAGAGAGAAGAAAAAGTCTCTTGCCTCTTCGGCAGGTCCAGACTTTTCCCTGGACTCCCTCCCGGCTAGCTGTGGTGCACTAACCCCCTGCAGGCTGTGTTCACGCCACCAACCCCAGTCCTCTCCCTGGACTGCCACTGAAGCCCGAGCCTCAGCTCCCAGCCCTGCCCGCCCCGGCGGGTGAGCAGACAAGCCTCTTGGGCTGTTGAGTGCCGTTCGGCACCGATCCTCTGTGCGGGAATCTCTATGCTTTGGCCTCTGCATCCCTGTTGTTGTGCTCCCCTCCGCAGCCCCGAACCTTTCCCCCTCCGCCACCTGCAGTCTCCGCCCACGTAGGGACTTCCTAGTGTGTGGCAACCTTTCCTCCTTCACAGCTCCCTCCCACTGGTGCAGGTCCCGTCCCTATTCTTTTGTCTCTGTTTATTCTTTTTTCTTTTGCCCTACCCAGGTACGTGGGGAGTTTCTTGCCTTTTGGGAGGTGTGAGGTCTTCTGCCAGCGTTTAGTGGGTGTTCTGTAGGAGTTGTTCCACATGTAGTTGTATTTCTGATGTATCTATAATTGTACCAGCCCGCCGTCCCCACGACTGTCGCGGCTTTGGCCGCTGGGGACCCTCCAGAGCCGGCAGCCTCAGTGAGGCCACCCTCCCCTTGGGCTCCGGGGCAGTTCCGTGACGGCGGAGAGAAGATACCCCAAGCCGGGTGTTCCAGCTCTGCAGAAATATGGGCTCCATTCTAAGATACTATTCTTTTTTATTTTGCTTTCTACTTTGCAGTCACTTGCATTGTTGGGCAGTAATTTTTAAGTCAAATGTCCTAGAGAGCAGAATCCAGTGACTGCTTTTAGCTCTATGTGAAAAATGTTTCTTCTCTTTAGTTTCCATGTTTAATTTACTATATAATTTCAGTCATCATCAGATATATTTACAGTAGGGGATAGTAATCCCCAGCATTCACACCAGAGATGTCCAGGTTGCCAATTTCCTTTGGCATTTGGGCTGATTGCTGCCACCTCTACCCTGACCCCAGTGGTGGCAGCTCCAATGGGATGCTGTGATCAGTGTTGAGTGTTCTTGTTTGCTCTCTTTCAGGAGCTGGCACACTCCATTTGGTAACAGCACATACTGTGCTTCCCTTCTTGTCACACTGCTTTTAAAACCTTACTACCTCCTGCTATGTAGTGGTATCAGGCACGGCAAAGCAACTCAGGATTATTTGGATGTTGTTCGTGTGTGTTAAAATAGTGTTCACTGCCCTCTATGTGGTAAATACTCAGTGTTTGTTCAGCATACACACCTGAGTGACCCTCTCCAGATCTTTTGTTGAAAATCAAAGCATATGAAATTAAGAGTTCCTTTAAGATTGAACGTATATTCAATGCCAGCTCCTATATTCATTTTATATCCATGACATACCCTTCAAACTAATTTGGGCAACCCTACTTCACTCATTGGTACTGGGATGCTCACATATTGCTGTGGTGGAATCACTTGGAGATTTTGTTAAATATCCCAGGGTGTAAATGTTTTTATTTTATTTTATTTGAAGGTCCCAGCTGATTGCTGATGTGTGGTGGTAGTGATTGCAATAAGAAAAAATAGATTTATTCAAGAACATTGAAAGAGAAATCTTTTTTTAAAAAAAGCAGGTGAATTGCCAATATTAGAAAACCTGGTATGCTTCCTCTTGAGGGAGATGAAGTTCCAATTTCTATAAACAGATTAACTCCAGGAGTGACAGAATAAAAGGCAAAAAAACCACTATCTATGTGAGAGCCCTATTTTACCAGTGGCAAAAGAGGACTTCGTCTTTTTAGTCTCCAGATAATGAATCAGTTGAGGAATGAATAATATAGCAGTTTCTCAAAATGTGTTTCCAGAGCTACCTGCATCAGAATCCCATAGTGAGCTAGTTGAAAAGCCAGATTCTCATGTCTCACTTCAGCTTACTCAATCTAACTTTGAGGAAGCGAAGGCCGGGAATTCTATATTTTAACACTCATGCCTACTGACTCTGATGCACACCAAAGTTTGAGAGCCACTGACCTTCAGAATCTCACACTCTTAAGATCTATTTGATTTGATTACTGCCAGTATTGTTACATGTCCTTAGTCTACCTAGCCATGGTTGATCCTAGGAAATGTGGTCTAATTCAAGTCAAATAAAATCCTGGCTTTACACAATGGATTACTGATAGTTCTATCTATCTATAGTTCTTTTGACAGATAGATACTTATTAGGGGCCTACTATGGCTAGGTACAGAGCTAGGCAGTAGGGTTACAAAAAGGGACAAAATGTGGCCTCTACCCTCAAAAATCTTATGAGTAATTTCCTATGGATCATCTAATACAATCACATGCATTACCATGAAATATAAAATGAATCAAATTTATTCTATGTCATGGTAAAATGAAACAAAAGTGGCCAATAATTTTGCCGGTTGAGATATTAGACAAAAAATATTTTTGTAGCAATATCTGGAGATTCTTTAGAAATAATGGATGTATCCCTTATGTCTCACTATTAATGAATTTTTTCCAGCTGACAACCCTGTCATCTGCAGGTGCTGTTTACCATGTAATTTTACCATAGGAAACAATGGTGTAATCAGTTAATAAAGTGTAAAGAATTAGATTTTTTTCCCCTTGAGCAAAATGCCTGGCTGTAGCCAACATTCCTGATGCCTTTTCCCTTGTGCAATAGGTAAGGAATATTTGAAGAGAGAAAGCTGTTTCCTTCATATTCTGCAGCTTGCCTCTGGAGGCCATGCTAATGAATGCAACACTCAAGCTAGAATTCCAGAGATTTTCTGTGAGCAGCCACTGTTTTTTTAATAGTTATTTTAATTATTATACTACTACTACTAATAATAATTATTATTATTAAAATTGGCTGCGCCAGGTCTTAGCTGTGACACGTGGGATCTTTTACTTGCAGCATGTGGGTTCATAGTTGCGGCATGTGACTTCGTAGTTGTGGCATATGGACTTCTTAGTTGCTCCATGCAAACTCTTAGTTGCAGCATGTGGAATCTAGTTCCAACCAGGGATCGAACCTGGGCCCCCTGCATGGGGAGCGAAGAGTCTTATCCACTGGACCACCAGGGAAGTCCCAGCAGCCACTGATTTTTTTTCCTTAAATGATTTTATTATTTATTTGTTTGATTGTTCGTTTATTTATATTTAACCTACTTATTGGAGTATAATTGCTTTCCAATGGTGTGTTAGTTTCTGCTTTATAACAAAGTGAATCAGCTATACGTATACATATATCCCCATATCTCCTCCTTCTTGCATCTCCCTCCCACCCTCCCACTCCAACCCCTCTAGGTAGTCACAAAGCACCGAGGTGACCTCCCTGTGCTATGCAGCTGCTTCCCACTAGCTATCTATTTTACATTTGGTAGTATATATAAGTCCATGGCACTCTCTCACTTCGTCCCAGCTTACCATGTTTACTGCGTGTTTACTGCGTGTTTACTCCTGTCTTGCCGCTTAGTTCTTCAGAACCTTTTTTTTTTTAGATTCCATATATATATGTTAGCATATGGTGTTTGTTTTTCTCTTTATGACTTATTTCACTCTGTATGACAGACTCTAGGTCCATCCACCTCACTACAAATAACTCAATTTCGTTTCTTCTTTATCCATTCATCTGTAGATGGACACTTAGGTTGCTTCCATGCCCTGGCTATTGTAAATAGAGATGCAGTGAACATTGTGGTACATGACTCTTTTTTAATTATGGTTTTCCCAGGGTATATGCCCAGTAGTGGGATTGCTGGGTCGTATGGTAGTTCTATTTTTAGTTTTTTAAGGAACCTCCATAGTAGCTGTATAAATTTACATTCCCACCAACAGTGCAAGAGGGTTCCCTTTTCTCCACACCCTCTCCAGCATTTATTGTTTGCAGATTTTTTTCATGATGGCCATTCTGACTGGTGTGAGGTGATATCTCATTGTAGTTCTGATTTGCATTTCTCTAATGATTACTGATGTTGAGCATTCTTTCATGTGTTTGTTGGCAATCTGTATATCTTCTTTGGAGAAATGTCTATTTAGGTCTTATCTTCTGCCCATTTTTGGATTGGGTTGTTTGTTATTTTGATATTGAGCTGCATGAGCTGCTTGTAAATTTGGGAGATTAATCCTTTGTCAGTTGCTTTATTTGCAAATATTTTCTCCCATTCTGAGGGTTCTCTTGTAGTCTTGTTTATGGTTTCCTTTGCTGTGCAAAAGCTTTTAAGTTTCATTAGTTCCCATTTGTTTATTTTTGTTTTTATTTCCATTTCTCTAGGAGGTGTGTCAAAATTGATCTTGCTGTGATGTATGTCATACAGTGTGATCTGCCAATGTTTTCCTCTAAGAGTTTTATAGTGTCTAGACTTACATTTAGATCTTTAACCCATTTTGAGTTTATTTTTGTGTATGGTGTTAGGAAGTGTTCTAATTTCATTCTTTTACAAGTAGCTGTCCAGTTTCACCAGCACCACTTAGGGAAGAGGCTGTGCTTCCTCCATCATATATTCTTGCCTCCTTTATCAAAAATAAGGTGACCGTATGTGCGTGGGTTTATCTGTGGGCTTTCTATCCTGTTCCATTAATCTGTATTTCTGTTTTTGTGCCAGTACCATACTGTCTTGATTACTGTAGCTTTGTAGTATAGTCTGAAGGTAGGGAGCCTGATTCCTCCAGCTCCGTTTTTCTTTCTCAAGATTGCTTTGGCTATTCGGGGTCTTTTGTGTTTCCATACAAATTGTGAAATTTTTTGTTCTACTTTGTGCCATTGTTAGTTTGATAAGGATTGCATTGAATCTGTAGATTTCTTTAGGTAGTATAGTCATTTTCACTATGTTGATTCCTCCAATCCAAGAACATGGTATATCTCTCCATCTGTTCGTATCATTTTTAATTTCTTTCATCAGTGTCTTATAGTTTTCTGCATACAGGTCTTTGTCTCCTTAGCTACGTTTACTCCTGGGTATTTTATTCTTTTTGTTGCAATGGTAAATGGGACTGTTTCCTTAATTTCACTTTCAGATTTTTCATCATTAGTGTATAGGAATGCAAGAGATTTCTGTGCATTAATTTTGTATCCTGCTACTTTACCAAATTCATTGATTAGCTCTAGTAGTTTTCTGGTAGCATCTTTAGGATTCTCTATGTATAGTATCATGTCATCTGCAAACAGTGACAGCTTTACTTCTTTTCCGATTTCAATTCCTTTTATTTCTTTTTCTTCTCTGATTGCTGTGGCTAGAACTTTGAATACTATGTTGAATAATAGTTGTGAGAGTGCACATCCTTGTCTCGTTCCTGATCTTAGAGGAAATGCTTTCAGTTTTTCACCATTGAGAATGATGTTTGCTTTGGGTTTGTCGTTTATGGCTTTTATTATGTTGAGCTAGGTTCCCTCTATGCCCACTATCTGGAGAGTTTTTATCATAAATGGGTGTTGAATTTTGTCAAAAGCTTTTTCTGCATCTCTTGAGATGATCATATGGTTTTTATTGTTCAGTTCGTTAATATGGTTATCACATTGATTGATTTGTGTATATTGAAGAATCCTTGTATCCCTGGGATAAATCCCAGTTAATCATGGTGTATGATCCTTTTAATGTCTTGTTGGATCCTGTTTGCTAGTATTTTGTTGAGGATTTTTGCATCTATATTCATCAGTGATCTTGGACTGTAATTTCCTTTTTTTGTAGTATCTTTGCCTGTTTTTGGTATCAGGGTGATGGTGGCCTCATAGAAAGAGTTTGGGAGTGTTCCTTCCTCCGCATTTTTTGGAAGAATTTGAGAAGCATGGCTGTTAGCTCCTCTCTACATGTTTGATAGAATTCACCTGTGAAGCCATCTGGTGTTGGGCTTTTGTTGTTTGGAAGATTTTTAATCACAGTTTCAATTTCATTACTTGTGATTGGTCTGTTCATATTTTCTATTCTTTCCTGGTTCAGTCTTCGAAGGTTATACCTTTCTAAAAATTTGTCCATTTCTTCCAGATTGTCCATTTTATTGGCACAGAGTTGCTTGCAGTAGTCTCTTATGATGGTTTGTATTTCTGCGTTGTCTGTTGTAACTTCTTCTTTTTCATTTCTAATTTTATTGATTTGAGTCCCCTTGCTCTTTTTCTTAATGAGTCTGCCTAATAGTTTATCAATTTTGTTTATCTTCTCAAAGAACCAGATTTTAGTTTTATTGATCTTTGCTCTATTGTTTTCTTTGTTCCTTTTTGATTTATTTCTGCTCTAATCTTTATGATTTCTTTCTTTCTGCTAACTTTGTGTTTTGTTTATTCTTCTTTCTCTACTTCCTTTAGGTGTAAGGTGAGATTGTTTATTTCAGAATTTTCCTGTTTCTTGAGGTAGGCTTGTATTGTAAGTTTATTGTATAAACTTCCCTCTTAGAAGTGCTTTTGCTGCATCCCAAAGGTTTTGGGTCATCGTGTTTTCATTGTCATTTGTCTCTAGGTATTTTTTGATGTCCTCTTTGATTTCTTCAGTGATCTCTTGGTTATTTAATAGCGTATTGTTTACCCTCCATGTGTTTGTGTTTTTTAAGGTTTTTTCCCTGTAAGTCATTTCTAATCTCAGAACGCTGTGGTCAGAAAAGATGCTTGATGTGATTTCAATTTTCTTAAATTTACTGAGGCTTGATTTGTGACCTAAGATGTGATCTATCCTTGAGAATGTTCCGTGTGCACTTGAGAAGAAAGTGCACACGGAAATCTGCTGTTTTTAGATGGAATGTCCTATAAATATCAATTAAATCTATCTGGTCAATTGTGTCATTTAAAGCTTCTCTTTCCTTATTTATTTTCATTTTGGATGATCTGTCCATTGGTGTAAGTGAGGTGTTAAAGTCCCCCACTATTATTGTGTTACTGTCGATTTCCTCTTTTATAGCTGTTAGCAGTTGCCTTATATATTGAGGTGCTCCTATGTTGGGTGCATATATATTTATAATTGTTATATCTTCTTCTTGGATTGGTCCCTTGATCATTATGTAGTGTCCTTCCTTGTCTCTTGTAACATTCTTTATTTTAAAGTCTATTTTATCTGATATGAGTATAGCTACTCCAGCTTTCTTTTGATTTCCACTTGCATGGAATATCTTTTTCCATCCCCTTACTTTCAGTCTGTATGTGTCCCTAGGTCTGAAGTGGGTCTCCTGTAGACAGCATATATATGGGTCTTGTTTTTGTATCCATTCAGCAAGCCTGTGTCTTTTGGTTGGAGCAGTCAGTCCATTCACGTTAAGGTAATTATCGATATGTATGTTCCTATGACCATTTTCTTAATTGTTTTGGGTTTGTTTTTGTAGGTCCTTTTCTTCTCTTGTGTTTCCCACTCAGAGAAGTTCCTTTAGCATTTGTTGTAGAGCTGGTTTGGTGGTGCTGAATGCTCTTAGCTTTTGCTCGTCTGTAAAGCTTTTGATTTCTCCATCGAATCTGAATGAGATCCTTGTCGGGTAGAGTAATCTTGGTTGTAGGTTCTTCCCTTTCATCGCTTTAAGTATATCATGCCACTCCCTTCTGGCTTGTAGAGTTTCTGCTGAGAAATCAGCTGTTAACCTTATGGGAGTTCCCTTGTATGTTATTTGTCGTTTTTCACTTGCTGTTTTCAATAATTTTTCTTTGTCTTTAATTTTTGCCTATTTGATTACTTATGTGTCTCGGCGTGTTTCTCCTTAGGTTTCTCCTGTATGGGACTCGCTATGCTTCCTGGACTTGGGTGGCTATTTCCTTTCCCATGTTAGGAAAGTTTTTGACTATAATCTCTTCAAATATTTTCTCTAGTCCTTTCTCTCTTTTCTCCTTCTGGGACCCCTATAAGGCATATGTTGTTGCATTTAATGTTGTCCCAGAAGTCTCTTAGGCTGTCTTCATTTCTTTTCATTCGTTTTTCTTTATTCTCTTCCGCAGCAGTGAATTCCACCATTCTGTCTTCCAGGTCATTTATCTGTTCTTCTGCCTCAGTTATTATGCTATTAATTCCTTCTATTGTAGTTTTCGTTTCAGTTATTGTATTGTTCATCTCTGTTTGTTTGTTCTTTAATTCTTCTAGGTCTTTGTTAAACATTTTTTGCATCTTCTCGATCTTTGCCTCCATTCTTTTTCCCAGGTCCTGGATCATCTTCACTATCATTATTCTGAATTCTTTTTCTAGAAGGTTGCCTATCTCCACTTCATTTAGTTGTTTTTCTGGGGTTTTATCATGTTCCTTCGTCTGGTACATAGCCCTCTGCCTTTTCATCTTCTCTGTCTTTCTGTGAATGTGGTTTTTGTTACACAGGCTGCCGGATTGTAGTTCTTCTTGCTTCTGCTGTCTGCCCTCTGGTGGATGAGGCTGTCTAAGAGGCTTATGTAAGTTTCCTGATGTGAGGGACTGGTGGTGGGTAGAACTGACTATTGCTCTGGTGGGTAGAGCTCAGTAAAACTTTAATCAGCTTGACTGTTGATGGGTGGGGCTGGGTTCCCTCCCTGTTGGTTGTTTGGCCTGAGCCGACCCGACACTGCAGCCTACCTGGGCTCTTTGTTGAGGCTAATGACAGCCTCTGGGAGGGCTCACGCCAAGGAGTACTTTGCAGAACTTCTGCTGCCAGTTTCATTTTCCCGACAGTGAGCCACAGCCAGCCCCCACCTCTGCAGGAGACTCTTCAACACTAGCAGGTAGGTCTGGTTCAGCCTCCTGTGGCGTCACTGCTCCTTCCCCTGTGTCCCGACACACACATTACTTTGTGTGTGCCCTCCAAGAATGGAGTCTCTGTTTCCCTCAGTCCTTCCAAAGTCCTGTAATCAATTCCCACTAGGCTTCAAAGTCTGATTCTCTACAAATTACTCCTCCCGTTGCCAGACCCCCAGGTTGGGAAACCTGACGTGGGGCTCAGAACCTTCACTCCAGTGGGTGGACTTCTGTGGTATGTGTTCTCCAGTCTGTGAGTCACCCAACCAGCAGTTACGGGAATTGATTTTACTGTGATTGCACCCCTCCTACCGTCTTATTGTGGCTTCTCCTTTGTCTTTGGATGTGGGGTATCTTATTTGGTGAGTTCCAGTGTCTTACTGTCGATGACTGTCCAGCAGCTAGTTGTGATTCTGGTGTTATCGCAAGAGGCAGTGTGAGCACATCCTTCTACTCCGCCATCTTGGTTCCTCTCTGTGTTTGTGATTTTTACAGATTTTGTCCTGTAATTGATTTCTAGTTTCATAGCGTTTTGGTCGGAAAAGATACTTGATACGATTTCAATTTTCTTAAATTTACCAAGGCTTTATTTGTGACCCAAGATATGATCTATCCTGGAGAATGTTCCATGAGCAGTTGAGAAGAATGTGTATTCTGTTGGTTTTGAATGGAATGTCCTATAAATATCAATTAAGTCCATCTTGTTTAATGTATCATTTAAAGCTTGTGTTTCCTTATTTATTTTCATTTTGGATGATCTGTCCATTGGTGAAAGTGAGGTGTTAAAGTCCCCTACTATGATTCTGTTACTGTCAATTTCCCCTTTTATGGCTGTTAGCATTTGCCTTATGTATTGAGGTGCTCCTATGTTGAGTGCATAAATATTTACAATTTTTATGTCTTCTTCTTGGATTGATCTCTTGATCATCATGTAATGTCCTTCTTTGTCTCTCGTAATTGTCTTTATTTTAAAATCTATTTTGTCTGATATGAGAATTGCTACTCCAGCTTTCTTTTGATTTCCATTTGCATGGAATATCTTTTTCCATCCCCTCAGTTTGAGTCTGTATGTGACCGTAAGTCTGAAGTGGGTCTCTTGTAGACAGCATATATATGGGCCTTGTTTTTGTATGCATTCAGCCAGTCTATGTCTTTTGGTTGGAGTATTCAATCCATTTACATTTAAGGTAATTATGGATATATATGTTCTTATTACTATTTTCTTAATTGTTTTGGGTTTGTTATTGTAGGTCTTTTCCTTCTCTTCTTAAAAATATTTATTTATTTATTTTTTTGGCTGCATTGGGTCTTTGTTGCTGCATGCCGGCTTTCTCTATTGACGGTGAGTGGGGGCTACTCTTGATTCAGTGCACAGTCTCCTCATTGTGGTTCCTTCTCTTGCTGTGGAGTATGGTCCCTAGGCCCTCGAGCTTCTGTAGTTGTGGCTCACAGGCTCTATAGCGCAGGCTCAATAGTTGTGGTGCATGGGCTTATTTGCTCCACGCCATGTGGGATCTCCCTGGACCAGGGCTCAGACCCATGTCCCCTGCACTGGCAGGTGGACTCATAACCACTGCACCACCAGGGAAGTCCTCCTTTTCCTTCTCTTGTGTTTCCTGTCCAGAGAAGTTCCTTTAGCATTTGTTGTAAAGCTGGTTTGGTGGTGCTGAATTCTCTTAGCTTTTACTTGTCTGTAAAGTTTTTAATTTCTCTGTCGATTCTGCATGAGTTCCTTGCTGAGTAGAGTAATCTTAGTTGCAGGTTTTCCCTTTCATCGCTTTAAATATTTCCTGCCACTCCCTTCTGGCTTGCAGAATTTTTGCTGAAAGATCAGCTGTTAGCCTTATGGGGATTCCCTGTATGTTATTTGTTGTTTTTCCGTTGCTGCTTTTAATATTTTTTGTTTGTATTTAATTTTTCATAGTTTGTTTAGTATGTGTCTTGGCATGTTTCTCCTTGGATTTATCCTGTATGGGACTCTCTGTGCTTCCTGGACTTGATTAACTATTTCCTTTCCCATATTAGGGAAATTTTCAACTATAATCTCTTCAAATATTTTCTCAGTCCCTTTTTTTTTCTCTTCTTCTTCTGGGACCCCTATAATTCGAGTGTTGGTGCATTTAATGTTGTCCCAGAGGTCTCTAAGAGTGTCCTCAATTCTTTTCATTCTTTTTTCTCTATTCTGCTCTGCAGTAGTTACTTCCACTATTTTATCTTCCAGGTCACTTATCCGTCTTCTGCCTCAGTTATTCTGCTATTGATTCCTTCTGGAGAAATTTTAATTTCATTTATTGTGTTGTTCATCATTGTTTGTTTGCTCTTTAGTTCTTCTATGTCCTTGTTAAACTTCCCTTGTATTTTCTCCAGTCTATTTCCAAGAGTTTGTATCATCTTTACTATCCTTACTCTGAATTCTTTTTCAGGTAGACTGCCTCTTTCCTCTTCATTTGTTTGGTCTGATGGGTTTGTACCTTGCTCTTTCATCTGCTGTGTGTTTCTCTGTCTTCTCACTTTGCTTGACTTACTGTGTTTGTGGTCTCCTTTTCACAGGCTTCAGGTTCATAGTTTCCTGTTGTTTTTGGTGTCTGCCCCCAGTGTGTATGGTTGGTTCAGTGGGTTGTGTAGGCTTCCTGGTGGAGGGGACTGGTGCCTGTGTTCTGGTGGATAAAGCTAGATCTTTTCTTTCTGATGGGCAGGACCGCGTCTTGTGGTGTGTTGTGGGGTGCCTGTGACCTTATTATGATTTTAGGCAGCCTCTCTGCTGATAGGTGGGGTTGTGTTCCTGTCTTGCTAGTTGTTTGGCATAGGGTGTCCAGCACTATAGCTTGCTGGTCGTTGGGTGGAGCTGGGTCTTAGCATTGACCATCTCCATCTCTTGGAGAACTTTCGCTTTTTGATATTACGTGGAGCCGGGAGGTCTCTGATGGACCAATGTCCTGAACTCAGCTCTTCCACCTCAGAGGCACAGGCCTGACACCAGCCGGAGCACCAACAACCTGTCATCCACACGGCTCAGAAGAAAAGGGATAAAAAAAAGAAGGAAAGAAAGAAAAAAATAAAATAAGGTAAAGTTATTAAAATAAAAAATAAATTATTAAAAATAAGTAATAATTTTAAGTAATTTTTTAAAAAGGAGAAAAAAATGGTCAGACGGAACCCTAGGACAAATGGTAAAAGCAAAGCTCTTCAGACAAAATCACACAAAGAAGCAAACACATACAAACTCACAAAAAGAGAAAAAGGAAAAAAATATGTATATCTTGTGGGAAGTCTGAAGTCTTCTGCCAGCATTCAGTAGGTGTTCTGTAGGAGTTGTTCCACATGTGGATGTATTTCTGATGTACCTGTGGGAAGGAAGGTGATCTCCACGTCTTACTCCTCCACCATCTTGAAGGTCTCCCCCAGTCACTGATTTTTGTCTTTACCGTTATACTACACAAAGGTTAGTTTTCCCTCCTATCTCTAATTGAGACAAATAAGATCATTGTGAGTAGGGATCCTCTTTCAGTTTAAGCAGTGTTTTGTGTTTTTTCAATGAGAAAATAGAAACTATGTTCTGTTCAAAGCATTTTCATATACAGGCAGTCCCCTTCTAATGTACACTTGACTTATGAATGTCCCATACTCATCAACAGCCTCTCTGAAAGGACTTTAAGCTACTCCTACTACCCATGGAAGCTGGAGTTGTTTCTTCCATCTGCAGGAGTTGGTTTCTCCCTCAGCTCTCCTCTTCTGGGAGCCTGAGTTCTCATAAGCTCCCATCAGACCTTTTGGAACAATTAACATGTGAGCACATTCTCCTACTGCTGCTGCCAGGACACAGGAAGGTGCTGGTGACCGTGCGAAGAATCCCCATAGGAGCTGAGCCCATGAAGGAACACAAAGAGTATAAAGAAAATTCTGGAATTCTGGTTGGTGATGGTAGGGAGGTTCTCCATTTGTGCTTCAAAATTCCTTTCCGCTAGAAATAGCATTATACTATAATAACATACCTATGTAAAACTGAGTTTTCTGACTCACTTATCCAGACCACAGCCAAGAATAAGCAGTAAACAAATGGCCTCTCAGCCGCCAGAGTATATGCATCTTACTTATTGGAAAAGCCATTCAAAAACCCACTGATTGCCTATTTATTCTGTTTGTACATGATTCTAATTAGTTTTAATGAGATGTGAGATGTCAAGCCTATAGGAGGTTATAAGCAGCAAATTTGAAGAGACTGGAAAAATGTTATAAGTAGATGAAGTGAAATATGATAGTTGACAGCAAGGTAAGAGACCGAAAAAGCATTAAAAAGAAGTTTAAGAACTCAAAAGCCAACCACAATGAAAAACTCCTTCACATCCACAAGCATGGCTAAAATGAAAAATCGACAACACCAAACGTAGTGAAAATGCAGAGCAGTGGATTGCTCACACATTACCAGTGGGAGTAGGAAAAGGTACAGTCACTGGAAAATAGTTTGACAGTTCCCTTACAGTAAATAGTTACCATATAGCCCAGAGGTTCCACTCCTAGGTGTTTACCCAAGAAAAATGAAGACATATATCCCCTCAAAGCCTCATACTCATATCAGCTTTATTCATAATAGCCCCAAACTGGAAATAACCCAAATGTCCCTCAAAAGGCAAATGCATTAATAAGTTATAGTATATCCATACAATTAAATACTACTCAGGAAGAAAAAGGAATGAACTACTGATACTCACAACAACGTGGATGAGTCTCACAGACATTGTGCTGAGGGAAAGAAGCAACACAAAAATCATATAAACATATTGTATGATCCCATTTATGTGAGGTTCTAGAATGGGGAAAACTAAGCTATGGTGATAGAATCAGAACAGTGGCTGCCTGAGGTTGGAGTAGCACTGAAGAATGACTGGAAGGGACACAAGGGAAAATTCTGGGGTGATGGAATTGTTCCATATCTTGATTTGGGTGGTGGTTACAAAGGTGTGTATTTTTCAAACTGTATGCTTAAAATGTGTGCACTTTATTGTATGTAAATTTTAGCTAAAATTTTCATAAAGTACACAATTTACAAAGGGAGAAAATCCTTCAGAGGACCCCCCCTGCTACAGGGTAAAATCTTAACTCCTTAACATGATCTGGCCTTTGTTTAATGTCTCTTGACTCATTCCTTACCATTCCTCTCCAACTCCTACCACTTACTTTATGCTACTTGTATTTCCAAAAACTGCTTCTCTGTCTATTTCCTCTGAACCTTGAAGCACAATGCTCCCTTTGCCTGGAATTCCTTTTCATTTTCTCATTCATCACTAAATCCTCAATATCCTTCAGGACTCACAGAGGTAGCACCTCCTCCAAAAAGCCTTTTCCACTCCCAGTCTGTATTAGGTACTTTCCCTCTTCCTCCCAGAGAACTTTATGCTTCTCTCTAACAAAGCATGTATTGCTCTGTAATGTTAAGTGTAACTTTAAAAAACCCTGAAAACCATAGTGGACTGGTGCCATTTAATGTACAGGCAAATAGTCTTACATATTCAGTAAACCCTGAGTGAAATCATATATTGTAGACTTAATTTCTATCCAAAATAGCTGACGTGAGTTTAAGCACTCAAATTTATCATGAAAACTCTTCTATCCAGAATTACTTGTTCTTCTATAGTTGCAAATGATTGAGATTTTAGTGTAAATAGCAGTTTGGTATTATATTATTACTAGTATGATAGCTTATTTATATTGTGGGTTAAGTAACTTTCTATGGGCTTTATCTGGAAACCTAGCCAGACTTTATTACGTTGATTCTACGGGAAAGTGCATTTTACATTCCAGTCAAGTGACAAAAACACTGCTCAGTTGAACCATGTGAAATTGCTGATATTCAACCATTTTTGACATACTAAAATGGCAGTTTCATGTGATTCAACCTAAATATTTTTAAATACAACCCTATGGCAAGTTGGAGATTGTTAATTATGTATTTAATACATGAATATATTCTATAAGATGCTAATTTTGTATATTAAGGCTATTGGGTATAATTGTTTTACATAAACAGTAAATTACAGGATTTTTAAGAAAGTTTGTGTAGAATGTTAAGGCTTACTTGAGTTCTACCCATCTTTTTTCCAGTTAATCACAGATGCAACAGACATGAGGATATTCTGGAATTGTTTATTTTTTGAACCAACAATAGGGTGAAAATGCAGATTCATTTCTTCTTTTTAACCTCCAAACTATCTAACCAGTCTATTTTTAATATTAATTTTAATTACAATAATAGCTAACATTTATTGAGTGCATATTACATGCTGGGTACTGTGCAAACCCAGCTACTTTATGAGCAAAGTACTATTATTGTCCCTATTTACAGATGAGGAAATTAAAGCTTAAGGACCTTGCCCAAGGTTACACAGCTATAAGTGGCAGAGTCGGGTTTGGAATCACTTTCAGTCCTACTACTCTGTCCACTGTTTACCTCAGGCACATTTTTTTTAACCACAAGTAAGCACTCATGCTGAAAAATTATGATTCAATTCAGCAAGTATATATTTAAGCTGTAATTACCACTAGTGATACCAGGCCCATTCACATATGAAATATGTTGTATTATTATGAGAGACCATCATTTGACAGTAGAGGACTAAGTACCAAAATGCTGTAAGCGTTCTGTTGGGATCTAGGAAAGGGAGAGAATAATTGTGTGCTTTATTATTATTAACTCCCAGAAGAGCGTTGGCATAAATGGTACCATCCAATCATAATTGGATACACAGCATTCTGGGAACAAGCCAAAAGTTCAGCATAAATAGAAATGTGGAAAAATCATGGATGTATAATAATGAAGTTCAAGAGGGAGTAGCAAGCCCAAGTCTAATTCTGGGCAGACATCAGTAGTATATAAGGGAACTTAAAAATCTATGACTGGGCTCTCTGAACCCCAGAACTATGCTGACAAGTAGGACTGAATGATTACTCATTAGGTATTTGGGGCAGATGAGAGGGGGGCAGAAGAGATTAACCAAAATTTCATGCCTACATTTTTGGGATAATAATGTTATTAAAAATAAAAGAATTTGTGCAGTGGAGGGGAGGATGGGCTCAGGATTTAGACACTCTGAATTTTTTTTATTGGAAGTATAGTTGATTTACAATGTTGTGTTAGTTTCAGGTGTACAGCACAGTGATTCAGATGGAAAAATATATATATACATATTCGTTTTCAAACTCTTTTCCCTTATAGGTTATTAAAAGATATTTATAGTTCTCTGTGCTATACAGTAGGTCCGTGTTGTTTACCTATTCTATACACAGTAGTGAGTATATGTTAATCCCAAACTCCTAATTTATCCCTCCCCCTCTTTCCCCTTTGGTAACCATAAATTTGTTTTCTATGTCTGTGGGTCTATTTCTGGTTTGTAAATAAGTTCATTTGTATCTTTTTTTTTATATTCCACATATAAGCAATATTATATGATATTTATCTTTGTCTAGCTTACTTCACTTAGTATGATAATCTCTATGTCCATCCATGTTTCTGCAAATGGCAGCGTTTCATTTTTTATGATTAATATTCCATTGTATATTCCATTCCATATATATAGTATATGTATATATATATACACACTACATCTTTATCCATTCATCTTAAACACTCTGAATTTAAGGTGAAGGCAGACTGTCTACAGAAAGCCAGTTTTTTATGTTGGCTATAGTTGACTGGGGTCAACCTTTGACTTATCTACTTGTTATTTTTCAGGTGGCCCTTCTGAATTTCTTCATCCCTGAAGAAAAGTCATACTCTGAAGAGGAGAGTAGGCGTGTTCGCCGCAATAAAAGAAGTAAAAGCAGTGAAGGAGCAGATGGTAAGTCTATTTGGGTGATCCTTTATCACATATCAGTTGATGAGAGTACCATTCTGAGAACTACCTTTTCAAGTGTACTTCACCATCTCCTATATTTTCCACAGATGCAAGGTCACAGAAGGTTTTTCTAGCTTAACCTACCTAACCTACTCTTTTGACATAGAATTGACTGTACAAGGATCCTGTCTCCTCCAACCCCAGTACCTTTAGTCCTTTCACAGTATGTCTGATAGCCATGGTAGCATTTGTACCTCTCAAGATCACCCTCCATAAGGACTTCATCTCTCCTGGGGACATCCTATATCAACTAAGGCCACCAAGAGGATTCAGTCCTATTCTTGGAATGACAGAGTACTGTGCCATGGTGGCACTTACATGGTATGTTAAATCCAGTGATAATTATGTCACTGTTGGTGTCAGCTACCATGCCTCTAGAACTCATCTGTAAGTTCCTTGAGGGCAGGGATTCATTTCTCTTTGTAAAGCTCCAGAATCTAGCCTAGTATCTAGCAAATTGTTGGTGTTTGTAATGTAAGTTGGTAATGTTGATTGCCCCTTCAGCTGGGTTATGATGTGCCCTGAAAACCATCCCTATTGAAGGTGAAACAGATTTGAGTTAACTAACAATGCATTTTGTGGGGCATAACAAAATGTTGAGCTAGCTCCTGGGCAGGGTCTTTGAATCGCTCTATTTTAACATCATTCTGTCAGTTGACAGAATGCTACCTCTTTAGAGTAGGAGTTTGTAGAATGCATAGCTATGGGCTGTTGTAAAGCCATCTGGATTCAAAGACAGCACGTGGCTGGCTAAATCTGCCAAAGATATATGTTCTGGAGGGTTACAAAGCAATATGACTTTATGAAGGTGAAAATCAGATTTTTTTAAAGCTGACATTTGTCAGTGTAAGTAAGGGCCAGCGATGGAAGCAGTTCCAGACCGCATGAGCAATTGAAGCAATGGGGCCAGGACTTTGTCATTTGGAACAAAAAGAGGTAAAACTGGATGAAGTCTGAAAAAGAGCTCAGAAGAAGGACCTGTAATAAAAGAGAGTCAGAAATAAGTTGGCTGTTTTTAGTCAATGGAGGTGGCAGCTTTGAGCCCTTCAATTGAGAAATGGACCAGCGGGGCCATTCTCTAGAGCAGATACTTTGCATACAATTCATGACCAAGTTCAAGCCTAGGAAATGTGGTCCATGAAGTAATAGGCACCCATTATTCATATACTGCTTGCTGCCAGTTTCCTGGAAGTCTTCAGAAAGCTATGTAGAAACTGAGAACTGAGAATCAAGGTCCCTTTCCTCTCCTTATCATCTTACTCTTTGATGCATGTGGGTCTTTCCACCTTTGACTCTTCCCCTGAACTATTCCCAGTACCACAAAATCTTTCATATTCCCTGATTGCTAAGGAAGAGAAAAGAGAGGTGGTAAGAGCAATATCACCTTCTGTAGTGGGCATGGTCTTCCCTTCCTCTCCACAGGGGAGGTCCAATAGCTTCTAAAGTTTACGTCTTCATCTGGCCTTCCAAGTTTTCTCGTAAAGAAGGCAGCTTCCTTCACTCTCCCAAACCACTTTATCTGGATCTGGCTACTAGCATCTCTGCTATTGATTTTCCTTACAGTGTTTATTCTGTTTTGATACAAAATAGTTTTTCCCTCTGTTGAAGGCCAAAGCATATCATTAATTTTTAGTACTTCTTATCTAATTTCCTCCTGGTCTGATACTCTTGTCAGTCACTAGACACTAGTCACTGTGTGCCAGTGCCTAACTTCTCATACAATCCCAGATATTTTCTTTAAACAGTATAGCAGGGAGGAATCCAAGAGCCCCTTAGAGTTAGGAGAATAGAATGCTTGGGGGTTCTGGGATTTGATTAGATTTCCAACCTTTCACCTGGGAGGCTATAGCACCACTTCTTTAGATGTGGTGGGTGCTCCAGTGATTTAGAGGGTGACAAGCCAATCCAAATCTCCTTTACTTTTGAACCATTCCTCTTACTCTGCTGAGTGTATGGTATATTTATTCAAAACATTCTTCAAATATTTACTGAGAAAATACAGCAGTTTCTATAATACTAGAATGAAAATGCCATAAGGATAATCGTGTTTATTTACTTTTACATCCTCATTGCCCAGGAAAGGACCCGGCGCATAGTAGACCCTCAATAAATATTTCTTGTTGCCCTCAAAAAGCTTAACTTCCAGTGTAAAGAGACAGATAATAAACAAAATTGGTGGTGGTAAGTGTTGTGGAGAAAAATATACCAGGGCAAGAGGGAGAGAACGTGATGAAGTGTGCTGTAAGGTGATCAGGGAAGGTCCCTCTAATAAGGGAACATCTGAGAAGAGACCTGAATGAAATGAAGGTGTGAGCCATGTGAATATCTGGACCGGGTGCAGGGAAAGAAGGAGAGAAGAAGCAGTAAATACAAATGCTCTGAAGTAGAAGAATGCTTGATATGTTCCAGAAAGATCAGTGTGGCTGGGAGCAGAGTGAGCAAGAAGGAGAAGGAAGCAGATGAGATCAGAGGGGGGAAAATCAAACTTAGAGCCTTGTTGTAGGCCAAGCTAAGGACTCTGACCTTCACCCTGCATGAGATGGGGAACCATTGGAGAATTTTGAGCAGAGGCATGACAGGGCCTGACTTATGTTGTAAGAGAATCCCTCTGGCTACTGTAGGGAGAAAGAACAGAAGCAGAAAGATGTGTAGTGGAGTGTAACAATAACCCAGGTGAGAGATGATTGTAGTTTAGACCAGGATGGAGGCAATGGGGGTGGGTGGGGAGGAGTGGTCAGATTGTGGGCAGATCTTTGAAGGAATAGCTGACAAGATTTGGAGGTTCACTAGATAAGGGGTATGAAAGAGAAAACCAAGGACGACCCCACAGTTTTGAACCTAAGGAACTAGACTAGTGGATTTGCCATTTCTGAGACGGAGAAACAGGAGAAGAGGAATGTAAAGGGATGTAAAGAAGGAATCAAGAATTCAGTTAGGCATGCTAAGTTTGAGGTGTCTACTAGGCACTAAGTATATATGTTAAAGAGGCAGCTGGGTATATAAATCTACACCGTATATCAAGACAACGTGTCTCAAGACAATGAGCTGACTCTTAAAAGAATAAAGAACTTCTCATTGAAGAAGTGAGTCAGTCTGTAAACCATATGAACAGAGTAAGAGGTTGGATGGGATAGGTAAATCAGAGGGGGGTGAGTTAAGGACAAAAAAAAAGCCTATTAGGTGTTGTTTCTAAATCCACAAGTTACTTGATATATTATAATAAAAAGTTAGCTATCCAGGGACTTCCCTGGTGGCGCAGTGGTTAAGAATCCGCCTGCCAATGCAGGGTACACGGGTTCGAGCCCGGGTCTGGGAAGATCCCACATGCCGCGGAGCAACTAAGCCCGTGTGCCACAACTACTGAGCCTGTGCTCTAGAGCCCACGAGCCACAACTACTGAAGCCCGCACACCTAGAGCCCCTGCTCCGCAAAAAGAGAAGCCACAGCGATGAGAAGCCCGCACACTGCAACGAAGAGTAGCCCCCGCTCACCACTAGAGAAAGACCGTGTGCAGCAATGAAGACCCAACACAGCCAAAAATAAATAAATAAATTTATTTAAAAAAAAATTTACCTATGCAGCTCAGGTTTGCATCACAAATATCAAAAAAAAAAAAGTCATTTACCTTGAACATTTAAGAGCCTGACAGGGATTTCAGGAAGAAAACATTTTTCAAAGGTCAAAAATAGAGATAAGTTTAAAAAGAGAGCAGGAAAATCAGTTCTAATTCCTTGTATAATTTTTGATGTTACTATCCTTTAATTTCACTTCTCAAAACTTTATTTTATTGTCATTTAACAAGACTTCTAGGCACTACCAGAAGTATAAAGATGAATAAGACCCTCAGAGAAGCTTACATTTTAAGGAGGGAGCAGATACATTTATTGGCAACAGGTAAAAATTAAGCAAAGGTAGGGTGAAGCTGAGTCCTAGAGTTTTACCTTACACAGTACATAGAAGACACTCAAACATTTGTTAAATGAATAACCAAACAAGAAAATGGACAGGGGGTGGAAGGAGTCTAGATTTTTTTCTGTCTAGGAACTATAGGCATTAAGCTTGATGATCTTCACTAATCCCTGTGGGAGAAAAAAAGTCTTAACAAATGGTTCATTTACACTTAGGAAAAGCAAGGGACGTCGGGATCCTTAAGAGCCTGCATAGGTTCACCAAGAATAAATCAGACTGTTTTCCTGTTTTCACCAGACTGCTAAACTAGTTGCTTAGGGGCATAACATAGACATAGTCTACCTTTTTTTAATTTATATTTTATTGAGGTATAGTTGATTTACAATGTTGTGTTAGTTTCAGGTGTACAGCAAAGTGATCTAGTTTTATATATATATATGTGATATTTATACACATATATAAATAATATTTATACACACACATATGTATATACTCTTTTGCAGATTCTTTTCCCATATAGGTTATTACAAAATATTCAGTATAGGGCTTCCCTGGTGGCGCAGTGGTTGAGAGTCCGCCTGCCGATGCAGGGGACACGGGTTCGTGCCCTGGTCCGGGAAGATCCCACATGCCGCGGAGTGGCTGGACCCGTGAGCCATGGCCGCTGAGCCTGCGCGTCCGGAGCCTGTGCTCTGCAACGGGAGAGGCCACAACAGTGAGAGGCCCGCGTACCGAAAAAAAAAAAAAAATTCAGTATAGTTCCCTGTGCTATACAGTAAGTCCTTGTCTTTTATCTATGTTATGTATACATAGTAGTGTGTATATGTTACTCCCAAATTCCTAATTTATCCCTCCCCCCACATTTCCCCTTTGGCAACCATAACACACAGTCGATCTTGCCTTAAAAAAATGTCAGTGGCTATATCCAGGTCATACCCAATCTTTCTGACCCACCATTCAAGAAATGATTGGATTCATCTCATTTTATTCCTTTGGATCATTCTATAAATGAAGGCATTGACTAGGAAGCGGGAGTTCCAAACACAGGGTTAGTTTTCCTCCAGTATAAATCGTGGCACTTTATAACTTAAAGAAAATGCGTGAGATCTTTTTCTTTACTACATCTCTATCTTAAATTTACTGCTCCTGTTTTGAGTTGGCCAAAAGTAATTGATATCAGCTTTAAGTTCATTTTTGCTAATTATATGAGGCCTTTCGCTTATTGTTGTTCTGCAAGGAAAGCACGATCCCTTCATTGAAGGTGTTGTGAGTCACGACAGTTACAAAAATCTGTGCCAGGATTTCCTGCTGAGATCCATCTTTGTGATATGTTTCTGAAATAATAATAGTTCTAGGTGGCTTGCTTAAACATCTCTTGCTGGGTACTCCAGAAATCTGCAGAACGTAATTTTCTAGTTAGAATGAAATGTAGAATATATTCAGAGGGTCAGGAGGTCTTAGAAGCAGATAAGTGAATCCAGAATTTCCACAGAGATAGTGTCCATATTTTATAAATATTATTGTAAAACCATCTGTTCTCTTCTGTAGGAGCATTTTCAGAAATCAAGCACAATATTAATATCTCTCCATACCTACCATCCCCCCATATTTCTGTCCTAGTAAGAGAATAAAAATAAAAGTGCAGCATTGTGTAATAGAAAAGGTATTAGATTGAGTCACAATTTCTGGATCCTGATCCTGATGTTACTGCCACCTTATCAGGCATGTGACCTTAGAGGAGTGACATCCCTCTGAGCCTCAGTTTCCTTAGCTATAAATGGGAATAATTAGGCTTGCTTACCTAATGCAGTCATTGTAATAATCAAAAGTGTTAATGTATGCAAAAGCTTCAGAAGTTAGCAGCTATTAGTAAATTCTGTCTGGAAAATGAACATAGTAGCATGGTCTCCGAGGCATTTTAGGCACTCATATTCATTAATTTATGAATAACCACTCTAATGTCTACAGAGGTACTCTCTTTCAGACAGACTGTCCTTTTTTGTACTCACGGATACTATCGAAGCCCATAGAAAGAAGACTCCAAGCCTCAAGTTATGGCCTACCTCATCACAAGAAATGATCACATCTGTACACTTCCATGTCACTCTCTTACTCTGGCTGGCTGGCTGTGTATATGTGTCTCTTTTTGCAGTATCTCTTCTTTGTAGTTTTCTTTACCTTTGGACAGATCAAGAAAAACTTAGTATTCATTTTTGGTATAATTAAAGAGTAAAGGGAAAAAACAAATAAGATTGAAATATATCCTTTGTCCTTCGTTTCTTAAAAATAATAATGGAATAAGACTTAGCCAGCATTAAGTTGATACAGATGAAAATGAAAGACTATGATCTCAGAGAAACAGACTTCTGCCTATACAAATATTAACTAGAGTTAAGAAGTGCCCTCATTCTAGTACTGCTCTTGTATTTACTGCTTTTTAGTGAGCCATCACTGTGCTATTATCAAATGAGAGAGATGAAAATCGTTTTGAGAACAGATGGAGTGTCAAGGGCTTGTTCACAAGACAAAATTAAAGGTTTTGTGGGTTTACCATGTGTGTAGACTTGAAGAGGATTGTTGATTTCAGCTGTGCATTCCCCAAGGTTGCCTACTGGTCATGGAAGCCAACAGCTTAAGTACCTACAGCACAACACTCTGGAGCCCTCTGCCTTTTCATCTTGTCTATCTTTCTGTGAATGTGGTTTTTGTTCCACAGGCTGCCGGATTGTAGTTCTTCTTGCTTCTGCTGTCTGCCCTCTGGTGGATGAGGCTATCTAAGAGGCTTGTGTAAGTTTCCTGATGTGAGGGACTGGTGCTGGGTAGAGCTGACTGTTGCTGTGGTGGGCAGAGCTCAGTAAAACTTTAATCCGCTTGACTGTTGATGGGTGGGGCTGGCTTCCCTCCCTGTTGGTTATTAAGTTAGTTCTTCTTGTTTCTGCTGTCTGCCCTCAACGATGTGATATTTTGATACACATATACATTGTGAAATAGTTACCACAATCAAGCTAATTAACATTTCCATCACCTGACATAATTCCCCTTTTTTTGTGGTGAGAACACCTAGTCTCGTAGCAAATTTCAGGTATAGAATAGAGTATTATTAACTATAGTCACCATGCTATGCATTCGCTCTTCAGAACTTACTCACCTGCGTAACTGAATCTTTGTACCATTTGATCAACAACCCCCCCCCACCATTTCCTCTACCCCCAAGCTCCTGGCAACCACCTCTTCTGTGTGTGTGTGTGTGTGTGTTTATCACATTTTCTTTCTTCATTCATCTGTTGATGGATACTTACATTGTTTCCGTATCTTGGCTATTGAGAGTAATGCTGCAATGAATATGAGAGTACAGATATCTCTTCAAGATACTAATTTCATTTCCTTTGTATATACACTCAGAAGTAGGATTGCTGGATCATATGGCATTTCTATTTTTAATTTTTGAGGAACATGCACTCTGTTTTGCATAATGGCTATACTGATTTACATTCCTGTCAACAATGTACAAGGGGTCCCTTTTCTCCCCACCCTCATCAACACTTGTTGTCTCTTGTCCTTTTGATAATAGGACATCCTAACAGATATGAGGTGACATCTCATTGTGATTTTTGACTTACATTTCCTTGATAATTAGTAATGTTGAGCATCTTCTCATATATCAGTTAGCTATTTGTATGTCTTCATTAGAAAACCATCTATTCAGATCCTGTGCCCATATTTTAATCAGGTATGTATGTATGTGTGTATGTATGTATGTATTTGCTGTTGGGTTGTTTGAATTCCTTACATATTTTGGATACTAACCCCTTATCAAATATGTGGTTTGCAAATATTTTCTCCCATTCTATAGGTGGTGTCTTCACTCTGTTGATTGTTTCCTTTTTCGTGCGGAAGATTTTAGTTTGATGCTATCCCACTTGTCTTGTTTTTGTTGCCTGTGGGGTTTTTTTTAATAAATTTATTTTATTTATTTATTTATTTTTGGCTTCATTGGGTCTTCATTCCTGTGCCTGGCCTTCTCATTGCGGTAGCTTCTCTTGTTGCAGAGCACAGGCCCTAGGTGCGTGGACCTCAGTAGTTGTAGCACACGGGCTCAGTAGTTGTGCCTCGTGGGCTCTAGAATACAGGCTCAGTAGTTGTGGCTCACGGGCTTAGTTGCTCCGCAGCATGTGGGATCTTCCCGGACTAGGGCTCACACCTTTGTCCCCTGCATTGGCAGGCGGATTCTTAACCTCTGCGCCACTAGGGAAGCTCTGCCTGTGGTTTTGAGGTCATATCCAAAAACTCATTGCCCAGACCAATGTCAAGAAGTTTTTCCCCTGTATTTTCTTCTAGTAGTTTTACAATTCCACATCTGTATTTAAGTCTTTAATCCAGTTTGAGGGGTTTTGTTGTATATGCTATGAGATAAGGGTCCAATTTCATTCTTCTGCATGTGATGTCCAGTTTTCCCAGCACCACTTATTGAAGAGACTATTCTTTCTCCCTTCTGTGCTCTTGGCACCCTTGTCGAAAATCAATAGCCCATAAATGCGTGGATTTATCTCCGAGCTCTCTATTCTGTTCCATTGGTCTATATGCCTTCTTTTTTGCCAGGCCCATACTGTTTTGAGTACTATAAATTTGTAATGTACTTTGAAATCAGTACATGTAGTGCCTCCAGCTTTGTTCTTTTTGCTTAAGATTGCTTGGGCTATTTGGGGTCTTTTGTGGTTCCATATAAATTTTATGATTGTTTTTTTCTATTTCTGTGGAAAATGTCATTGGAGTTTTGATAGGGATTGTATTGAATCTAAAAATGGATTTGGGTAATATGGACATTTTAACAATACCAATTCTTCTAATCCATTTTTTGTGTGTCTTTTTCAATTTCTTTCATCAGTGTTTTGTACTTTTTAGTGTACAGCTATTTCACTTCCTTGGCTAAATTTATTCATAAGTATTTCATTCTTTTTGATGCTATTGTAAATGGGATCTTTGTCTTGATTTCTTTTTTTGGATAATTCCTTGTTAGTGTGTAGAAACACAATTGATTTTTGTATTTTTATTTTGTATCCTGCAACTTTACTGAACTCGTTTATTATTTCTAACAGGTTTTTGGTGGAGTCTAGGGTTTTCTATATATAGGAACATACCATCTGCAAACAGAATCAATTTTTCTTTTTTCTTTACAATTTGGATGTCTTTTATTTCTTTTTCTTGCCTAATTGCTCTGACTATAGGACTTCAAGTACTGCGTTGAGAATGGCCATCCTATCTTGTTCCTGATCTTAGAGGAAAGGCTTTCAACTTTTCACTGTTAAATATGATTTTAGCTGTGGGCTTGTTGTATATGGCCCTTATTAAGTTGAGATGCATTCCTTCTATACCTAATTTGTGAAGAGTTTTTTTATCAGAAAAGATGTTGACTTTTGTCAAATGCTTTCTGCATCTTTAGAGATGATCATATGATTTTTATCTTTCATTCTGTTAATGTGATGTATCACATTTGAGAATATAAGTTGTTTCACCCATTTTTGGATATTAATCCAACTTTCTAGTAAAATTAAACATTAGAATACCTTTGATACAGTTTTGGGAATTTATCCTACATGTATAACAACACTACATAGGTCAAATATATATAAGGATGTTTATTATAGCACTGTTTTAGTGGCAAGAGAGGGATAACCCTAATCTCTATGAATAAGGAAAAGGTTGATTGACTAAATTGTGACATAGCCATAATATTGAATATTATACAGGTATTAAAAGGAATGAGTTAGAGTTTTATAGATGCATCTGAAAGAATAGGCATATTCTTTTGCTGCAAGTTTCAGAGTAATATGTATAATACTATCACATTTTCATTGAAAAGGGAAAGATTTTTACCATATGACCCAGCAATCCCACTACTGGGCATATATCCTGAGAAAACCATAGGTCAAAAAGATACATGCACCACAGTGTTCATTGCAGCACTATTTACAATAGCCAGGACATGGAAGCAACCTAAATGTACATCGACAGATGAATGGATGAAGAAGATGTGGCACATATATACAATGGAATATTACTCAGCCATAAAAAGGAACGAAGTTGAGTTATTTGTAATGAAGTGGATGGACCTAGAGAGTGTCATACAGAGTGAAGTAAGTCAGAAAGAGAAAAACCAATACCATATGCTAATGCATATATATGGAATCTAAAAAAAAACGGTACTGATGAACCTAGTAGCAGGGCAGGAATAAAGACACAGATGTAGAGAACAGACTTGAGGACACAGGGAGGGAGGGGAAGCTGGGACAAAGTGAGAGAGTAGCATTGATGTATATACGCTACCAAATATAAAATGGATGGCTAGTGGGCCATCAGCAAGGAGATCAGCTCAATGCTTTGTGACGACCTAGAGGGGTTGGATAGGGAGGGTGGGAGGGAGGCTCAAAAGGGAGGGGATATGGGGATATATGTATACATATAGCTGATTCACTTTGTTGTGCAGCAGAAACTAACACAATGTTACAAAGCAATTATATTCCAATAAAGATGTAAAAAAAGAGACAAAGATTTTTAAACCCTAAGAATGTTTATAACTATATAGTTATAGCTATAGATATATAATTACGTAGAAACAGTGGTGGGAAGCAGAGGCACCAAGTGAATTAATGATTACCTCAGGTAGAAGGAAGTTGGATAGGAAAGCGAGAACTGTTTAGTGATTGTTTGTACAGTTCTGAATTGTTTGACTTGTTACAGTAAGCTTGTGCTACTGTAATTTATTTTTTAAATGTAACAGGAAAAATTGTATAAAATGGGGAGAAAAATGGACTGGAAGGGGCATGAGGGAGACAAAGAAGGCAGTTAGAAGGCTGATGCAATGATACACATAAGAGATGGCGGTGGCTAGATTAACATAGCTGCAATGGAGACTGACGTAGACAGATTTAGTTAGTAGGTAGAAAAAATTAAGTGAAAAAATTTTAATTTTTAATTAAAAAATTAAAAATTTGACTGAGGGGAGAAAAAGAGGAGCCAAGGAAGCCACCCAGGTTTCTGGCAAGGTGCTGTACTATTTACTGCGATAATGATCCGAGTAGGAAAATGAGTGTTTTTAGACAGGTCAAGTGTCAGGTCCCTATGGGCAATTCAAGAGGAGAAAACCTATAAACAGTTGGAGATATGTATCTGAAGCTCAGGAAAAATATCTGGTCTGGAAATATAGATATGGAGATCATGAGCTATGTTAAGACTCTCTCAGTTACAGGTGACAGATAGCTGGCCTAAACTGGATTAAGGGGTTTTTTTTTGTTTTCTGGTTTTGTTTTGTTTTAAAGAGGGCATAGGATTTATTGGCTCATTTCTAACTATAAAGTCTCTGACAAAGTTGTCTTAAAACATGGCTTCATCTTGGAGCTCAAATGATGTCATCAGGACTTTCTCAGTTCTGCTTCCCTTTATATTGGCCTTATTCTTCAGGCAGGTTCTCCCTATAAGGTGGCAGAAATAGCTACTAGCAGCTCTAGGCTTACATTTTACCAATTTAGCAAGCCTAATGGAAGAAGTGTGTCTTGTCCATCCATTGAATTCAGTAAGAAGTTTGTTGTTGGCAACACTGGTCAGGGAAGTCTGAGTAAAGTAATAGGGGCCGAAGGATTGAGAATCAAGTCACAAGAGTAAGTAGAAAATAGCAAATATAAATGAAAGGGAGGGAGAGAATAGCTAGAGATTTATTAACCATCTACTCTGTGCAAGGCACTGTATTATATTGCACCCAGGGATACACAAATGGGTAAGATAAGGTTCCTTAGTTCTGGAAGCACATTGTTTTCATAAGAGAGAACCTTATAAATACTTTCCAGAGGCGATAAGTACTTATATGGAGGTTTGATAAGATTGCAGTGGAAGCACAGGGAAAGGGGCCACAGAATGGCCAAATATATTAAATACATCTCCAAGGAGAAGTGCACAATGGCTGGCACATACTAGGCATGCATATATGAATGAATGAAGTGACATTTGAATTGGATTTTGGAGGATGAATGAGACTTTGATGAAGAAAAGTAGAAGGTGCATTTCTGACAAAGGAAGCAGCAGGTGCAAAGCTAACCAATCCCCTGCATTTTTTGGCTCTCCTCTTGGCTTAGGAAACCTGATATGTAACATAGGAGACTTGGAGGAAGGACTGAGGGAAGCCAGAACCTTTGAGCAGAGAAAGTGTGACTAGAGCCCAGAACCACCTCAGGGCTTTCCAATGCTCACTCAAGCATTTGATCAATGGTATTTTAATCCCAAATTATTTTGGCATCTTACCCATCTTACTGCATCTCTCCCCTACCCTCCATACACTTGAGAAGTAAATATTAGCAAGGCAAATATAATTCTTCCTTGTTTACTAAAGGTAAGACATGTATGATTGTTCTTAACTTTGGTAGCAGTTTTAATTTTCCTGATCTTCTACTTCCTAATCTCTGGTGCAAAGTAGCACCATTTAGACCCTCAGTGTAATTTAGAAACAGTGACTGATCCGATCCTACTCTCTTTCTTGTTGAGGACTTCAAACTGACTTAGAAGACATAGATCCCATGCCATTAACATGTTGAGAACTTTAGTGAAAGCTATTTTTGAAATGGTGACATACCAAGGATGCTTTGCTGTGGGCTTATGAATCTTAGCTGCATTTTACCACTGCTTCCAGTATACACCCCCTTTAATGAACTTAGTACTGTGATGCATTAGGTCAGTTGTTTAGGGTGTAGCCTCACTGCAGTTCTATATACCCCAACTCAGGGGTCTAACCAATCTGTGCTATTTGGCAAGTGGTATACTAGGAAGAAGGTGACTTTGTGCAGATCTATTCTCCCTATAGCAAAACAACTCATGGGCCTGGCCTGCTGCCAGAAAGTTAGTAGTGTCATCTTTATAAATGAAATTCAGCTCATCATTATCTTACATTATGCCAGAAGAGCGGGAAGAAGATTGACTTGGTAATTCACTATGTTTTGATCCTAATCTGTTTAGAAATATGATTTCTTAAAAAGGAAGTGGAAAAAGAATGTGTTTCTCATGATAGCTTCATGGTATCTGCTGAGAGGATGTTCAGTTATTGTAAATACAGCAATTTGATTCCTCGAATTTCAGATATGTTTCATCACTCTTTAAAAAAAGACTACACTGAAATGATCAAATTTTAAAGTATGAATTGCATAGCTTCCAAAGATGAAATTTTATATTTCAGGTCACACATTTAAATCTCTATTTTGTTCAAAAGAAGCAACAAATTTCTTACCGGAGTCATAAAGTCATTGATCCATAATAGTACATTATCTTTGCAAGTCATCTCCAAAGCTCTTTAAAAGCACATGTTTACATTGTCACCTATTTAAAGGAGAAGGGAGTATATTTGTGGTACAAATATTTTATCTCAGAGGTTGTTTTCAAGTTTCAGTTCAGCGGTTTGAATATAATCTGTTCTTCCTACCCCCTAGCATAGTATGCAAAATCCAGAAGCTATCAGAAACAAAACCCAAACGTAGTACAGTAAAGCTCCAGGTGCCTGGAAGAAATCATATATACAAGAAAGAAATACTCTATTGATATCAAGATGCAACCTTTCTGACCCTTGGTTTCTCTCTCTCAGATAGCTTGGGGTAAGGAAAGAGCATAGAATTTAAAGCCACATATACCTGATTTAAAATTTAAAATCACAGAGACCTAATTTCAAATTCTAGCTCTACTACTTTTAGCTTTGTGGCCTTGGTCAAGTCATATAACCTAAGTTTTCTCATGACCTAAATATAGTAATAATACTTCCTTCCTTTAATGCTAAAAGGACTAAAGATAAAGTAAAATGCCTAACTCAATGCTGGCACTTACAGATGCTCAATAGTTAGTAATTATTAGTGTCAACTGTAAAATGAGAATAGTACTAATCCATCTATTTCTCAAGTTTGGGGTAGAAAAATGAGAATGCTTTTTATCAAATATCACAATCTCTTAGCCACTTTTATAGTTGAGAGAAGAAGCTATCCTGTTTATTTCACAGGATTGTGATGATCAAAGAGATAATACATGCTAAAGCACTTAGAAAAATATAAAGCTGTGTTAAAGATTCAGGTAGAGTATTTGTTTTCAATAAGGTTTGTCTTAAGAGTGCTCTTTTTCTTCTCCCACCAATGAATTAAGAATTAAAAATTGGATATCACAAGCTGCTATTACTACTGATAGTTTAAGTTACATCTGCTTTTGTCCATCTTGGAGAAATATACACAATGTGAGTTTTGTAAACAAAATATAATTATTCTCAATATACCCTGATAAGTCAGAGCTCTTTTATTTAGCAACCTCCAAAATCCAGAACACAACCTAAAACCCCAAAAGGAGAGATAATGAAACCCAATGATCTGGGAACAAAATCTCAATCCACTGAGGCCTCTTACTCTACACCTGTGAGAGAAGGGTGGCAACAACCTCACTAAGCCTTTTGGTTTAGCATTGTATATAAAATAAAGGTTACTGGGCCTCCCTGGTGACGCAGTGGTTGAGAGTCCGCCTGCCGATGCAGGGGACACGGGTTCGTGCCCCGGTCCGGGAAGATCCCACATGCCACGGGGCGGCTGGGCCCGTGAGCCATGGCCGCTGAGCCTGCGCGTCCGGAGCCTGTGCTCCACAACGGGAGAGGCCACAACAGTGAGAGGCCCGCGTACCACAAAAAATAAAATAAAGGTTACTTACTGATGTACTGAGTTTAGTTGTCTGATGACCAATGAGAATGGGAAAAGGGGTCTACCAGATGTGAGAAAACTGATACCCTAAGAAGGCACAGTTAGCAGCATGAAGAAAATAAGAATTCTAAAAACGGAATAACCAGAAAAGTGAAGTCACTTGGGACTATTAATGTAGGGGTTCAAACTTCCCTGCATGCCTTGGTAAGACACTGAGCACCTCACTGTATGGTCCAATAGGGGATTTTCATAGTGATGCTTATCCTGTAATAGACAACTCTAACATGACAAGACGGGGAAGTCTCAAAATATATTAGAAAGTTTTCTGCCAGATCTCAAAGTTTGCTGTCAGTGGAGTAAGCTTTAGTTACCCAGAAAACTCACTTCTGTGGAACCTCTTATGTGGTGCCAAGTAAGTGAGGTGTTCACTGTGCATGAAGCCGCCAAGTGAGGACTGTATAGCATTGTAATTGAAAAGAAATCTGAAGGACAGTATTCAACCAACTCTACTAGTAGCCATCTTAAAGATTATATGTTCTAAAATATTTCATACGAGTTTAAAAAATCTTGAATAACAACCAAATATGCTAAACATAAAAAAATGACCCAAGGCATAATTTAATAATTCCTGATGCAAGGTATACATCAGAATCTTAGGACCTTAAGAATATCATTTATGGGCTTCCCTGGTGGCGCAGTCGTTGAGAGTCCACCTGCCAATGCAGGAGACATGGGTTCGTGCCCCGGTCCGGGAAGATCCCACATGCCGCAGAGCGGCTGGGCCCATGAGTCATGGCTGCTGAGCCTGCGCGTCCAGAGCCTCTGCTTCGCAACGGGAGAGGCCACAACAGTGAGAGGCCCGCGTACCGCAAAAAAAAAAAAAAAAGAATATCATTTATGAATATCAATTATTGGTCAAAACAACATGTAAATGTTAATGATTGGACTGAATCTGATCTGGACTGACGTCCTGAGCTCTGCACTTGCTGGTCCTCTAACTTGTAGCAAGTCAGCCTCCATGTCATTACACAGGATTGCTGTAAGGGTCAAACAAAAATGATGTATATGCAGATATTATATAAACTATACAGTGATGTACAGATATGAATTGTTACTTCTCATAAAAGTTGAACACATAAAGCAACATAGTTTATAAGAGTTTATTGGTTTGGGGATTTCAAAGAAATAGGGAATTCCAAGAAAATGAAAGGTCTACTTATGCTTAGTGTATCGTATAACATTGGCATGGTGGCAACCATAGCAGCAATGTAAGTGGTCTTACCTTTTTCACCAGATCTTGCTGGTTACGGCCTCTTGATTTTACTAAATCAATCCCCTTCCTGGACTACCTTCTTACTTCCTTCTAATCCTTATCCATCCTTTCAGGATCCAGTTCTAAAGCTTCATGGCTTTAATGAACCTCCAGCCAGATAGCTTTATCTCCTTAGTTTACATTCTTCCATGTACATGCTTGAAACACTTACATTTTCTAGATCTCTTTCATGTACTTCTCTCATCTTCCCAGCTAGATGATAAGTCACAAGAGGTTAGGGATTCCTTCTACCTCAGCATGGCAACTAGCTAGGACAAGCAAACAGTCAAGTAGTTAATGAATGTTTGCAGATTGAAAGAAAACATACTACAGGTCCATGCTAAAGCATTCCCCTCTTTGAATCGAGAAAACTGCATTAGAAAGATCTTAAGAGACAGGCAGTGGACAATACACATATCTGTGAAGCCACAGGAGTTGTATATAATAACAAATACTTGGTAAGTCATTGAGAGATTGAGGGAAGGAGTTGTTATAAAAATTTGTTCATGAGAGAGCAACTTGTGGGTCCTTTCCAGTTCTATTCCTGCACAAACAGCTTCTTCAAAGGGCAATTCTGGGCAATGTACACAATGTTCCATTCTCAAAGTTAAACAAAAATGAAGAAATAAAAATTACATTGTATATATTTATTATTTCACCTTTCATTCACCAAATTAGATTACTTCTCTGACTACTGTGGTATATAGTGTGGCGGATCTTGACCTTTTATCAGCGTAATTCAGAGCTTGAATAGACATGCGAGACTCCCTTCCTGGGGTCCCTGGAGTTCTACGCATTTTTCTAGCATGCTGGCTATAACTAGGTTCCTTTCTTTCCTGCTCAAGAAAACCTATCAGAATGCAAATGAGAGTGGCACTATTACAGAAACACCATTAAATCTATTCCAGTTTTTATTTAAGTAAATCATTACTTCAGTACTTAGCAGCAAAGCATTAGCAACACACTTTAATACCTGAGCTGTAAATCACTGGAGCAATAAAACAGTCCTTGGTTTTGTGTTTAGGGACCTGGGTTCAAGTTGCAGGTCTGCTACTTACTTGCTATGAAACTTTGTGAACATGCATATTAATCTTTCAGCCTCAGTTCCTATAAAGTGGCATAATGGTAATACCTACTTCACTGGATTACTGCGAGGATTAAATATAGTGTGATTTGAAAAGCGCTTTTCAAAATGTAAAGTCCTGAGCAAATCTGAGTTCTGTATCCCCATATGCACCTGTGTAATTCCCCCTTTCTTCATTACCAGGCCCCTGGCTTAGGCCTTAAACTTCCTACTGCTGTTTCTCATTCCTAACTTTATATAAATTCCTCAGCCCCTCTTCCTTCAGAATCAGTCCCTTGTAGCTGATCCAGCTACCAATCCCAGATTCATGTTTTTCCATTAGAACCAGCTATGCTAAGCCCTAACTCCTAGAGGTTATTTTTTACTGTGCTCATAGGGATGAATTTAATGCAGTCTAGGACAGAAAAATAACTCTATTTTAGAATTTTCCATCTTTCCCCCACTCTCAGAGAATGCTTTCATATACACCAAAAGTCAAGTTTTTGTCTTACCTCGCCAGTACCTCCAGTATATACCTGCACATAGCCCAGTGCAGAAAGACAATTTAAGGGATGCAGAGGAAAGAGACTGACCACCAAGAACCGGACAAGGGTGGAGAGTTTGGGAACACAGGACCCAAGTTCTCTAGATGTGTTGGCATTGCCAAAATTTGTATGGGAACCTTTATCAGTAGGGCCTGGCTTTACTCACTGCTACTGTTCAAAGCTTTAACTGCACATGGTGCAGCCCAGTAGAGCAAAGTAAGACTGGAAAACTAGAACCAACTGCCACTCACAACGTTTCTGGGGCCTCCACGAGCAACACCATCCCTACCAGTTGCTCTTCCTACTGGTTCTAACCCATACTGGAACTCTCTCTGGCTGATCTCTGTCTGCCTGCTCCCTCATCCGCTATATAGCTGTTTCATTTCGGTAAGAATTGTGAATTCCTAGATCTCTACCCAAAAGAAACTGTTACGTGTATACAATAGTAGATTTAGACAAGAATATGCAGACAAAAATATAACAACCTAAATGCCCATCAACAAGATAGTGTATGGATAAACTGTGATATACTCATACAATGAAATATTAGACAGCAGTCAAACCAATGAACTCTAGCAACACTTAGAGGTATGGATGAATCTTACCAATGTATTTTAAGCTTATAAAAAGTAAGTTCCTTATGTTGAAGTTGTCACAAAAAAACCTATATATGTTCTAGGTATATATCCAAAGGAAACGAAATCCCTATCTCGAAGAGCTATCTGCACCCCCATATTTACAGCAGCACTGTTTACAATAGCCAAGACATAGAAACAACGTAAGTGTCCAGCAACGGATGAATGAAGAAAGAAAATGTGGTGTATATATGTATGTGTATACACACACACACACATATATGTATATATAATGGAATATTATTCAGCCATAAAATAGAAAGAAATCTTGCCATTTGCAGCAGCATGGATGGACCTTGAGGGCATTATGCTAAGTGAAATGAGTCAGACAGAGAAAGACAAGTACTGTATAATCTCACTCATATTTGGAATCTAAGAAAACCAAATTCAAAGAAACAGAGAAGAGATTGGCCAGAGGCCATGGCTAGGTAGTGGGGGAAATGGGTGAAGGTGGTCAAGAGGTACAAACTTCCAGTTACAAGATAAATAAATCCTGGGGATTTAATGCACAGCATAGTGACTATAGTTAACAATGTTGTGTTGTGTTGTGTATTTGAAAATTGCTAAGAGTAGATCTTAAAAGTTCTCATCACAAGAAGAAAAATTGTAATTGTGGAGATGGATGTTTACTAAACATTGTGGTAATTATTTCATACTTTATACATATATCAAATCATTGTATTGTACACCTTAACTGAATACAATGTTATATGTCAATTATACCTCAATAAAACCGGAAAAAATTGAAAAACCCGTGTATGTATTAAATGCAATTAAGAAACAAGTCACCTTGGGCCTATAATAATGACAAACCTAATTGAATACTGAAAAAAAAGTAATTCCCAAAATATTAAACACAGCCTAATAATTTTTATATGAAGTTATAAACAGCTAATTCTCTTTTAGGAGTTCATATCAACGTGATGCAATTATATGAGAAGGAGATTGAGGAAATGATGAACACAAGGTTTGGGATAAAGGATGGAGGAAAGAGGTAGGGAAATGAGAATAAGAAGGAAACATGTAATCAGATGTATGTTGTTTACAAAGTCCTAGCTTTTGTTTTGGGTGATTAGTTCCCAGGTGCTTATTACATTGTTTTTAAAAACTAAATAAATAAAGATACACATAGCCAATGTGAATTAAGATATACTGTAAATGTAAAATACCTAGCAGATTTCAGACTTAGTACTCAAAAAAGCAATATTTTGGATATATTGAGTTAAAGTGTAACATTAATTTCACCTGTTTTTTTTTTTACTTTTGTAAAATGGCTAATAGAAATTTTAAATTATATATGTGGCTCAAATTTGTGGCTTACATTTCTATTGGACACTGGTGGTATAAGAATTCTGTAGCACTAGTCTTTATATTATAACCAGCTGTTTTCAGAATTAAAGCTATTTAGTTTGTCTTTTTTGGCTTAATAATTCTGATTTATTTTATTTTTGGCTTCTGAAACCTCAGTTGAAAGTTTTAATGAGTACAAGAGCAACACGTGCTCCTTCTAAAATCAAGTTAAAGCATTAGAGGAATTTATGATGTAACACAGGGAAAGTAACACCACACCTCAGTTCCCAGACGTAGCCACTATTAACAATTAAGTATTATAGAATTTCTAGATATATGTGTTTTTAAGGTTTTAAAATGTGAGCGTCAAAGTTATGCCTCTTCTTTTTCCCTTTCTCTGACACCAGAGAAGCAATGGAGGGTCATGGCTTGATGTCCGTGCCAAGCAGAGAGCTAAAGCTGCAATTCCCACCCCTGGAGTTACAATACTCTATTGTTAGCTGGATTTTGGATTTCTTCTCCTGGCCAAGACTCCTTCTCCTCCCCCAGAGAAGTGCCATTTGGCATATATTTATACTAAAAGCTAAAGTGAACTGAAATTAATGTTTCAAGAATTTCCTAATACCCCTGGAAAAAACGTCAGAGTCCCAGTGGGATATTGTAAAACGAGAACTAAGAATCACTGTTTCAGTGTATCGATCTCCAACAAAGTACCTGATCATTTCTCCCAGTGGCTATGAAGCAGGATTCTGATAGGCATGTAATGATCTGGAGAAAACAAGATGAATCCATTTTTCTTTAATCATAGATTTCTCTCTATTCTTAGGAAACAGTTTAATGGAGGTAGTTATAAGGGGAAAAAAGAATCCAAAGGTCAGACTTAGTTGGATTATGTGTGTGATCTTGAAAATATTCTTTCCAGATTGCCTAAGGCACTATATAAAAATCATTGATAAAGGAATAAGGGGGTTTTTTTTCCCCTAGGTTAGGCTAAGTGCCATGGAGATTACAGAAGCTATCTTCTTTCTTCACATTATTGATTGACAAGTTCAAAGATTTTGGATGCATTTCTTGGAACAAACATCAAATAATTTGACATTTTTCCTCGTTGTCCATTCAATGAAATAAATTCATTCAACATCATATTCTTAGGAAACATACCAATGAATTTTTAAATCATATTCTGTATAATTCCAGTCCTTGCATTTGTTGAGACCTGCATGAGAAAAATAAATGCAAACTGCACTCCTACTGCTGTGCTGATTAGGATCTCTTTCCTCTCCCTTTTACAGTGAAATGGCAGGCTTGAACTAGGCATTCCAATCAAGACTTTTCTGAAATTCTCTCTGTCATTGTTCAGAGCCATCCTATCTACCCTCCAGCGCATTATCATTTTTCTTCTAACCTGACTCTCTTTACTCCTCAATTCAAATTTATTTGTTTCTTTATTGGTCACTTACTTGGTTTTGTCTTGCCGCCTCCTCCCATTACATTGGCAGTTCCGTGAAGTAAGAGACCATGTCTAGGTCTAATTCCAAAGTAATACAATGCACATGTTCAGAAAATGCTTAACAACAAAATTATTACCTAGAACCCATGTGCCCGAAACCCTGTCTGAGTTTGTCTTATGCTATTCATGCCTTGTTTAAAAGCCGTAAGTGCACATAAAATAGTGCACTTGTTCAGATATCACAAAAAGATAAATTGGAGTTAGAAACACAAATGGACAACTTGTGAGAGTTCTTTATGTTAATGGCCTATTTATATATTTTTCACATTTTTAATTTGCTTTTGCTATATAGAAATGCTTCCTGTTTATGGAGCACTGTGTGATCTAGTTTATTGAATAGAATGGTAGATTAGGCAGAGCATTGGTTGAAAATAGATTTAGTATTCAGATCTAGTTCAGCCACTAACAAGCTATGGGACTTGGGTGGATCAAACCTCTGTTTAATTTCTTGGGCAAGGGAAAGTGATGGCCTAACACCCATCCTGATCACCTCACAAGGATATTAACAGGATCAGTACATCAGAAATATATCAGAAAGTGCTTTGTAAATTAAACACCATGTAAATATGAGGTTCTTAAGATGTGATTTTATTTGCAATTCCAATGTTCAGAAGAACATTCATTTCCTGTTGGCTTCTTTTGTAGTTTGCAGATATAGTGACAAGGTACTTTGACCTTTATCAGTATAGTCAAAACTGCCAGCCTTTAGACACAGATGGAATTTATTTGAGAAAATGATAGTAGCTCACTTTTATCTTTTTAAAAAATTAAAATAGAACATGTTATTAAAATAGCTAAACATAGTAATATACATATATTACATATGATAACGTTCATAGCAAAATCCCAACGCACCTAAGTAATACATTGTTCACTAATCATTGACTGTTATAATCCTCATTTTTTAAAAAGCAGCTTAAATTGAGATATAATTCACATACTATATAATTCATCCATTTAACGTGTACAACCAGGTAGTTTTTAAAATGTTCACAAAGTTGCACAACAACCGCCAAAATCAATTTTAAAACATTTTTAACACCACAAAAGAAACCCTTAGCTGTCATTCCCCAACTCCTCCATGCCCTCTCTCAGCCCTAGGCAACCACTAATCCACTTTCTATCTCAATAGATATACCTGTTATGGACATTTCATATCAGTGGACTCATAAAGTATGTGGTCCTTTGTGTTCGACTTTCTCTAAGCATAATGTTTGCAAAGTTCATCCATTTTGTAGCATGTATAAAGACTTCATTCCTTTTTTATTGTGGTAAAATATATATAACATATAATTTACCATCTTAACTTTTTTTTTTTTTGCGGTACGCAGGCCTCTCACTGTTGTGGCCTCTCCCGTTGCGGAGCACAGGCTCCAGACGCGCAGGCTAAGCGGCCATGGCTCACGGGCCTAGCCGCTCCACGTCATGTGGGATCCTCCCGGACCGGGGCACGAACCCGTGTCCCCTGCATCGGCAGGCGGACTCTCAACCACTGCGCCACCAGGGAAGCCCCTAACCATTTTTAAGGATACAATTCAGTGGCATAAAGTACATTAACAATGTTGTGCAACCATCACCATTCTGTATTTCCAAAACTTTTTCATCCTCTCAAAGAGAAACTCTGTATTCATTAAACTACTACTCCCCCTTCTCCACTCCCACCAGTACCTGGTAACCACTATTTTTTCTGTCTCTGTGAATTTGACAACTCTAGGTACCTCATATAAATGGAATATTTGTCCTTTTGTATCTGGCTTGTTTCAATTAGCATAGTGACTTCAAAGTTCATCCATGTTGAATCATATATCAGTACTTCATTCCTTTTATGGATGAATAATATTCCATTGCGTGGATATACCATATTTTATCCATTCATCAGTTGATGGACACTTGAGTTGATTACACTCTGGGTTGTTATGAATAATGCTGCTATGAGCATCCACGCACACGTTTTTAATGAAAATGTGTTTTCAGCTTTCTTAAGTACATACCCAGAAGTAGAATTTCTGGGTCAAGTGGTAACTCAATGTTTTAGCTTTTAAGAACCTTCAGACTGTTTTCCAAAGCAGCTGCACCATTTTATACTCCCACTAGAGTATATTAGGGTTCCAATTTCTCTATATCCTCATCAACACTTGTTATTATCTGCCTTTTTGTTTATAGCCATCTATAGTGGGTGTGAGGTGATCTCTCACTGTTTTTTTTTTTAAATTATAGTTGATTTACAAAATTGTTTTACTTTCAGGTATACAGCAAAGTGATTCAGTTATATATATTTTTCAAGTTATTTTCCATTATAGTTTATTACAAGATATTGAATATAGCTTTCTGTGCTAAACAGTATTTACTTTTTTATTTTTTGGCCGTGCTGCGTGGCATGTAGGGTCTTAGTTCTCCGACCAGGGATCCAACCTGTGCCCCCTGCAGTGGAAGCACAGAGTCTTAACCACTGGACCTCCAAGGAAGTCCCTGTACTAAGCAGTAAATCCTTGTTCCTTATCCAGTTTATGTAGTTTGTTGATCTCATACTCCTAATTTATCCCTCCCCCCTTTCCCCTTTGTTAACCATAAGTTTGTTTTCTATGTCTATGAATCTGTTTCTGTATAGATTCATTTATATTATTTTTCAGATTCCACATATAAGTGATATAATATTTGTCTTTGTCTGACTTACTTCACTAAGTATAATATTCTCTAGGTCCATCCATGTTGCTGCAAATGGCAATATTTCATTCTTTCTTATGGCTGAGTATTATTAGATTGTGTGTGTGTGACATCTTCTTAAGCTAATCATCTGTCGATGGGCACTTGGGTTGTTTCCATATCTTGGCTATTGTAAATAGTGCTGCTATGAACATTGGGGTACTTGTATCTTTTCGAATCAGAGTTTTCATTTTTTCCAGATATATACCCAGGAGTGGGATTGCTGGATCATATGGTAGCTCTATTTTTAATTTTTTAAGGAACCTCCATATTGTTTTCCATAGTGGCTGCACCAATTTACATTCCCACCAACAGTGTAGGAGGGTTCCCTCTCTCCACACCCTCTCCAGCATTTATTATTTGTAGACTTTTTGATGATAATCATTCTGACCAGTGTGAGGCGATGCCTCATTGTGGTTTTGATTTGCATTTCTCCAATAATTAGTGATGTTGAGCATCTTTTCATGTGCTTATTGGCTATTTGTATATCATCTTTGGAGAAATGTCTATGCCGATACTTTGCCCATTTTTCAAGTGGGTTGACTTTTTAATACTGACTTTTTATATATTCTGGATTCAATTCTCATAAGTTATATCATTTGCAAATATTTTCTCCCATTCTGTGGGTAGTCTTTTTACTTTCTTGTTGGTATCATTCATAGCACAGAAGTTTTTAATTTTTATGAAGTCCAATTTATCTATTTTTTCTTTTGTCATTTGTGTTCCTCATTTTTTTAATTGCTTTTGTTACAACTTAGAAAAGAAAAATCCAGGATATGTTTTGACTCCCCATGTGATTTGATATTCGGTCACAGTACAAGTATCTCTTTTTTTACTATGATTTTAGGTCTTCGTAGCGTTTTTGACAATGGTAATCTACCTTTACCATCTTAGTTTTTCTGCAGAACTGGTTGTCTAAACCACGAGACAAGGAGTCAGTATTTACTCTCCTTCACCGTTCTGTAAGGACTGATCCTTCCTGTCTTGTTGTTGCCAGAAATAGAGTGAGATTATAGTTGTATAGATATATCTGTGCCTTAACATGTAACCAACCTATAGGTGTCTCAATAATTGACTGAATTTTGCCTTCAAAGACCTACTATAGTAAATATCCTGTAACACTTAACTATGACGTTAGCTGTTAGTCTCTTGCAATATGTGCTTTTTCTGATGAGCTTAGTTACAGAAAAGCTCAGCAAAAGAACTTGTCTGAGCTGATTTCTTTATGAGATCAAATTTCTGCCAGAATAAAACTCTTACACATTTAAAGAAAAAAAACTTGGATGACTTTCAGCTGTGAAATTATATTAATTTTAAGCAGAGTTGAAATTATTGCATAAAAATTATTGCATCCCTACTATGTTTCCAGCCCTGTGCTAGGCATTCTAATCTTCATATCATCCCTGCACATGAAATAGAGGTTATTTTCCTTTTACATGCATATTTTACATCAACCTCAGGGATGTTAAATAATTTGAGCAGAAGTTACTGGTGGTGAGAAAAATAAGAACAAAAATAAAGTCTTCCTTGTCTTAGTTTGCTCCTCTGGGCAGGTGTTCATTTTGCCTTTTTGATGTTTCTAGACCTAATCTTAAAGTATTCATATTGATCTTCTTTTGCCTGAATCTTGAGCAGGCTGGGCTTTCTTTAGAGCTGCTTGGCTGGAAGGTTTTTCTAGCCATAAGCATTCCACTGGGGTTACAGGGCATCAGCTTGCCTTACTGTCTCTGGGTGGAAAAAGCTAAAACTGAATTTTTTTTTTTTTTTTGCGGTACATGGGCCTCTCACTGTTGTGTTGTGGCCTCTCCCGTTGTGGAGCACAGGCTCCGGACGCGCAGGCTCAACGGCCATGGCTCACGGGCCCAGCCGCTCCGTGGCATGTGGGATCTTCCTGGATCGGGGCACGAACCCGTGTCCCCTGCATCGGCAGGCAGACTCTCAACCACTGTGCCACCAGGAAAGCCCTAAAACTGAATTTTTTGAATGAAAGTTTAAAATCTTAGTAAAGCCACACGATGTAGACCCACCAGCAAACTGCTGTTTTGGTGATGTCCATCTCTCTTTACCACTAAATCCTTTTAGGTTGGTTGGATAGAATGTTGGACATTATTGCCAGTGATGTACAGTATCATTAATATACCATTAAAACTCAAAATTTAAGTTCAATTCTCCCATTTCTACACCAGAAAAACAATCTTGTACTATAGAAACAAATCTGTACTATAAAATAGAAGAGAATTGAGCATGAAATATTCAGGTTGCATTGAAATTTTTTTAAGTTTTTATTGTTTTTTTCCTTTCTTCGAGCATCTTGGGCTTCTACTCTGGAGACTAGAGATATTAAGTAATTATAAATATCAGGGTAAAATGAGCATATCAATCTTGTCTGTTCTAAATGAATTATGGCTCTTTGTCCCATAAGCTGTAGCATACATAAGCACAGAGATTGAATTTAAGTCATGGGAGAAGCAGGAAACAGAAGCATGGTCAAACGGGAGAAATATTAGATGAATATAGATATAACTGTCAGATTGGTCATGTTCTCTAGAAGCTTTTTCAGAGTTGTTGAGCACCAACTTTGGGCCCTCACTTTATGTGCATTATGTCATTGAATTTTCACAACAATCTTGTAAATTGGGCATTATTCCCATTTTACAGATGAACAAACTGTAGCTCAAAAAGATTATGTAATTTTCCCAAAGCCATACAGCTAGTTAGTGTCAAATGCAAGAATTGATCTCCAAGGTCTTTTTGACTCCAAAGTTCTTTCAACTGTGCTGCCTCCAAGTGACTTAGCGGGCTCAGACACTTGCTTTTTCCCTGTAATATCCAATGCTGTAATCACTGTGGTACTAGTAATGCAGCAGCATCTGAAGCGTACTGATTTTGGGGGGAGAGGAGTGTTTAAGGACAGAAAATGGCATCTAAGACAGGAGTTGTAAAATGAAGATATGGGCCTCTTCTGAAATGATGAATTTTAAATTGTATCCTTTATAGCAAGAATCCCAACAAGTAAAAGTCACTAGTACTTAGAGTTGGAAACGTGAGTATAGAAAAATGTTGCTGCCATTACTTTTGAGACTTAAAGCAGCTGCTATTGCAACCTCCTATGGGACCCTACTTCTACCACCGTTTTAATTTTACTTAACAGTAACTGTGAATGTCATATCTTGTTTTATATATACAAGGAGCCAAAGTTTCCCTGCCACTCACATCTTTTCCCCCGCAAAACACAAAGAACTTTACAAACCCACAAAGGATCATTGTATAGAAAGAGAACTTGGGGGCTTCCCTGATGGCGCAGTGGTTGAGAGTCCACCTGCCGATGCAGGGGACACGGGTTCGTGCCCCAGTCTGGGAAGATTCCACATGCTGCGGAGCGGCTGGGCCCGTGAGCCATGGCCACTGAGCCTGCGCGTCCGGAGCCTGTGCTCCGCAACGGGAGAGGCCACAACAGTGAGAGCCCTGCGTACCGCAGGAAAAAAAAAAAAAAAAAGAAAGAGAACTTGGGCCACACCAAGAGTAATCAGTTTAATATTCCACAAATTTCCAGTGAAATTAGGAAAGGTATTTTGCATGGCTTTCCAAACCTAGTAAATCTCCACCTCTTTAAGTTTTCCCAGATACTCTTTCACTGTGGTTTATTCCTTAAATCATTACTGCTATCAGAAATCCCCTTAGATATTAAAAAATCCATTTTTGAGGATGTTGTGTGCTCTGCCGATTTTTTTCTTAAAAAAGAAATTAAGAGGACTTACATTATTGCCAAGGTGAAGAAACTCCATTTCTTCTAGGTCCTCCCTCTTTCAACCCAAAACTCCTGAACATAACACAACAAATAAGACTGAAAGGTGGAAAGAGCAAGGCAGAATGCCTCAGAACTTAAGAAACAGTACAGCAGTGGGCTCCTTTGGTTTCCTTTTTGCCTCCTGTATATCCCAGACAAGGCACTGCAGAAGCCTCCAAGCCATAACTGCCAACAGGCACAGACAAAAAGAGCTCTAAGAAAAGCCTGAACCTCATACTTAAAGGAAATAGAGAAAGGATCACCTAACAACAGAAAGCCTTTTTGGCAATACCTGCCCTACTCCAACAAAACACTAATGGAAAAGAAAAAATGCACCCTCCCAACTGCCCCACAGCTTCAATGGAGCCTAGTGAGAAGTTAATCTTCCACTCCGTTCCTTGCCACAAAAAAAAAAAAAGTGGTATGCTCCTATTCCACTGCTGGGGTAGTGTTGACAGAACTGAGCAGGCAGTCCTAATCCATCATTTGGCAGAAAGAGACAGTGCTCTTATGCTCCTTCCAGAGTAGTGTCAGCCCAGTACAGTAGCAACCTAAGTTGCCACACTCACCCAGAAGCAAGGAGACTTAACAACTTGGTGCAGTGCAGGGCTAGTCATCACTGGACTTCACCTCCATCTCCATGTCAGTGGGGTCCAACAGGGAGGCTGAGCTTCCACTCCCTCCACATCAAAAAGACTGAGCAGAAGGATACATGTCAGGGCTAGTAAGCACTCCACTTTTCCCCCCACCCTTGTGTCAGGGAGGTCCAGTGGGAAGCTGAACCTCCACACCCACCTGGCAGCAATGAGACTGAAAGAGGCAGTGTCAGGCAGGGTTGGTCAGCACACTTATCCCCCCTCCCCTGGTATCAGTGTGGCACAGTGTGGAACTGAGCCTCCACCCCCAGTCAGCATGAGTGAGGCTTAACAAGGTGGTAAAAGGTGGAGCTAGTTGGTTCTTTGCTACTCCCCCCTTCCCCTGGTGTCAGCAGGGCCCACCGGGGAGCTGAGCTTACAGTCCCATTCAAAAATAACAGAAGCCAGAGAGCCCTGTGGGTCAGTGTGCCACTTTCACTGGGATAGTGTCAGCAGAGCCAAGGAGGTAGCTGAACTTCCACTCTACCCATTTGCAATAAGGAAGTATGACTCAATGCCCCACTTTTGCCAGAGTCGTGTCAGTGGGATGCAGCAGGAACATACACAAGTATCCAGCCCTCACAGTATACGTCATTACAGGGACTGCCTGCTTTAAAAAGAAGAATAAATAGGTTCCAGAGTGTCACAGTGTAGTATACAAAAAGCTCCAGTTTACAGCCAAAAATCATTCATGAATGAGAATAGACACCAACGCTGTGATGAATCAGATTTTATCGGACAAGAATTATGAAGCATCCATAATAAAAATGATCCAAAAAGTAATTACAGATCTCTCAAAACAAATAAAGACATGTAAAATCTCAGCAAAGATGAAAAAGTTACATAAAAAATAAGCAAATAGAAATTATAGAACTGAAAAATACAATAAACGAAATAAACTTAGTGGATGGGCTCAATAAGAGAGTGGAGATAACAGAAGATAGAATCAGTGAACTTGAGGTCAGAGCAGCAGAATTTACTCAATCTGAACAACAGAGAGAAAATAGACTGGAAAAAAAGAACAGAGCCTCAGGCAATCTGTGGGACAGTAACAAAAGATCCAGCATTCATATCATCAGTGTCCAAAAGGAAAGCAGAGAGAAAGAAGTACTGAAAGAGGACTTGAAGAAATAATGGCTGACTTAAAAAGGAAAGAAATTCTGACACATGCTCCGACAGGGATGAATCTTGAGGACATTATACTAAGTGAAATAGGCCAGTCACAAAAAGACAAATACTGTATGGTTCCACTTATATGAGGTATTGAGAGTAGTCAAATTCATAGAGAGAAAAAGAATAATGATAACTGACAGGAGCTGGGGTTAGAAGGGAATGGGGAGTTGTTGTTTCATAGTTATAAAGTTTTTGTTTTGCAAGATGGAAAGAGTTTTGGAGATTGCACAACAATGTGGAGGTATTTAACACTACTGAACTGTACACTTAAAATGGTTAAAATGGTAAATTTTATGTTATGTGTATTTTACCACAATGTTTTAATTAAAAAAAAAGAAATAATGGCTGAAAACTTCCCAAATTTGGCAAAATAAATAAAGCTACAGATTCAAGAAGCTGAGTGAAGCCCAAATATAATAAATCCATGCCAAGACACAACATAGACTTATGAAAACTAAAGATAATGAAAAAATCTTGAGAAGAGCCAAGAAAAAAAAAAGTTATTACTTATAGAGAAACACCAATTCAACTGTCAACAGATTTCATATTTGAAAGCATAGCAGCCAGGAGGAAATGGTACAACATTTTTCAAATGCTGAAAGAAAAATGTCAACCACAGATCTACATCAAGAGAATCCCTTCAGAAGTTAGGGGAAAACAAAGGAATTTTCAGACGAAGAGTATTTGTTGTTGCTAGCAAACCTATACTTAATGATGGGCTAAAAGAAGTTCTATAAACAGAAATGATAACAGCTGAAGGCTTGGAACTTCAGAAAGGAAAGAACTACACTACAATGGTGAAAATAGGGGTAAATACCATAGGCTGTGTTTGTTCTCATGAGCTTCTTAAATCATTTCTGATAGTTGAAGCAAAAATTATAACACCATCTGATATAGTGTCCAATTTCCTGTATGTACAGGAAATACTTAAGACTATTAAGACGTACTTATATTGAAAAAGTGGAGAGGATACTCAAAATTATTAGCCATTGGGGATATGTAGCTCAAAACCAGGGTGAGATACAATTTCACACCCACTAGGGTGACTACTCAACAAGATAGATGATATAACAAGAGTTGACAAGGACATGGAGAATTTGGAACTATCATACACTGCTGGTGAGAATGTAAAATGATGCAGCCCTTTTGGAAAAATACAATCTGGCAGTTCCTCAAAATGCTAAACATACAGTTACCATATGAACCAACACTTCTGCTCCCAAGTATATAACCAAAAAATTCAAACAGATATTCAAGCAAAGACTTGTACATCAATGTTCATAACAGCATTATTTATAATGGCCAAAAACTGGAAACAACCCAAGTATCCATCACCTGTTGGGTGGATAAATAAACTGTGGCACATTAATACAATGGAGCATTATTTGGAAATACTACTGTTGTGTTGTACAGCATGGATGAATCCTGAAAATATGCTAAGTGAAAGAAGCCAGTAACATATTTTTTTATTCAGTTTATATGAAATGCCCAGAATAGGCAAATCCATAAAGACAGAAAGTAAATTAGTGGTTTCTTGGGGGTGGGGAGACTTGGACAGAAATTAGAGGTGAACTGCTAAAGGGTACAGGATTTCTTTTCGGGATGATGAAAATGTTCTAAAATTGATTGTGGTGATGTTTGCAGAAGTCTAAGAACCATTGAATTGTACATATTAAATGGATATATTGTATGACATATGAATTATATCTCCATAGAACTTTTTTTTAAAAAAAAACTGAGGAGCGTAAATGGACCTGAAGAGAAGTAAAGTTTCTACACTTCACTTGAAGTGCTAAATCACTGACACCAGTAGACTGTCATAACTTACATATGTAAGTTACGTAGAGCAACCACTAAGAACCACTATACTGAATGAAATACTCAAAAACATAAAGACAGAATCCTTTATAAATCTTCAAATTACCCACAATAAGGCAGGAAAGAGAAAAAGGGAATTATAAGCACAGGAAACAAACAGAAAACAAAGTGTAAAATGGCAGACTTAAGTACTAATAGATCACTAATTACATTAAGTGTAAATGGTCTAAATATACCAATTAAAAGACAGGGATTAACAGAGTGGATTATAAAATATCACCCAACTATATGCTGTCTACAAAAAACTCATTTCAAATACAACAAAATAGGCAGGTTGAAAGTAAGAATGCAAAAAAATACACCATGCAAAAATTAATGAAAAAGAAGCAAGAGTGGTATGTGAATATAAGATAACATGCAATTCCAAGCAAAGAAAACTACTGGAGACAGAAGGAACATGGATATGATAAAGGAAAAATCCATCAGGGTGACCTAACGATCCTAAATGTGTACACACCAAACAACAGAGAGTCAAAATACATGAAACAAAGAAGAAATAGAAATATCTACAAATATAATTGGGGACTTCAACAACTTGCAACAATTGATAGAACTACTGGATGGAAAATCAACAACTATATAGAAGAACTGAACAACACGATGAACCCACAAAACATAATTGATGTATATAGAGCCCTACTCCCAACAACACCAGAGTACACATTTTGTAAGCACCCATGGAACATTTATCAAGATAAAAATCTATCCGGGGCCATGGAATAAGCCTCATCAAATTTAAGAGAAATGTAATAATAGAGTATGTTCTCTGATCATAATGGAATCAAACTAGAAATGAATAACAGAAAAAAACAACAGGAAAGTCTCCAAATACTTAGAAATTAAATAGCATGCCTCAAAATAATCCACAGGTCTAAGATGAAGTCTCAAAGGAAGTTTAAAAATACATAGAGCTCAATGTAATTAAAATCTCCCCATCAAGAAATCTCCAAGTCCAGATGGTTTCACTGAATAACTACCACATATTTTAAGAATTAGCACCAATTTTACACAATCTCTTTCAGAAAATAGGAGATATAGAATCATTTCCCAACTTATTTTATGAGACCACTATCACCTTAATACAAAAACCAGACAAAACAACACTAAAAAGGAAACCTAAAGACCAATATCTCTCATCAAATTAAATGCAAAAATCCTCAACAAAATATTAGCAAATCAAATGCCATGATGTATAAAACAGTTAAGCACCATGACTAAGTGGGATTTCTTCCAGCCATTATTTAAGGCTTGTTCAACATTCAGAAATCAATACATTTGGCCCCACATATTGACAGGCTAAACAAGAAAAATTATATGATTATATCAATTGACACTGAAAAAAATACTTCACAAAATCCAACATGCATTCATGATTCAAACCCTCTGCAAAAAAGAGGGGCACTTCCTCAAATTGATCAAAAGCATCTACCAAAAAAGCTACACCTAACATCATGCTTTATGGTACAAGGATGAATGTTTTACTCCTAAATTGGAAGAAGACGAGAATATATATATATGTTCTCACCATTTTTATGCAACGTAGTACTGGAAGTTTTTTTTCTTGCCAAAAAGTCCTACTGATCAGAAAAAAGAAATAAAACTATTTCTGTTTGCAGATGATATAATCATCTATTTAGAAACTCCCAGGGTATCTACCAAAAAATAATCTTAGAACTAATACATGAGTTTAGCAAACTCTAAGACTACAAGATCACAATGCAAAATTCAATTACATTTCTGTGTATTCTTGTCATATTTAAAGTGAGTTTCTTGTAGACAGCTGTAGTTGAATCATGTGTTTTTTTAATTGAAGTATAGTTGATTTACAATATTTCAGATGTACAGCAAAATGATTCAGTAATATATATTATTTTCAGATTATTTTTCATTATAGATTATTAAAAGGTACTTAATGTATTTCTCTGTGCTCTACAGTCGGTCCTTGTTGTTTATTTTATATATAATAGTGTGTATCTTTTTTTTTTACATCTTTATTGGAGTATAATTGCTTTACAATGGTGTGTTAGTTTCTGCTTTATAACAAAGTGAGTCAGTTATACATATACATATACATATGTTCCCGTATCTCCTCCCTCTTGCGTCTCCCTCCCTCCCACCCTCCCTATCCCACACATCCAGGTGGTCACAAAGCACCGAGCTGTTCTCCCTGTGCTATGCGGCTGCTTCCCACTAGCTATCTATTTTACGTTTGGTACTGTATATATGTCCATGCCACTCTCTCACTTTGTCACAGCTTACCCTTCCCCAACCCCATATCCTCAAGTCCATTCTCTAGTAGGTCTGCGTCTTTATTCTCATCTTATCCCTAGGTTCTTCATGACATTTTTTTTCTTAGATTCCATACATATGTGTTAGCATACGGTATTTGTCTTTCTCTTTCTGACTTACTTCACTCTGTATGACAGACTCTAGGTCCATCCACCTCACTACAAATAATTCAATTTCATTTCTTTTTATGGCTGAGTAATATTCCATTCCATATATGTGCCACATCTTCTTTATCCATTCATCCGATGATAGACACTTAGGTTGTTTCCATCTCCTGACTATTGTAAATAGAGCTGCAATGAATATTTTGGTACATGACTCTTTTTGAATTATGGTTTTCTCTGGGTATATGGCCAGTAGTGGGATTGCTGGGTCATATAGTAGTTCTATTTGTAGTTTGTTAAGGAACCTCCATACTGTTCTCCATAGTGGCTGTACCAATTCACATTCCCAACAGCAGTGCAAGAGTGTTCCCTTTTCTCCACACCCTCTCCAGCATTTATTGTTTCTAGATTTTTTGATGATGGCCATTCTGACCGGTGTGAGATGATATCTCATTGTAGTTTTGATTTGCATTTCTCTAATGATTAATGATGTTGAGCATTCTTTCATGTGTTTGTCGGCAGTCTGTATATCTTCTTTGGAGGAGTGTCTGTTTAGGTCTTCTGCCCATTTTTCGATTGGGTTGTTTGTTTTTTTGTTATTGAGCTGCATGAGCTGCTTATAAATTTTGGAGATTAATCCTTTGTCAGTTGCTTCATTTGCAAATATTTTCTCCCATTCTGAGGGTTGTCTTTTGGTCTTGTTTATGGTTTCCTTTGCTTTGCAAAAGCATTGAAGTTTCATTAGGTCCCATTTGCTTATTTTTGTTTTTATTTCCATTTCTCTAGGAGGTGGGTCAAAAAGGATCTTGCTGTCATTTATGTCATAGAGTGTTCTGCCTATGTTTTCCTCTAAGAGTTTGATAGTTTCTATCCTTACATTAAGGTCTTTAATCCATTTTGAGATTATTTTTGTGTATGGTGTTATGGAGTGATCTAATCTCATACTCATACATGTACCTGTCCAGTTTTCCCAGCACCACTTATTGAAGAGGCTGTCCTTTCTCCACTGTACATTCCTGCCTCCTTTATCAAAGATAAGGTGACCATATGTGCATGGGTTTATCTCTAGGCTTTCTGCCCTGTTCCATTGATATATCTTTCTGTTTTTGTGCCAGTACCATACTATCTTGATTACTGTAGCTTTGCAGTATAGTCTGAAGTCAGTGAGCCTGATTGCTCCAGCTCCGTTTTTTGTTCTCAAAGTTGTTTTGGCTATTCGGGGTCTTTTGTCTTTCCATACAAATTGTGTAATGTTTAGTTCTAGTTCTCTGAAAAATGCCATTGGTAGTTTGATAGCGATTGCATTGAATCTGTATATTGCTTTGGGTAGTAGAGTCATTTTCACAATGTTGATTCTTCCAATCCAAGAACATGGTATATCTCTCCAAATATGTGTATCATCTTTAATTTCTTTCATCAGTGTCTTATAATTTTCTCCATAAAGGTCTTTTCTTTCCTTAGGTAGGTTTATTCCTAGATATTTTATTCTTTTTGTTGCAATGGTAAATGGGAGTGTTTTCTTAATTTCACTTTCAGATTTTTCATTATTAGTATATAGGAATGCCAGAGACTTCTGTGCATTAATTTTCTATCCTACTACTTTACCAAATTCATTGATTAGCTCTAGTAGTTTTCTGGTAGCATCTTTAGGATTCTCTATGTATAGTATCATGTCATCTGCAAAGAGTGACAGCTTTACTTCTTCTTTTCCGGTTTGGATTCCTTTTATTTCCTTTTCTTCTCTGATTGCTGTGGCTAAAACTTGCAAAACTATGATGAATAAGAGTGGTGAGAGTGAGCAAACTTGTCTTGTTCCTAATCTTAGTGGAAATGCTTTCAGTTTTTCACCATTGAGGACGATGTTGGCTGTGGGTTTGTCATACATGGCCTGTATTATGTTGAGGAAAGTTCCCTCTATGCCTACTTTCTGCAGAGTTTTTATCATAAATGGGTGTTGAAGCCGAAAGCTTTCTCTGCAACTATTGAGATGATCATATGGTTTTACTCCTTCAATTTGTTAATATGGTGTATCACATTGATTGATTTCCGTATATTGAAGAATCCTTGCATTCCTGGAATAAACACCACTTGATCATGGTGTATGATCCTTTTAATGATCTGTTGGATTCTGTCTCCTAGTATTTTGTTGAGGATTTTTGCATGTATGTTCATCAGTGATATTGGTCGGTAGTTTTCTCTCTTTGTTACATCCTTGTCTCGTTTTGGTATCAGGGTGATGGTGGCCTCGTAGAATGAATTTGGGAGTGTTCCTCCCTCTGCCACATTTTGGAAGTGTTTGAGAAGGATAGGTGTTAGCTCTTCTCTAAATGTTTGATAGAATTTGCCTGTGAAGCCGTCTGGTCCTGGGCTTTTCTTTGTTGGAAGATTTATAATCACAGTTTCAATTTCAGTGCTTGTGATTGGTCTGTTCATATTTTCTATTTCTTCCTGATTCAGTCTTGCCAGATTGTGCATTTCGAAGAATTTGTCCATTTCTTCCAGGTTGTCCATTTTATTGGCATAGATTTGCTTGTAGTAATCTCTCATGATCCTTTGTATTTCTGCAGTGTCAGTTGTTACTTCTCCTTTTTCATTTCTAATTCTGTTGATATGAGTGTCCTCCCTTATTTTTCTGATGACTCTGGCTAATGGTTTATCAATTTTGTTTATCTTTTCAAGGAACCAGCTTTTACTTTTATTGATCTATGATATCGTTTCCTTCATTTCTTTTTCATTTATTTCTGATTGGTTGTTTATGATTCCTTTCCTTCTGCTAACTTTGGGGTTTTTTTGTTCTTCTTTCTCTAATTGCATTAGGTGCAAAGTTAGGTTGCTTATTCGAGATGTTTCCTGTTTCTTAAGATAGGATTGTATTGCTATAAACTTCCCCCTTAGAACTGCTTTTGCTGCCTCCCATAGGTTTTGGGTCGTTGTGTCTCCATTGTCATTTGTTTCCAAGAATTTTTGGATTTCCTTTTCATTTCTTCAGTGATCACTTCGTTATTAAGTAGTGTATTGTTTAGCCTCCATGTGTTTGTATTTTTTACAGATCTTTTCCTGTAATTGATATCTAGTCTCATAGTGTTGTGGTCAGAAAAGATATGTGATATGATTTCAATTTTCTTAAATTTACCAAGTTTGATTTGTACCCAAGATATGATCTATCCTGGAGAATGTTCCATGAACACTTCAGAAAAATATGTATTCTGTTGTTTTTGGATGGAATGTCCTATAAATATCAATTAAGTCCATCTTGTGTAATGTATCATTTAAAGCTTGTGTTTCCTTATATATTTTCATTTTGGATGATCTCTCCATTGGTGAAAGTGAGGTGTTAAAGTCCCCTACTATGAATGTGTTACTGTCAATTTCCCCTTTTATGGTTGTTAGTATTTGCCTTATGTACTGAGGAGCTCCTATGCTGGGTGCGTAAATATTTACAATTGTTATATCTTCTTCTTGGTTTGATCCCTTGATCATTATGTAGTGTCCTTCTTTATCTCTTCTAATAGTCTTTATTTTAAAGACTCTTTTGTCTGATATGAGAATTGCTACTCCAGCTTTTTTTTGCTTTCCATTTGCATGGAATATCTTTATCCCCTTACTTTCAGTCTATATGGGTCTCTAGGTCTTAAGTGGGTCTCTTGTAGACCGCATATATATGGGTCTTGTTTTCGTATCCATTCAGCCAGTCTGTGTCATTTGATGGGAGCATTTAATCCATTTACATTTAAGGTAATTATCGATTTGTATGTTCCTATTCCCATTTTTTTAATTGTTTTGGGTTTGTTATTGTAGGTCTTTTCCTTCTCTTGTATTTCTTGCGTACCGAAGTTCCTTTAGCATTTGTTGTAGAGCTGGTTTGGTGGTGCTGAACTCTCAGCTTTTGCTTGTCTGTAAAGGTTTTAATTTCTCCATCAAATCTGAATGACATCCTTGCTGGGTAGAGTTATCTTGGTTGTAGATTTTTCTCCTTCATCACTTTAAATATGCCCTGCCAGTCCCTTCTGGCTTGCAGCGTTTCTGCTGAAAGATCAGCTGTTATCCTTATGGGGATTCCCTTGTGTGTTATTTGTTGTTTTTCCCTTGCTGCTTTTAATGATTTCTTTGTATTTAAGTTTTTTTTGTTTTTTGTTTTTGTTTTTGTTTTTGCGCTATGCAGGCCTCTCACTGTTGTGGCTTCTCCCATTGTGGAGCACAGGCTACAGAGGCGCAGGCTCAGCGGCCATGGGCCACGGGCCCAGCTGCTCCACGGCATGTGGTATCTTCCCGGACTGGGGAACGAACCCACATCCCCTGCATCGGCAGGCGGACGCTCAACCACTGCGCCACCAGGGAAGTCCTGTATTTAATTTTTGACAGGTTGATTAGTATGTGTCTTGGCATGTTTCTCCTTGGATTTATCCTGTATGGTACTCTCTGTGCTTCCTGGACTTGATTAACTACTTCTTTTCCAATATAAGAGAAGTTTTCAACTGTAATCTCTTCAAATATTTTCTCAGTCCCTTTATTTTTCTCTTCTTCTTCTAGAACCCTTATAATTCGAATGTTGGTGTGTTTAATGTTGTCCCAGAGGTCTCTAAGACTGTCCTCAGTTCTTTTCATTCTTTTTTCTTTATTCTGCTCTGCAGTAGTTATTTCCACTATTTTATCGTCCAGATCACTTATCCATTCTTCTGCCTCAGTTATTCTGCCGTTGATCCCATCTAGAGTGTTTTTGTTTTAACATCTTTATTGGGGTATAATTGCTTTACAATGGTGTGTTAGTTTCTGCTTTATAACAAAGTGAATCAGTTATACATATACATATGTTCCCATATCTCTTCCCTCTTGCCTCTCCCTCCCGCCCACCCTCCCTATCCCACCCCTCCAGGCGGTCACAAAGCACCGAGCTGATATCCCTGTGCTATACGGCTGCTTCCCACTAGCTATGTACCTTATGTTTGTTAGTGTATATATGTCCATGCCTCTCTCTCGCTTTGTCACAGCTCACCCTTCCCGCTCCCCATATCCTCAAGTCCTTTCTGCAGTAGGTCTGTGTCTTTATTCCTGTCTTACCCCTAGGTTCTTCATGACATTTTTTTCTTAAAGTCCATATATATGTGTTAGCATACACTATTTGTCTTTCTCTTTCTGACTTACTTCACTCTGTATGACAGACTCTAGGTCCATCCACCTCATTACAAATAGCTCAATTTCGTTTCTTTTTATGGCTGAGTAATATTCCATTGTATATATGTGCCACATCTTCTTTATCCATTCATCCGATGATGGGCACTTAGGTTGTTTCCATCTCTGGGCTATTGTAAATAGAGCTGCAATGAACATTTTGGTACATGACTCTTTTAGAATTTTGGTTTTCTCAGGGTATATGCCCAGTAGTGGGATTGCTGGGTCGTATGGTAGTTCTATTTGTAGTTTTTTAAGGAACCTCCATACTGTTCTCCATAGTGGCTGAACCAATTCACATTCCCACCAGCAATGCAAGAATGTTCCCTTTTCTCCACACCCTCTCCAGCATTTATTGTTTCTAGATTTTTTGATGATGGCCATTCTGACTGGTGTGAGATGATATCTCATTGTACTTTTGACTTGCATTTCTATAATGATTAATGATGTTGAGCATTCTTTCATGTGTTTGTTGGCAGTCTGTATATCTTCTTTTCATCTACAGTATTTTTAATTTCATTTATTGTATTGTTCATCGTTGGTTGTTTCATCTTTAGTTCTTTTAGGTCCTTGTTAAATGTTTCTTGCATTTTGTCTATTCTATTTCCAAGATTTTGGATCATCTGTACTATTATTATTCTGAATTCTTTTTCAGGTAGACTGCCTATTTCCTCTTCATTTGTTACGTCTGGTCTGTTTTTATCTTGCTCCTTTATCTGCTGTGTGTTTTTCTGTCTTCTCATTTTGCTTATCTTACTGTGTTTCGGGTCTCCTTTTTGCAGGCTGCAGGCTCGTAGTTCCCGTTGTTTTTGTTATTTGTCCCCAGTGGCTAAAGTTGGTTCAGTGGGTTGTGTTGGCTTCCTGGTGGAGGGGACTAGTACCTGTGTTCTGGTGTATGAGGCTGGATCTTGTCTTTCTGGTGGGCAGGTCCACGTCTGGTGGTGTGTTTTGGAGTTTTTGTGGACTTATGATTTTAGGCAGCCTCTCTGCTAATGGGTGGTGTTGTATTCCTGTCTTGCTAGTTCTTTGGCATAGGGTGTCCAGCACTGTAGCTTGCTGGTCATTGAGTGAAGCTGGATCTTGGTGTTGAGATGGAGATCTCTGGGAGATTTTTGCCATTCGATATTATGTGGGGCTGGGAGGTCTCTTGTGGACCACTGTCCTGAAGTTGGCTCTCCTACCTCAGAGGCACAGCACTGACTCCTGGCTGCAGCACCAAGAGACTTTCACCCACACAGCTCAGAATAAAAGGGAGAAAAAGTAGAAAGAACGAGAGAGAGAGAGAGAAAGGGAAAGAAAGAAAGAGAAAGAGAGAGAGAGAGAGAGAGAGAGAGAAAGGAAGGAAGGAAGAAAGAAAGAGGATAAAAAAATAAAGCAAGGTAAAATAAAATAAAGTTTTCAAAATAAAAAATTTTTAGGAAAAAAAATTTTTTTAAGGAAAAAAACAAAAAACGATGGATAGAACCCTAGGACAAATGGTGAAAACAAACCTATACTGACAAAATCTCACACAGAAGCATACACACTCACAAAAAGAGGAAAAGGGGAAAAAAGAAATCTTTCTCTCAAAGTCCTCCTCCTCGGTTTGGGTTGACTCGTTGTATATTCATGTATTCCACAGATGCAGGGTACATCAAGTTGATTGTGAAGACTTAATCCGCTGCTTCTGAGGCTGCTGGGAGAGATTTCCCTTTCTCTTCTTTGTTCACACGGCTCCCGGGGCTCAACTTTGGATTTGGCCCCGGCTCTGCATGTAGGTCGCCGGAGGGCGTCTGTTCTTCGCTCAGATAGGACGGGGTTAAAGGAGCAGCTGCTTCTGGGGCTCTGGCTCACTCAGGCCGGGGGGAGGGAGGGGTGCAGATGCAGAGCAAGCCTGCGGCGGCAGAGGCCAGCAAGACGTTGCACAGCCTGAGGCGCGCCATGCAATCCCCCAGGAAATTTGTCCCTCGATCCTGGGACCCTGGCAGTGGCAGGCTGCACAGACTCCCCGGAATGCAGGTGTGGATAGTGACCTGTGCTCGCACACAGGCTTCGTGGCGTCAGCAGCAGCCTTAGTATCTCATGCCCGTCTCTGTGGTCCGCCATGGTAGCCGCAGCTCACGCCCGTCTCTGGAGCTCCTTTAAACAACACTCTTAATCCCCTCTCCTGGCGCGCCAGGAAACAAAGAGGGAAGAAAAAGTCTCTTGCTTCTCCGGCAGGTCCAGACTTTTCCCCGGACTCACTCCCAGCTAGCCATAGTGCACTAACCCGCTGCAGGCTGTGTTCAGACCGCCAACCCCAGTCTTCTCCCTGTGCTCTGACCGAAGCCCGAGCCTCAGCTCCCAGCCCCGCCTGCCCCGGCGGGTGAGCAGAGAAGCCTCTTGGGCTGGTGAGTGCCGGTCGGCACCGACCCTCTGTGCGGGAATATCTCCGCTTTGCCCTCTGCACCTCTGTTGCTGTGCTCTCCTCCGCGGCTCCGAATCTTACCCCCTCCGCCACCTGCTGTCTCTGCTCGTGAAGGGGCTTCCTAGTGTGTGGAAACCTTTCCTCCTTCACAGCTCCCTCCCACTGGTGCAGGTCCCATCCCTATTCTTTTGTCTCTGTTTATTCTTTTTTCTTTTATCCTACCCAGGTACGTAGGGAGTTTCTTGCCTTTTGGGAGGTCTGAGGTCTTCTGCCAGCGTTCAGTAGGTGTTCTTTAGGAGTTGTTCCTCGTGTAGATGTATTTCTGGTGTATCTGTAGGGAGGAAGGTGATCTCCACGTGTTACTGTTCCGCCATCTTCCCCTTCTCCCAATAGTGTGTATCTTTTAATCACAAACTCCCAATCCACAAGTCTGTTCTCTATGTCTGTGAGTCTGTTTCTCTTTTGTAAATAAGTTCATTTGCAGCATTTTTTTAGATTCCACATATAAGTAATATAATATTATATTTGTCTTCCTCTATCTGACTTACTTCACTTAGTATGATAATTTCTAGGGAGTCATGTTTTTCAATCCACTCTGCGAATCTGTCTTTTAATTGGTGCATTTAGGTGATTTACATTTAAGGTATTTATTGATATGTTGAGGATTAAATCTGCCATTATTTTCTGTTTTCTCTTTTTTCTCTGATTTTTGTCTTACTTTTTTTCTGCTTTCCTCTGGGGTGCTTGACAGTTATTAGGATTCCATTTTAATAGTGCATTTGAATATATCTCTTTGTGTAGATTGTTTAGTGGTTGCTCTTGACATTACATTATGTGTACATAACTTATCAGTCTACTGGTCTTGACATTCTACCAGTAAACTGTAGAAACCTTACCTCTCTTGAAGTCCCTTTACTCTCCCCCCCCCCGCCATATATAATATAATTGTCTTAAATATTCCTTGGCATATAATGTGAACCTTATAAGACACTGTTATAACTTTTGATTCAATTTTCAAAGGTAATTCAGAAAATTCAAGAGGACAAAGTCTATTGTATTTTTACCTTATTTTTACTCTTTTCTTTTGTCTTTCTTCCTTCCTGATGTTCCAAGATTCCTTCTTTTATCACCTCCTTTCTCTTTCAGAACTTCCTTTAGCCATTATTTTAGGTTAGGTATGCTGGTGACAAACTCTGTTAGTTTTCCTTCATCTGAGATGTATTGATTTCCCTTTAATTCCTGAACAATATTTTCACTGGATATAGGACTCAGTGTTTGACAGTTCTCTTCTTTCAGCACTTGAAAAATGTTGTGTCACTTCCTTCTGGCCCTCCTTGTTTCTTATAAGAAATCCACTGCCATTTGAATTGTTTTTCCCCCATAGGAAAATTTTCAATTTTTTACTGACTGCAAATGTTTTTCCTTTGTCTTTAGTTTTCAGAAGTATGATTTGATGTGACTTCTGTTGAGCCCATCACCTGAGCCTTTTATTTCACCTTTCCTTTTTCACTTCATATATTACCATTTGGTTCCCCTTTATAGCTTCCGTTTCTTTGCTGAGACTTTATTTCTTTGTGAGGCTTCCAATTTTTTCATTTGTTTCAAGCATGTTTATAATTACTCATTGAAGCATTCTTAAGATGGCTACTTTAAAAATCTTTATCGGGCTTCCCTGGTGGCACAGGGTTTGGGAGTCCGCCTGCCGATGCAGGGGACACGGGTTCGTGCCCCGGTCCGGGAGGATCCCACATGCTGTGGAGCGGCTGGGCCCGTGAGCCATGGCCGCTGAGCCTGCACGTCCGGAGCCTGTGCTCTGCAATGGGAGAGGCCACAACAGTGAGAGGCCCGCGTACCGCAAAAAAAAAAAAAAAAAAAAAAATCTTTATCATAAAGTCCTATCATCTCTACCATCTCACTGTTGACTTCAGTTGAATATCATTTTTTATTCAGTTTGAGATATGTATTCTTGGTTTTTGGTATGACGATTGGTTTTTTTTCATTGAAACCATGACATTTTGCATTTTGTTTTAATGCTGTGGATTTTATTTTAACCGTCTTCTTTAACTGTGTTTTTGTGACACTGTTCTGTCAGGGGAAGAGGGGGTTGCCACCTCATTACTGCAAGGTAGAAGTAGAAGTGCAGGTCCCATCCTTTCACACCTGAGAGAGAAGGGGCTTCTCGTTACTTCTGGGCAGGGATGGGAGTTCCAACTTACCACATGCTCAGTCTCTTCTGACCCTGCAGGTGGGGAGTCTAGTTACCTGCTGGCAGGGATGAAAGCTCCAGCTCCCTATTAGACATTCTCTGACACCACATGAGCAGGGGTCTGGGGCACCTTGTTATAACTTCGTGAGGGAAAAATTCTAGGGTTCCACTTGGACTTCGATGGTGTGGTGGAGGGTGGGGCTGTAGGTATTTTTCTGTAGTGTTTGTCTGGAGTAAAGAGGTTATTATCTAAAATTTTTCTTTCTTAGATTGCTCCTTTCCTGGTACTTGGGCTCAGAGTGGAGGATTTTGTTAGAGCTTTTTCCTTGTCTTCTGTTCTTCTTTCTCAAGATTGTTTTGGCTATTTGGGGTCTTTTGTGTTTCCATACAAATTTTAAACTTATTTGTTTTAGTTCTGTGAAAAATGCCATTGGTATTTTGAGAGGGATTGCATTGAATCTGTAGATTGCCTTGTGTAGTATGATCATTTTAACACTATTAATTCTTCCAGTCCATGAACACGGTATATCTTTCCATCTGTTTGTGTTGCCTTCAGTTTCTTTCATCAGTGTCTTACAGCTTTCGAGTATAGGTCTTCTACCTCCTTAGTTAAATTTATGTGTATGTATTGTATTCTTTTTGATGTGATTGTAAATTGCATTGTTTTCTTAATTTATGTTTCTAATGGTTCATTGTTAGTGTATAGAAATGCTACAGATTTCTGTATGTTAATTTTGTATTGTGCAACTTTACTGAATTCACTGATGAGTTCTAGTAGTTTTTTGGTGGTGTCTGTAGGATTTTCTATGTATAGTATTATGTCATCTTCAAATAGGGACAGTTTTTCTTCTTCCTGTCCAATTTGGATTCCTTTTATTTCTTTTTCTTTTCTGACTGCTACGTCTAGGACTTCCAATACTATGTTGACTAAAAGTGGCCAATACCAAGTTTGGGACACCCCAGACCACATGGGCCATGTCAGGAACTGGTCCCACCCACCAGCAGGCTGGCACTACATCTGAGATCCCCAGCTCCACAAACACCCACCCTGGATCCAGGCTCCACCCACTACTGGGCCAGCACTAGCCATGAAACCCACAGGGCTCCATAGCCAGCCACCTCATGACCTTGCCCAACCAACCAGCAGCCAGCCGCCTCTGCACAAGGCAGAAACTAAAAATTTACCAGACTGGATGCCAGCCACACCTACCAGACACCCACAGTAGTCATCCCACCATAAAAGAAGTACTCATGCAGCCCACATAGGAAACACCCACAGAGCAGATAGTTCTGGTGACCAGAGGGGAGTGCACTGCTGGGACGGAAAGGACAGCTCCTACACAAGGCCATTTCTCCAAGGCTGAGAAATGTAACCAACATACTGAATACATAGAAATAAAAACAGCAAATTAGACTAAATGAAGCAACAGAGGAATATGCTCCAAAAGAAGGAAGAAGATAAAATCCCCAACGAAGTACTAAGTGAAGTGGAGATAAGCAATCTACTCAGTAAAGTGTTCAAGGTAATGATCATAAAGATGTTTAAAGAACTCTGGAGAAAGTTGGATGAACAAAGCAAGAAGTTAGAAGCTTTTAATGAAGACTTAGAAATATAAAAAAAGACCAAACAGAGATGAAGAATACAATAACTGAAATAAAAAATACACTGGAAGGAATCAACATTAGATTAGATGATACAGAGGAACAGATCAGAGACTTGGAAGACAGAGTAGTGGAAATCACTGAAGCTGAGCAGAAAAACAAAAAAGAATAAAAAGAAATGGGGACAGATTAAGAGACCTCTGGTACAGCATCAAGCATACTAACATTCTCATTGTAAGGGTCACAGAAGGAGAAGAGAGAAAGGGGCAGAGAACATATCTGAAGAAATATTAACTGAAAATATCCTTAATCTGGGAAAAGAAACATACATCCAAGTCCAAGAAGCACAGAAAGTCCCAAACAGGAAGAATCGAAAGAGGTCCACACCAAGACACATTGTAATTAAAGTGGCCAAAATGATAGAGAATATTAAAGGCAGCAAGGGAAAAGCAACAAGTTACATACAAGGGAACTCCCATAAGGCTAACAGCTAACTTTTCAGCGGACCACAGGGGGATGGCACAATATATTTAAAGTGATGAAAGGTAAAAACCTACAACCGGGCTTCCCTGGTGGCTCAATGGTTGAGAGTCCGCCTGCCGATGCAGGGGACACGGGTTCGTGCCCCGGTCTGGGAAGATCCCACATGCCACGGAGCGGCTAGGCTCGTGAGCCGTGGCCGCTGAGCCTGCGCGTCCGGAGCCTGTGCTCTGCAACGGGAGAGGCCACAACAGTGAGAGGCCCATGTACCCCCCCAAAAAAAAAAAACCTACAACCAAGAATACTCTACCTGGCAAGGCTTTCATTCAGATTTGATAGAGAGATCAAAAGTTTTACAGACAAGCAAAAGCTAAAAGACTTTAGCACCAACCAAACCATCTTTACAAGAAATGTTAAAGGGACTTCTCTAAGCAATAAAGAAAAGGCCATAACTAGAAATATGAAAATTACAAAAGTAAAAGTCTCATGAGCAAGGGCAAATATACAGTAAAGGTACTAAACAACCATATATAAAGCTAGTAGAAAGGTTAAAAGACAAAAGTAGTAAAATCTTCTATATCCCCAATATGTAGTTAAGGGAAACACAGAACAAAAAGACGTAAAATATGATGCTAAAAACAATAAAGGGGGGTGGGGAGAGTAAAAATGCATTTGAATTTAAGAGATCAGCAACTTAAAATATTCACTTATATCAGAGAAAAAACATAATTCGAAAAGATACATGCACTCCAATGTTCATTGCAGCACTGTTTACAATAGCTAGGACACAGAAGCAACCTAAATGTCCATCAACAGAGGAATGGATAAAGAAGATGTGGTACATACATACAATGGAATATTACTCTGCCATAAAAAAGAACAAAATAATGCCTTTTGCAGCAACATGGCTGGTCCTAGAGATGGTCATACTGAGTGAAGTAAGTCAGACAGAGAAAGACAAATATCATATAATATTGCTTGTATATGGAATCCAATAAAAAGGGTACAAATGAACTTATCTACAAAGCAAAAATAGAGTCACAGATGTAGAAAACAAACTTATAGTTACCAGGGGGTAAGGGGGTGGATAAATTGGGAGGTTGGGATTGACATATGCACACTACTATGTATAAAAGTAATAAGGACTTACTGTATAGCACAGGGAACTACTTGATACTCTGTAATGGCCTATATGGGAAAAGAATCTAAAAAAGAGTGGATATATGTATTTGTATAACTGATTCACTTTGCTGTACACCTGAAATTAACACATTGTAAATCAACTATACTCCAATAATTTTTTTAAATCACATATACATATAGATTGTGTATACATATATATAAACCTCATGATAACCACAAACCAAAAATCTATGATAGATACACAAAAAAAGAAAGGAATCCAAATATAACACTAAAGATAGTCATCAAATCACAAGAGAAGACAGCAAAAGAAGAAAAAATGAATAAAAAAGAAATACAAAAACAATTAACAAAATGGCAATTAGTACATACCTATCAATAATTACTTTGAATGTAAATGGACTAAATGCTGCAATCAAAAGAGTGGCTGAATGGATACACAAATAATACCCATATATATGATGCTTACAAGAGACTCACTGAAGATTTAGACACACACAGACTGAAAGTGAGGGGATGGGAAAAAATACTTCATGCAAGTAGCAACAAAAAGAAAACCAGGGTAGCAATACTGATATCAGAAAAAAATAGATTTTAAAACAAATACTATATCAAGAGACAAAGGAAGACCTTACATGATGATCAAGGGATCAATCCAAGAAGATACAATTGTAAATATATATGCACCCAACATAGGAGCACCTAAATACGTAAAGCAAATATTAACAGACATAAAGGGAGAATTAACTTTAATACAATAGTAGTAAGGGACTTTAACACCCCACTTATATCAGTGGACAGATCATCCAGGCAGAAAATTGATAGGGAAACACTGGCCTTAAATAACACATTATGCCAAATGGAATGTATAGCTATATAGAGAGCATTCCATTCAAAAGCAGCAGAATACACATTCTTTTCAAGTGCACATGGAACATTCTCCAGGATAGCTCACATGCTAGGCCACAAAACAAGTCCCAGTAAATTTAAGAAAACTGAAATCATATCAAGCATCTTTTCTAACCACAGCACTAGGAGACTAGAAATCAGCTACAATAAAAGAAAATACTAAAAACACAAACACGTGGAAGCTAAACAATATGCTACCAAATAACCAATAGATCACTGAATAAATCAAAAAAGAAAATAGTATACCTGGAAACAAATGAAAATGAAAGCACAACAATCCAAAATCTGTGTGACATAGTAAAAGCAGTTCTAAAAGGGAAGTTCATTGTGATACAAGCCTACCTCAGGAAACAAGAAAATCTCAAACGACCTAACTTTACACCTAAAGAAATTTTAAAAGAACAAACAAAACCCAAAGTTAGTAGAAGGAAACAAATCATAAAGATCAGAACAGAAATAGATGAAATAGAAACTAAAAAAGAAATAGAAAAGAGCAATGAAAATAAAAATTGATTCTTTGGAACAATAAAATAGATAAACCTTTACTCAGATTCATCAAGAAAAGTGAGGGCCAAAATCAATACAATCAGAAATGAAACAGGAGAAGTTACAACAAACATCACAGAGATACAAAGGATCATAAGAGGTTACTACAAATAGTTATATGTCAATAAAATGGACAACCTAGAAGATATGAACAAATTCCTGGAAATATACAATCTCCCAAGACTGGATCAGGAAGAAACTGAAAATAGGAACATGCCAATTACCAGTAATGAAATTGAATCAATAATAAAAACAACTCCCCAAAAACAAAAGTTTTGGACCACATGGCTGCACAGGTGAATTCTACCAAACATTTAGCAAAGAATTAACACCTGTCCTTCTCAAACTATTCCAAAAAATTGCAAGGAAGGAATGCTTCTGAACTCCCTCTACAAGACCAGCATCACCCTGATACCAAAGCCAGACAAAGATATCACAAAGAAAGAAAATTAAGGGCAATATAACTGATGAACGTAGATACAAAACTCCTCAACAAAAATACTAGCAAACCGAATTCACCAGTACATTAAAAGTATCATACACCATGATCAAGTTGGATTTATCCCAGGGAAGCTAGGATGGTTCAATATCTGCAAATCAATCAATGTGATACAGGACATTAACAAATTGAAGAATAAAAATCACATGATCATCTCAATAGATGCAGAAAAAGCTTTTGACAAAATTCAATATCCATTTACTGCCAGAACTCTCAATAAAGTGCTTATAGAGGGAACATACCTCAACATAATAAAGGCCATATATGACAAACCCACAGCTAACATCATACTTGATGGTGAAAAGCTGAAAGCATTTCCTCTAAGATCAGAACAAGACAAGGATGCATCCCATAAATTTTTAGGTGTTGTGTTTTCATTTTCATTCCATTCCGTGTGAGTTTTTTTGTTTGTTTCCTTTGAGATTTGTCTTGCTCAATGGTTGTTTGAAGGGTGTTTTTTAGTTTGCAAGTGTTAGTACATTTTCATATTTTCTTTTATTACTTATTTCTAGTCTGATTCCCTTTGCTTGGAGAACACACTGTATTCTTTCAATGCATCTAGATTTGTTGAAATTTGGTTTTTGACCCAGGATATGAATGTTCCATGAATGTCTTTGTGAATGTTCCATGGCACTTGAAAAAAAAAATGTGTATTCTGCTGTTTTGGGGGGAGGGTGTTACATAAATGGAAATGAGACCCTGTTGGATTATTCTAGTTCTCAGTTCTGCTTTATCTTTGCTAATTTTCTGTCTAGTAGGTCTATCAATTGCTATGAGTCAGGTGTTAAAGTCCCTAACTATAATTTGGATTTGTCTCTCAGTTTTTTCAATTCTATCTTGGTTTCATGTATTTTGAAACTCTATTGTTTGGTGCATACACATTAAGGATTGCTATGTCTTCTTGATATATTCATTCTTTTATCATTTTATGTTGTCCCTTTCTGTCTCTGGGAATTTTTTTTTCTAAAGTCTACTTTATCTCATAATAATGTAGCCATTACTCCTTTTTTGATTAATATTAGCATGATATGTCTCTTTGCATCCTTTTAACCTATGTCATTGTGTTTGAAGTGAGTATTTGTTGACAGCATATAATTAGGTCATGTTATTTTTTAGTCCACCCTGCCTGCATCTGTCTTTTAATTAATATATTTAGACTGTTTATATTTTAAGTAATTGTTGATATGTTAGAGTTTGAGTATGCCATTTGTTTACTTGTTATTTTTGTTTCCTCTGTTTCTTTTCTCGCACATTTTTTTCTTTCCTGGAGTTTTTGCACATTTTTTAGGATCTCATAGTTCTATTTATACAGATTTTAGTATATCACTTAACATAATTTTCTTAGTGGTTGCTCTAGATATTAGTATATGTCTGTGTGTGTGTGTAAAACTTACCACAATCTACACCTATTAACAAGTTACCATTTTGAGTTAAGTATTGAAGCCTTACTATATTTAGGACCATTTAAATCCTTCCCACTTTTTAAATATAATTGTCTCAAGTATTTCCTCTACATACATTGAGCACTGCAACAGACATTGTCATAATTTTTATTTAAACCATCAAATATGATTTAAGAAACTTGTGAAAATTAGGATAGTTTATTATATTTACCCTTATTTTTTCCCATTGCATTGTTCTTTTCTTTCTGAACTCTGAGCCTTCTGTTATCCTTTTTCCTTTTTGTTTGGAGAGCTTCCTTTAGCCATTTTAAAGGATAAATCTGCTAGCAAGAGATTCTCTTAATTTACCTTGAGAAGCTCTTTAATTTATTTTTATTCCTAAATGTTAGGTTTGCTGGATATAGAACCCATGGTTAACAGTTCTTTTCTTTCAGTATATAAATAATGTTGCACCACATCCTTCTAACCTCCATGCTTTCAGATAGGAAATTTGTTTACCCTCTGATCTGTGTTCCTTTAAAGGTAATGCTTTGATTCTCTCTAGTTGCTTTCAAAATAATTTCATTGTTTTTAGTTTTCAGAAGTTTAATTATGATGTTTATTGGTGTGGGTGTCTTTGGATATATCTTACTTGATGTTCATTCAGTTTGTTGAATCAGTATGTTTAAATCTTTCACCAAGATATGGGGAGTTGTCAGCCATTATATGTTTGAATACATTTTCAGTTCCACTCTTTCTCCTCTCCTTCTGGGCCTCCATTGATATTAACTTTAGCCATTTTGTTGTTCCACAGGTCCTTGAGGCTCTCTTCACTCTTATCAATGCATTGGTCAGATTGAATAAACTGTGTGCAGATTGAATAAACTCTACTCATCTGTCCTCAAATTCATTGTTGCTATCTTCTGTCATCTCCACTCTACTGTTGAGCCTCTTTAAAAGAGTAAGGTTCTTATTTTAGTTATTTTAATTTTTAGTTTTATAATTCCCATTTCATTCTTTTTTATAACTTTTCTTTGCTGAGGTTTTTTGTTTTTTTCATTTGTTTCAAAGGAATTTGTAATTAATTGTTGAGACAACTTTATGGTGGCTGATTTAAAACCTGTGTCAGACAGTTTCAACAATCTGATTCATCTCAGTATTATATCAGTTGATTTTCTTTTCTCACTCATATTGTGATGTTTATGGGTTTTGGTATGATGAGTTATTTTATTATATCCTTGGATGTTGTATGAGAAGACTCTTGGTCCTATTTAAATCTTCTATTTTAGCAGGCATCATGCCTGGTTAGGTGTAATGTGTTCATTTTGGCCTACTACTGTGAGCTATAATTTCAACAACAATTTCATTTTCTGAGGGCTTACAGTGCTACTCTGGTCTGCTTCATGATCTAGCTCAATTTCAGCTCCTGCTTGGTCTCCACTGGTGCCACCTATGGGAGCAGAAGGTGCTTCTATGGCCCACCCAGTGTCATTAGGTAGAAGGCCAGGAATGCCAGAACTGTAGGGCAGAGAGTGTTTTCCCTTGCCTGTTCTCTGGACAGCCGGTGCTGGTGGACTCTTCACTTCATCCCTCCTGGTGCCTACAGAGGAAGAAATCACCTAACTGGGCTGCCTTATGCTGCCAGGTAGAATAGCAGGAAATACAGATTCTGTATGGGTCTTTGCCACCAGGTAGAGGTTTAGGAATTCCTGACCTTGATTCATCTTCTGCCATTCATTGAAGGGACAGGAAACACTTCGTATAGGAATGGATTTCATATTTTAAAGCTCCCTAATGTGATGCTGATGTGATATCTGCCTTTGTGTGATTTTTATCATATTGCCACCACTGGATGTTTGTTTCTTATTGAACTATCATTTTTTTCCCTGCTTTGAACCCAATATCTATTGCTTTCCAAGACTGTTACAAAGAAAGTTGTAACAAGTGGCAAAAATGAAAGATTTGGCATCAAATAACCCAAGTTTGAGTCTTGATTCTGCCTTTGACTGTGGGATACTAGACAAGTGATCTTCTCTTCCTTGAGTTTCTATTGTATTCCTTGTAAAATGGACCTACTGCCACCCACCCACAGTTAATGGAAAGATTAAGTCAAAAAATAATTGCAAATTCACTTTGTAAAATGATATGGAAAGGGGGTGGCACTTTTCTAACTCATCTGCTGTTCTCTGTAATCATTTCTGTTCTTGTCATCTCTGTACCATGAGCACCCCACTAGATGACCTTATTGTGCCAACCCTAAAGCTCTTGTTCTTAAATTCTAATCCTTGGACTGGTGCCAGGCTGACTACATAAGAATCATCTAGGGCTTGCTTTTGAAATACAGATTCCCTCGCTCTACCCCCAGATTTTATTTAGTAGATCTGAGATGAGGCCCAGATTTTTTTTTTTGCAGTACGCAGGCCTCTCACTGTTGCGGCCTCTGCCATTGCAGAGCACAGGCTCCGGACGCGCAGGCTTAGTGGCCATGGCTCACAGGCCCAGCCACTCCACGGCATGTGGGATCCTCCCGGACCGGGGCACGAACCCATGTCCCCTGCATTGGCAGGCGGACTCTCAACCACTGTGCCACCAGGGAAGCCCCAGATTTCTTAAACTCTGTATTTCTAAAATTCTCTCCAGACAATTCTTCAGACACAGCCAGTTATGAGACCCACTTTGTCTGAAACACTTAGCACCATACCTTGCATATGGCAGACAGTCAGAAAATCATTATTAAATTAAAGAAATTCTGGAAAAGAGAAATCCATATGACTAAAAAGAAGTTGGATCTTAGAAAGAGAGGAGAAAGGAGCTAGAGTATATGAGACCAAAGAAAGGGAGACATTTCATGGCTGTTTTCTATTCCACGGTGAGTTATTTTGAAGACTCAGACAAGTTGTTCTCCATTTGTGGAATGAACTAAACAATAGACAATATGTGTAAATGATAGCAAGAGCAACTTCCATTATATATCAGGAAGAATTTATTGACCCTGGGTGGGATTCAGGGTTAAAGCAGATTACAGCAGCATGTTGCAAACTAGCCATCCATAATGTTTCAAACTCCTACCCCTCCTAGGTCAAAGGGGACCTAGCCACATGATCTCTTAACATTCCCTTCCACTTCTGTGATTCCAGCTACATCATGAGTCCTTACAAGCAAAGTAAATAAAACTAGCAATTATTGCCTTTTAAATGCTAGTGATTTTAAGAGTTTTCTTTGAAAAGTCTTAGTCAATAGGAACATAAGACTATGAATAACACCAAAATATTTAGCTGTCTATTGAAACTTATTCACAGTATCAAATAAAATGGGAACAGATGCAACTGGACCAGAGCTTGGTTAAGTAGGTAACAGATTTATTGGACTTGCTCATTTTTTAAATTAAGGTTATAAACAACATATGTCAAAAATCTTATAAAACTGCTCTGGAAATCATCTTCCTGGAAAGCCAGAATCCCTGCTAATGTTCTGAATTTGCTTTTCAGAACTGAAAGATGACGTCGTATATATCTGCAGCACTGTTTGAAACAATGCTTCTTTGAAACAGAGTTTACTCTGTGTGGGTGTGCATTCAGTAGCAACCCCAAAGTTTCAAACACCTGGTCTCTTCCCAGAATGTAATCCAGCCAATCCCTTGAGAGAAGACAGCTTTTCTATTTACAAATACAGGTGGTGTTGCTATGAGTTACAGTTTTCTGGAAGTTTTCATACATAGTTCATGATTTTAAAGCAAAAAGAAATCATATGAGAGTGAAATCACCAGATCTTCGGTCTATCCTGAAGGCTAGAGACTTGAGGAGAAACTCAGTTGGCTCTTTTTATTTTTGCTGTCACATATGTAAGTCTCCTGTTGAATCTCTCTGGTCCACTGTTCCCTCTAATGAAGTCATGTTCTGTGCTCAGGATAGTAATATCCTCAGAAGCAGATGTCTCCCATAAAGCATGACCTCATTCATTGGAATGGGAAGAGCGAGCAGTAGACTGCTAGGGTAAAATGGAGGGAAGGGCTTTGTTTAAAAATAGTTTTCTTAAATAATGTGTTCAACTTTTTATGAATTTCTATAAAAAGGCAAATCTAATTTGTTACAGTTTTTTGTTAGACTCATTCCTCAAATACAGAAGGGGCAACAACTAGGCCAGAAGGAACAGAGTCCTCACAGAGCAAAAACACTTCCATCCAGTTGTTTTTTATAGTGTGACAGATTTGGGTATAAAAGGGTGAAATTTGGGGTTTTCCAGATGCTAAATCTAGGCTCCGTATCGGACCCCACTGAATCACAGCCTAGATTTCAACAAGCGTTTTATAACAGCCCTGGAGCTCAGAAGAAATAAACTTAAGTGCTCAAGGAAAGTTACTGACCCAGATGCTCTCAGCAAATTAGGCAAGTGGGAACATTGCTAGAGAAGGAAAGGGTAGAGGAAAAGAGTGGACCAGTTAGAAAGATGCAGTTTGAAGCAATCCAAACTTGCTCAGGAGAATGGGCTTTCCAGGTTATTCCTGTTCCAGTTGTAGGGCAGCTCCTGAGCACTGACTTCTCAAATAATTAGGAATAATTGAAATTTATGACATCCTATAACCAGGCCTTTCAGTCACAGCCCACATGTTCTAGTGTGCTCTTTGCTTCTGTTTGTGTCTATACAGAAAGTGAGCATCCTAAGGTAAGAAGCTACAAAGAGCTACTTTCCTAGACAAAAGGCAAAGAACTTTCCACAAACAGCATCACAAGGAAATATAAGGTACTTATCATCAGAGCTCAGCATCTGTAATTTGTAAGTTTAATCACTACATTCCCAGAAGAAGTCTGTTTCGTGGAAGCTTCAAGATGGCAGAAGAGTAAAACATGGAGATCACCTTCCTCCCCACAAATACATCAGAAATACATCTACATGTGGAACAACTCCTACAGAACACCTACTGAACGCTGGCAGAAGACCTCAGACCTCCCAAAAGGCAAGAAACTCCCCACGTACTTGGGTAGGGCAAAAAGAAAAACAGAGACAAAAGAACAGGGGCAGGACCTGCACCAGTGGGAGGAAGCTGTGAAGGAGGAAAAGTTTCCACACACTAGGAAGCACCTTCGTGGGCCAAGATGGGGGAGTGGACGGGCGGGAAGCTTCAGAGCCACAGAGGAGAGCGCAGCAACAGGGGTGCAGAGGGCAAAGCGGACAGATTTCCACACAGAGGATCGGTGCGACCGGCACTCACCAGCCCGAGAGACTTGTCCACTCACCCGCGGGGGCGGACGGGGGCTGGGAGCTGCGGCTCGGGCTTCAGTCGGATCGCAGGGAGAGTGGGGTTGGCTGCATGAAAACAGGCTGAAGGGGGCTAGTGCGCCACACCTAGCCGGGAGGGAATCCGGTAAAAAGTCTGGAGCTGCCGAAAAGGCAAGAGACTTTTTCTTGCCTCTTTGTTTCCTGGTGCGCGAGGAGGGGGGATTAAGAGCACCACTTAAAGGAGCTCCAGAGACGGGCGCGAGGCGCGGCTATCAATGCGGACCCAGAGACGGGCATGAGACGCTAAGGCTGCTGCTGCCGCCACCAAGAAGCCTGTGTGCAAGCACAGGTCACTATCCACACCTCCCCTCTCGGGAGTCTGTGCAGCCCACCACTGCCAGGGTCCCATGATTCAGGGACAACTTCCCCGGGAGAACACACAGTGCCTCAGGCTGGTGCAACGTCACGCTGGCCTCTGCTGCTACAGGCTCGTCCCGCACTCCGTACCCCTCCCTGCCCCTGGCCTGAGTGAGCCAGAAGCCCCAAATCAGTTGCTTCATTAACCCCGTCCTGTCTGAGCGAAGAACAGGCACCTGAGGCGACCTACACACAGAGGTGGGTCCAAATACAAAGCTGAACCCCAGGAGCTATGTGAACAAAGAAGAGAAAGAGAAATTTCTCCCAGAAGCCTCAGGAGCAGTGGATTAAATCCCCACAATCAACTTGATGTACCCTGCATCTGTGGAATACCTGAATAGACAACGAATCATCCCAAATTGAGGAGGTGGACTTTGGGAGCAACGATATATATTTTTTCCCTTTTTCTCTTTTTGTGAGTGTGTATGTGTATGCTTCTGTGTGTGATATTGTCTGTATAGCTTTGCTTTTACCATTTGTCCTAGGGTTCTGTCTGTCTGTTTTGTTTTTTTTTTTTTCTTAGTATAGTTTTTAGCAATTGTTATTATTGGTGGATTTGTTTCTTGGTTTGGTTGCTCTGTTCTTTCTTTTTTAATATTTTCATTACTTTTTAAAAATAATTTTTAAGAATTATTTTTTATTTTAATAACTATTTTATTTTACTTTATTTTATTCTATTTTATTTTATTGTATCTTCTTCTTTCTTTCTCTTTTTTCTCCCTTTTATTCTGAGCTGTGTGGATGACAGGCTCTTGGTGCTCCAGCCAGGCGTCAAGGCTCTGCCTCTTGGGTGGGAGAGCCAAGTTCAGGGCACTGGTCCACAAGAGACCTCCCAGCTCCGCATAATATCAAACAGCAAAAATCTCTCAGAGATCTCCATCTCAACGCCAAGACCCAGCTCCACTCAACAACTAGCAACCTACAGTGCTGGACACCCTATGCCAAACATTTGGCAAGACAGGAACACAACCCCGTCCATTAGCAGAGAGGCTGCCTAAAACCGTAATAAGGCCACAAACAACCCAAAACACACCATCAGACGTGGACCTGCCCACCAGAAAGACAAGATCCAGCCTCATCCACCAGAACACAGGCACTAGTCCCCTCCACCAGGAAGCCTATGCAACCCACTGAACCAAACTTAGCCACTGGGGACAGACACCAAAAACAACGGGAACCACGAACCTGCAGCCTGCGAAAAGGAGACCCAAAACACAGTAAGTTAAGCAAAATGAGAAGACAGAAAAACACACAGCAGACGAAGGAGCAGGGCAAAAACCCACCAGACCTAACAAATGAAGATGAAATATGCAGTCTACCTGAAAAAGAATTCAGAATAATGATAGTAAAGATGATCCAAAATCTTGTAAACAGAATGGAGAAAATACAAGAAACGTTTAACAAGGACCTAGAAGAACTAAAGAGCAAACAAACACTGATGAACAACACAATAAATGAAATTAAAAATTCTCTAGAAGGGATCAATAGCTGAATAACTGAGGCAGAAGAACGGATAAGTGACCTGGAAGATAAAATAGTGGAAATAACTACTGCAGAGCAGAATAAAGGTAAAAGATTGAAAAGAATTGAGGACAGTCTCAGAGACCTCTGGGACAACACTAAACACACCAACATGCGAATTATACGGGTCCCAGAGGAAGAAGAGAAAAATAAAGAGACAGAGAAAATATTTGAAGAGATTATAGTTGAAAACTTCCTTAATATGGGAAAGGAAATAGTTAATCAACTCCAGGAAGCACAGAAAGTCCCATACAGGATAAATCCAAGGAGAAACACGCCAAGACACATATTAATCAAACTGTCAAAAATTAAATGCAAAGAAAACATATTAAAAGCAGCAAGGGCAAAACAACAAATAACACACAAGGGAATCCCCATAAGGTTAACAGCTGATCTTTTGGCAGAAACTCTGCAAGCCGGAAGAGACTGGCAGGACATATTTAAAGTGATGAAGGAGAAAAACCTACAACCAAGATTACTCTACCCAGCAAAGTTCTCATTCAGATTTCATGGAGAAATTAAATCCTTTACAGAAAAGCAAAAGCTGAGAGAGTTCAGCACCACCAAACCAGCTTTACAACAAATGCTAAAGAAACTTGTCTAGGCAGGAAAAACAAAAGAAAGAAAAGACCTACAATAACCAACCCAAAACATCTAAGAAAATGGTTATAGGAACATACATACTGATAATCACCTTAAATGTAAATGGATTAAATGCTCCAACCAAAAGACATAGACTGGCTGAATGGATACAAAAACAAGACACATATATATACTGTCTATAAGAGACCCACCTCAGACCTAAGGACACATACAGATTGAAAGTGAGAGGATAGAAAAAGATATTCCATGCAAATGGAAATCAAAAGAAAGCTAGTGTAGCGAATCTCATCACAGACAAAATAGACTTTAAAATAAAGGCTATCACAAGAGACAAGAAAGGACACTACATAATAATGATCAAGGGATCAGTCCAAGGAGAAGACATAACAATTGTAAATATTTATGCACCCAACATAGGAGCACCTCAATACATAAGGCAAATGCTAACAGCCATAAGAGGGGAAATTGACAGTAACACGATCGTAGTAGGGGACATTAACACCCCACTTTCACCAATGGACAGATCATCCAAAATGAAAATAAATAGGGAAACACAAGCTTTAAATGATACATTAAACAAGATGGACTTACTTGATATTTATAGGACATTCCATCCAAAAACAACAGAATACACATTCTTCTCAAGTGCTCAGGGAATGTTCTCCAGGTTAGATCATATCTTGGGTCACAAATCGAGCCTTCATTAATTTAGGAAAACTGAAATCATATCAAGTATCTTTTCTGACCACAATGCTATAAGACTAGATATCAATTACAGGAAAATCTGTAAAAAATACAAACACATGGAGGCTCAACAATACACTACTGAATAACCAAGAGATCACTGAACAAATCAAAGAGGAAATCACAAAATACCTAGAAACAAATGACAATGCAAACACGACGACCCAAAACCTATGGGATGCAGCAAAAGCAGTTCTAAGAGGGAAGTTTATAACCATACAATCCTACCTTAAGAAACAAGAAACATCTCAAATAAACAACCTAACCTTACACCTAAAGCAATTAGAGAAAGAAGAACAAAGGAAACCCCAAAGTTAGTAGAAGGAAAGAAATCATAAAGATCACATCAGAAATAAATGAGAAAGAAATGAAGGAAACGAAAGCAAAGATCAGTAAAACTAAATGCTAGTTCTTCGAGAAGATAAACAAGATTGATAAACGATTAGCCAGAGTCATTAAGAATAAAAGGGAGAAGACTCAAATCAATAGAATTAGAAATGAAAAAGAAGTAACAACTGTTACTGCAGAAATACAAAGGATCATGAGAGATTATTACAAGCAACTATATGCCAATAAAATGGACAACCTGAAAGAAATGGACAAATTCTTAGAAATGCACAACCTTCTGAGACTGAACCAGGAAGAAATAGCAATATGAGCAGGCCAATCACAAGCACTGAAATTGAAACTGTGATTAAAAATCTTCCAACAAACAAAAGCCCAGGACCACATGGCTTCACAGGCGAATTCTATCAAACGTTTAGAGAAGAGCTAACACCTATCCTTCTCAAACTCTTGCAAAATATAGCAGAGGTAGGACACTCCCAAACTCATTCTGCGAGGCCACCATCACCTTGATACCAACACCAGACAAGGATGTCACAAAGAAAGAAAACTACAGGCCAATATCACTGATGAACATACATGCAAAAATCCTCAACAAAATACTAACAAACAGAATCCAACATCACATTAAAAGGATCCTACACCATGATCAAGTGGGGTTTATCCCAGGAATGCAACGATTCTTCAATATACACAAATCAATTAATGTGATAAACCATATTAACAAATTGAAGGAGAAAAACCATATGATCATCTCAATAGATGCAGAGAAAGCTTTTGACAAAATTCAACACCCATTTATGATAAAAACCCTGCATAGAGTAGGGTTAGAGGGGACTTTCCTCAACATAATAAAGGCCATATATGACAAACCCACAGCCAACATCATGCTCAATGGTGAAAAACTGAAACCATTTCCACTAAGATCAGGGCAAGACAAGGTTGCCCACTCTCACCACTCTTATTCAACATAGTTCTGGAAGTTTTAGCCACAGCAATCAGAGAAGAAAAGGAAATAAAAGAATCCAAATCGGAAAAGAAGAAGTAAAGCTGTCACTGTTTGCAGATGACATGATACTATTCATAGAGAATCCTAAAGATGCCACCAGAAAACTACTAGAGCTAATCAATGAATTTTGTTAAGTAGCGGGATACAAAAGTAATGCACAGAAATCTCTTGCATTCCTATGCACTAATGATGAAAAATCTGAAAGTGAATTTAAGAAAACACTCCCATTTACCATTGCAACAAAAAGAATAAAATACCTAGGAATAAACCTACCTAAGGAGACAAAAGACCTGTATGCAGAAAATTATAACACACTGATTAAAGAAATTAAAGATGATACAAATAGATGGAGAGATATACCATTTTCTTGGATTGGAAGAATCAACATTGTGAAAATGACTCTACTACCCAAAGCAATCTACAGATTCAATGCAATCCCTATCAAACTACCACTGGCATGTTTCACAGAAGTACAACTAGAAAATCTCACAACTTGTATGGAAACACAAAAGACCCCGAATAGCCAAAGCAATGTTCAGAAAGAAAAACGGAGCTGTAGGAATCAGGCTTCCTGACTTCAGACTATACTACAAAGCTACAGTTATCAAGACAGTATGGTACAAAAACCAAAATATATATCAATGGAACAGGATAGAAAGCTCAGAGATAAACCAACGCACATATGGTCACCTTATCTTTGATAAAGGATGCAGGAATATACAGTGGAGAAAAGACAGCCACTTCAATACGTGGTGCTGGGAAAACTGGACAGCTACATGTAAAAGAATGAAATTATAAAACTCCCTAACACCATACACAAAAATAAACTCAGAATGGATTAAAGACCTAAATATAAGGCCAGACACTATCAAACTCTTAGAGAAAAACATAGGCAGAACACTCTGACAGAAATCACAGCAAGATCCTTTTTGACCCACCTCCTAGAGAAATGGAAATAAAAACAAAAATAAACAAATGGGACCTAATGAAACTTCAAAGCTTTTGCACAGCAAAGGAAACCATAAAGAAGACGAAAAGACAACCCTCTGAATGGAAGAAAATATTTGCAAATGAAGCAGCTGACAAAGGATTAATCTCCCAAATTTATAAGCAGCTCATGCAGCTCAATATCAAAAAAACAAACAACCCAATCGAAAAATGGGCAGAAGACCTAAATAGACGTTTCTCCAAAGAAAATATACAGCTTGCCAAGAAGCACATGAAAGAATGCTCAACATCGTTAATCATTAGAGAAATGCAAATCAAAACTACAATGAGATATCATCTCACACTGGTCAGAATGACCATAATCAAAAAATCTACAAACAGTAAATGCTGGAGAGGGTGTGGAGAAAAGGGAACCCTCTTGCACTGTTGGTGGGAATGTAAATTGATACAGCCACTACGGAGAACAGTATGGAGTTTCCTTAAAAAACTAAAAATAGAACTACCATACTCCCCAGCAATCCCACTACTGGACATATACCCAGAGAAAATCATAATTCAAAAAGAGTCATGTACCAAAATGTTCATGGCAGCTCTATTTACAATAGCCAGGACGTGGAAGCAACCTAAGTGTCCATCAACAGATGAATGGATAAAGAAGAGGTGGCACATATATACAATGGAATATTACTCAGCCATAAAAGGAAACAAAATTGAGTTATTTGTAGTGAGGTGGATGGACCTAGAGTCTGTCATACAGAGTGAAGTAAGTCAGAAAGAGAAAAGTAAATACCATATGTTGACACATATATATGGAATCTTAAAAAAAGAAGGAAAAAAATGGTTATGAAGAACCTAGAGGCAAGGTGGAGATAAAGACGCAGACCTACTAGAGAATGGACTTATGGATACGGCTGGGGGAAGGGAAAGCTGGGACAAAGTGAGAGAGTGGCATGGACTTATATATACTACCAAATGTAAAATAGATAGCTAGTGGGAAGCAGCCGCATAGCACAGGGAGATCAGCTTGGTGGTTTGTGATCACCTAGAGGAGTGGAATAGGGAAAGTGGAAGGGAGGGAGATGCAAGACGTGAGAGATGTGGGGACATATGTATATGTATAAATGATTCACTTTGTTATAAAACAAAGTAACACACCATTGTAAAGCAGTTATACTCCAATAAAGATGTTTTTTACAAAAAATAAGAATAGAAATCTTTCCCAAAAAAAGTGTGTTTCAGTTACAGTTGTGTGTTAAAAAGTGAAGGCGTGCCAGTTATTCTGCAAATATGAATTGATGGTGATACATACTGAAATTATATTTATTTCTCCAACTCCTCAATTAGTCATCTTGGCTGGCAACTAGCCCTCCTCCAAAGATCAATTTAAGCTCATCTCTACCATAAAGCAAACCTTCCCAGAGAAAACCTCCCAGACTTCATTTCTCATGCTCCTTGAGCCAATCCATCTCCTTCTTCCTTCCACATATCTCTCATCTTTCCCTCTAAAGGCAATGACATTGGTACCTGAAATGAAAATACACAGAAAACAGGTAAGAAGAGATCAATAGAGTTTTTTCTAAGTTAGTGTGTTGGGTAAGCTGTTACAAAAAAACTGAGACTATATATCAGTTGTCCCTCAGCAAGTGCTACAAACCAGGAGTAGCTGTAAATGTTTTAAATGAAAGCTATTGTACATTTTTTTCCACCACGGAGAAAAACCACCCAATGACATCTTAGGGAATAAAAGGAGTTAGGCCCAAATCAAGATATTATAGCACTGATACTTCCCTTGCTCTATAAACCTGCAAAGTAAACAAAGAGAAGGAATACTTCTCAATACAGTTAATGAAATTGGTATAACCTTGATAACAAACCCTTCCAAAAAGCAGCACCAAAAAGAAAACTAAAGTTGTCTCACATAAAAAAATCCTAAATAAACTACTACCAAATCAAACCCTGCAAAATATTTAAAGTATAACATGTCATGACCAAGTAGGGTTTGTCTTAGGAAAGCAAAGATGGTTCAATAATAGGAAATCTCTTAATATCACATTACATCATTGGCTCAAAGGATATGTTATATGATCAGTTCAGATAGATTTGATAAAAATTTAACACCGTTTTCTGATAATTCTTAGTAAACTAGGAATAAAATAAAATAAAGGGGTATTATTTAATATGATAAAGAATTTCTTGTGCTTTATAAGAAATAGCATAGTACTTACTGGCAAATATATTAGAGACTTTCCTGCCAAAATCAAATCAAATCAAAGATGCTCACTATAACTTCTGATGTTCAAATTATTCTTTTTTTTAATTCTCTTTTTAAAATTAATTTATTTATGTATTTGGCCACACCACACAGCTTTGGATTCTTAGTTCCCCAACTAGGGATTGCACCCGGGCCCCCTGCAGTAGAAGCATGGAATCCTAACCACTGGACCGCCAGGGAATTCCCTTCAACATTATTCTTGAAGTGGTAGCCAATGCAATGAGGCAAGAAACTGAAATAAGAAGTGTTAACTATTGAGCAATTATACAAGCTATCATTATTTTTACAGATATGATTCTATAGCTAGAAAACCCAAGATAGTTGATCGAAAAGATAAGACAAATTTGAGAGATCACCAAGGTGGCCAGGTCTTATATTGTCTGTTTCATGTAGTACAAATATAGTGTTAAACATCTTGTGTTCAAACAACATTTATGAGTTGAATATAATTGAAAGAATTAACTGAAAAGAAAAGAACTTTCTACAGGAAGCTGAATCCTTCAACACCATTTCATAATGTTGCTGTGCCTTAGGATTTTCACTCTGAACACTAATTTTTTTAGATTAAAGTCTTGGTTATTTGAGCTTTCTGTTTTCTTGGTTTGGGGATGAATTAAATTTATATGCTTATGAAATTTTGCAACGAACTTATATTTATTGTGTGCCTAAAGAATGTCTTGTACATGTTATTTATGTTATCTTTTATAATCCTTAAAACTCTCTAAGGTAAGTAGTAGTATCCCCATTTTACAAATGAGGGTGCACTCAGAGGGATGAAGCAATTTTCTCTGTGTCATTACAGCACTTAGTAAGTGGTGGAGCTGGAGCTTGAATGCAATTCTGTGGCTTACAATAATGTATCCAATATCCCTGCAAAGGAAAATGTATTTCCTGGAATAAAGTTCTGCAGAATACAATGTGTAGAACATGGCATGCACAATTGGGGTGGCAATACTGAAAATAGAAAAGCAAGCTCACATTTTCCATGTTGAAGGATAACCTCAGGTGAAGCCAGATAGGTATACCCTTTTTGGGAAAAAAATAAAATTGAATTGGCTCTTCCTAAATTAAAGTATTGAGCAGCACTTCCATCCTAGGGCAGGTACTAATGTAAATGACCAGAGAGTGTACACAAACTGAGCATTGGAAGTTCCCAGTTTGTCCTGTTATAAGAAGAATCCAATGTGACTCAGGTTGAGCCTTGTCTCTGATTAAAGGGACAGTATATGCACAGCAGGACAGCATCTAGCCATCTCGGACTATTCTGGGACACAGTCAAGAGCCATGTTGCATACGTGTGGTTCTCAATGTAACTGCTATGTGTGGTTTGGCTGGTCAGCTGTCATGGCTGCACTCCTCCCCAGTGAAAGGGAACCAGAGGACCACCCACCCACCCTTAGCAACGCTGACAAAATTACTTCTGGGGATAGCACATGGCACCAGCCATCTGGGCCCATTGATGAGGTTGACCTGCCCACAGGAGGATAGGATAGCTCTGATGATTTATGTCATGCCACCAGATCAGATTCTCTCTCATTCCTCTGCTTTGCCAAACGAAAAGGTTAGGATGATAAATTGTCAGTATAACCTTTAACATGTTTAATGAGTTAACACATCTCAACTGCTAAAGCAATCCATATGATTCATGTGCATACTGCATACAACAATTTCTTGCATTTTCTTAGCACCTCACACTTTCAAAAATTTGATTCTGTTTCTATCTCATTTATCCCCAGAGCTGAAGGTTGAATGCCCCAGATTTCAAGCCCAAGTGAAGAGGAGAATGGTGCTACCGTTAACAGAAATGAAGGAAATGGCACTCAAGGCTTTACCTAGAGCACTGATTCTCAAGCTTGGCCACACATTAGAATCACCCCAGGCGCTTTTCAAAATTCTCATGTCCGTGTCCAGCTCCAAACCAGTTGCATCAGAATCTCTAGGGGTGGGGTCCAGGCATTGAGAGTTTTTGAAGTTTCCCAGGTGATTTCAATGTACAGCCAGATTTGAGAACCACTAACTTAGAAGATGAGTTCAATCTGAAGCATGTGAGTTCCAAGAAACAGGAATGTGTTCAAGAGGCAATGTCACAATGGTAGTTGGAGACATGGGCTGTGATTTAGGAAGTATGATTCTCCATAAGTGTTGAAGCCCTGGAAATAAATATACTCATGAGAGAGTATATAAGTAGAGAAAAGCAAGAGCCTGAAGGCTAACCTTTGCTATTCATAGTAAGATTTCTCTGTTAACCTAGTTTAAAAATTTTTTTTCAGCCATGTGGTTTCAAAATGAAAAAGACATACTTGACTAATAGAGGCCTTTGTGTAAGGAACTGTGCATGTATCCAAAGGTAACTAAGGGTGTAATGTATTTAGACATTAAAAAAACTTTAATTGAAGCTCTGCAGCAAAGGTTATCATGCTTTAAGTTGTGTCACCATGCACCATGCAATTAGAGGGGCCATCCTATGAAGAGGGCTTGAATGCAGGGATAAAGGGTAATGACAAGCACACATCTTACTTGGTTGGGAAGCATAAACAGTAGAGTTTCTATAATAGCTATTTCTGGTTTCATTTAACATTTTAATATATGGTCTGAATGAGAGTTTGCAGTGATATGTCTAAGTTCTTAGATGATGAATCATTTAGTCCAAACACCCATTCAAAGCTCTGCTACTTACTGGCTGTGTGACCCCTGACAAGTTACTTAACCTCTCCTGTCCTGTTTCCTCGGCTCTAAAATAATGAAATTGGACATAAACGTCTCAGCTAGAAATTCTATAGCTTAGCTTAACTCGGCTCCCCTCTCTGTATCTACAAAGAAAACAACACATAATCAAGTTCTTTAGTTGATTAGAGCAATGTTAGAGCGTGACAATTATGGGGTCAAGGATCAGAGAAAGCAATTGTTAGAATTATTCACTATACAGAGTTCATTGTAACCAGATTGGCAAAGCACTGTTTCTGCCAGCCATCTGCTGGATCATAAAAATAGCTTTGTTATACAGGACCATACTTTATAATTGGATTTAACCTGTATCACAGATTTCTTCAACAATAAATTTATAAATCTCTTATACAGCATTTTAGAGCTGAGGTTCACAGGATTTTAGAGTAAGAGGTCACCTAGTCCATTCCTATATTTGGCAGAAGGAGAGAGAAATGCAAACAGGTGAAGTGCTTTGCCCAATGTCAGACAGCAAATAAGTCATGGAGCTATATCTCCAGGCAACTAGTCCAGTTCTCTTCTTACACTCAGTTCCCAAAGCAGTCAGAAATATAGCCATTTGTGTCCTCAGGCCCGACCTATTTTGAAGCTGTTTGGTACGCCTGTCAGGCACAGATGTGGCTTGATAATAATGGTGATGAGAAATGAATGTGATGATTATAGCTATTTCTTGAGTACCTATACATTCCAGGCATTGTGCTAAGTACTGTGCATTATCTCACTTAATCCTCCTGACATTTCTTTTGAGGTAGATATAATTGTCCCAGTTTTCATAAATGAAAAAATTCAAAGAAGTGAAGTAACTTGCCCAAGATCACACAGGCATTGAATGTTAGAACTAGAATTCCAGCCCAGTTATGAAAGAATAACAAAGCTCAAGCTCTTTCCACAATTTTAGTATTTACCAAACAGTATAATCCAGAACATTAATTCAACAAGAGATAGATAGGTCTTTTTCGAAAAACGTTCTCTGGCCAAATAGGTTTGGGAAATGCTGCATTTCATATTGCATTCTGGAGAGTCACATTTCTCGTTCGTGTATTAAAAGATTTGAGAAGTCTTCAGTGAAGAAATCTGTTTATTGTTCCTTAACCCTATTTTTTCCCAAACTCTTTTTGATCAAAGCATCCTTTTCCTGAGGACATCTGTTAATGTCACACCGGACCCTGGTACTGTCTGGAACGTAGTGTAAAAACACTGCACTAGACGACACAATCCATTCCATTTATCTTTACAATCCTCCTCACAGACTGCTGCTCTTGGACCTGGCATTTTCATCCTAACCATGAAAGTGACAAAGACTTGATGTCGCAAAATATTTCTTTACCAAAAACATACGTTTGTCACTTTGGGAACATCTCTGGTGACATGAAGGAATCTATACTTTATGGAACTTTGAGAGACCATTAGGCGTCTAAAATGTCAGCAGTTAGTGTGACTGTTTTAGTGTTGCCTGAACCACAGTAATATTTTGATATTCTTGACAATATTTTTGAGTCTTTCCCAAACCAAACCAGAACTGAGCCAGAAAAGTTTCACAGCTGATCATAACTTAACTCATGGAGTCAATTGCATTGTGGAGCCTGAGGCCTCAAGCATGAGCCTCTGCTGCAAAGGCTAGAGAGGAAATCCTTGGATGAAGAATGCAAGCCTTCTCACATCGGAAATACTTTAGAGATTGGGATGTGATGGGGTGGGGTGGGAATCAATTTGCACAGCCCTACCTTTTCTTGGCTTTTTGTCATGCTTAGAGCAGATGTTGGAACTGTAATCTGGGCTCTGAACATGGGCATTCCATGTGGTGCTCATTCAAAATTCTCACTCTTCTTTGAAGCTAATGGCTTCCATCTTCTTCAAATGTATTGAACTTGCCACATGTATTTGTGCATTCTCTCTGTTTACAATTCTTATGGCGTGAGATAGAACATGAAGTAAGCTCTTAAGGTTATAAGATTTGAAGATACAGAGTATGTTGAAGGTTGTTTTTCTTTTTTTTTTCTTAATAAAAATTACCAATCCTCATCTGCCAGCCATTGTCCTTACTTTCCTCCTTATTGCTTATCACTGTAGAAATCTTGGCCATGTCCAGTTCTCTGGTGTAGCTCTCTATATAAAGGGAGGGAAGCATGAAAGTGGGGAGCCTACTACCTATATAACGAAAGAACAAATTAAATTAACGTTTATTGAGTACCTACTATGAGCACATCACTTTCACTTATTTAGTCTGCAAAACAACTCTGTAAATTGACTGGCAATTTTTGATGCTGTTATTGGTATTCTTAGCATGACTATGATTCAGTAGAAAGTACAATGAACTTGGAGTCAGAAGAATCTTTGTCCACTTCCTTCAGTTGTTCATTTATTCATTCAACAAACATTGTACTGAGCACTTACTATAAAAGATATGCTTTACGTGCTGGAGATACAGAGATGAATAAGGCATAGCCCTTGCCCTCAAGGAGTTAAAAATTTAGTAAATTGAACAATCACATAATCAGAAAATTATAATTTGATGGGTGCAATAGTTTATTAGGGGAACACAAAGGAATTGTGGCCTGAGCTGAGTCTTAAAGAATGAGTAGGCACTGAGAAAAAGATGGACTGAAGAAGGGCACTTCAGGCAGAGGGTATGGCATGAAGGAAGGTACAGAGGCAAGAGGTGTATGGAAGAGGGTAGGGAGGGGGCATAGTGGATATAGAGCCAGGGCTTAGAGGTCTATGTTGAACTATATGCAGTTTGGTGTTGCTTTTAAACTAGTGGATGTTTTATAAATTTATTTTCATAGTTAATAGACTATGTTTTAGAGCAGTTTTAGGTTTATAGGAAAATTGAGCAGAAATAGTCCCCATATACTCTCTCTCCCCCAACCCTTTGCAACCACTTATCTTTTTACTGTCTCCACAGTTTTGCCTTTTCCAGAATGTCACACAGTTGGAATCATGCAGTATGTAGCCTTCACAGACTGGCCTCTTTTACTTAGCAATATGCATTTAAAGTTCCTCCATGTCCTTGTGTGGTTTGATAGCTTATTTCTTTTGACTGCTGAATAATATTCCATTGTACGATGGACCAGTTTGTTTATCCATTCACCTATTTTTTTCTTTTTATTAAATTTATATATTTATTTTTGGCTGTGTTGGGTCTTCGTTTCTGTGCGAGGGCTTTCTCCAGTCGTGGCGAGCGTGGGCCACTCTTCATCGCGGTGCGTGGGCCTCTCACTGTCGCGGCCCCCCCGTTGCGGAGCACAGGCTCCAGACGCGCACGCTCAGTAGCTGTGGCTCATGGGCCTAGTTGCTCCACGACATGTGGGATCCTCCCAGACCAGGGCTCGAACCCGTGTCCCCTGCATTGGCAGGCAGATTCTCAACCACTGCGCCACCGGGGAAGCCCCTATCCATTCACCTATTGAATGATATTTTAATTGCTTCCCATTTTTGGCAATCATGAATAAAGCTGCTATAAACATTCATATGCAGGTTTTTGTTTGAATATAAGTTTTCAACAAATTTGGGCAAACCTAGGAGTATGATTACTGGATTGTATGGTTAGACTATTTTTAGCTTTGTAAGAAACTGCCAAACTTTCTTTCAATGTGCCTATACTATTTTGCATTCCCACCCACAATGAATGAGAGTTCCTGTTGCCCTGCATCCTTGCCAGCAATTAGTGTTGTCAGTATTTTGGATTTTAGCGATTCTAGTAGGTGTGTAGTGCTAGCTCATGCTTAATTTGCATTTCCCTAATGACATATGATGTTGAGCATCATATGCTTATTTTTAATCTATATATCTTCTTTGGTGAGGTGTCTGTTTCAATCTTTTGCCCATTTCTTAATTGGATTATTCATTTTCTGATTGTTGAGTTTTAAGTCTTCTTTTTATATACTGGATACCAGTCCTTTACCAGATATGTGTTTTGCAAATAATCTCTCCCAGTCTGTGGCTTGTGTTTTCATTTACTTAACAGTATCTTTCTCAGAGCAGAATTGTTTAATTTTAATGAAGTCCAGGATTAACAATTTTTTTCTTTCATGGATTGTGCTTTGGGAGCTTTACCTGAAAATCTACTGCCAAACCCAAGGTCAGGTAGATTTTTTTCATATGTTATTTTCTAGGAGGTTTTTTGTTTTGTTTTGTGTTTTGTTTCAAGAATAAGGAACTTTGGCTTTTTCATTCCTTTTGAGAGTTTCTGTAGTTGACTACTTTTTTCCTGCTATGCCATTCACTTTGAATCTGTATTACCTCAATTCCTCAGAGAGAAAAAGGACAGGGAGTCCTCATTTAGAAAACATTTCCTAATTTTTTTTTTTTTTTTTTTGCGGTACTCGGGCCTCTCACTGTTGTAGCCTCTCCCATTGTGGAGCAAAGGCTTCGGACACACAGGCTCAGTAGTCATGGCTCACGGGCCTAGCCGCTCCACGGCATGTGGAATCTTCCCGGACCGGGGCACGAACCCATGTCCCCTGCATCGGCAGGCAGACTTTCAACCACTGCAGCACCAGGGAAGCCCCATTTCCTAATTTTACATTTTAAAAGTTAATATTTAAAAATAAAAACCTTCTTCAACCCCAACCCCTAAGCCCATCATGAGTAATCTGGTTTAATACAAGTTAAGTCTATAAATAAATGTGTTCTTTTTCCTCAAAAATCACTTAAACAACTATACAAGAATTACTGTTTTAATAAAATTAGAAATGAAAAAGGACAAGTTAAAACAGACACCGCAGAAATACAAAGCACCCTAAGAGACTACTACAAGCAACTCTATGCTGATAAAATGGACAACCTGGAAGAAATGGACAAATTCTTAGAAAGGCATAACCTTCCAAGACTGAATCAGGAAGAAATAGAAAATATGAACAGACCAATCACAAGTAATGAAATTGAAACTGTGATTAAAAATCTTCAAACAAGGTCTTCCCTGGTGGCGCAGTGGTTGAGTGTCCGCCTGCCGATGCAGGGGACACAGGTTCGTGCCCCGCTCTGGGAGGATCCTGCATGCCATGGAGCAGCTGGGCCCATGAGCCATGGCTACTGAGCCTGCACATCCAGAGCCTGTGCTCCACATCAGGAGAGGCCACAACAGTGAGAGGCCCATGTACCGCAAAAAAAAAAAAAAAAAAATCTTCCAACAAACAAAACTCCAGGACCAGAGGTTTCACAGGTGAATTCTATCAAACATTTAGAGAAGAGATGCAATCTTTGGGACTTCCCTGGTGGCGCAGTGGTTAAGAATCTGCCTGCTAAAGAAGGAGACACGGGTTCGAGCCCTGGTTCAGGAAGATCCCACATGCCGCGGAGCAACTTAGCCCGTGCACCACAACAACTACTGAGCCTGTGCTCTACAGCACACAAGCCACAACTACTGAGCCCGTGTGCCACAACTACTGAAGCCCACGTGCCTAGAGCCTGTGCTCCGCAACAAGAGAAGCCACCCCAATGAGAAGCCCGCACACTACAGTGAAGAGCAGCTCCCGCTTGCCTCAACTAGAGAAAGCCCGCAAGCAGAAATGAAGACCCAACGCAGGTAAAAATAAATAAATCTATTAAGGAAAAAAAACATTTAGAGAAGAGCTAACACCCATCCTTCTCAAACTCTTCCAAAAATTTGCAGAGGAAGGAAAACTCCCAAACTCATTCTGTGAGACCATCATCACACTGATACCAAAAGCAGACAGAGATACTACAAAAAAAGAAAATTACAGACCAATATCACTGATGAATATAGATACAAAAATCCTCAACAAAATACTAGCAAACAGAAACCAACAACACATTAAAAGGATCATACACCAAGATCAAGTGGGATTTATCTCAGAGATGCAAGGATTCTTCAATATATGCAAATCAATCAGTGTGATACACCATATTAACAAACTGAAGGAGAAAAACCATATGATCATCTCAATAGATGCAGAAAAAGCTTTTGACAAAATTCAACACCCATTTATGATAAAAACTCTCCAGAAAGTGGGCATAGAGGGAACCTACCTCAACATAATAAAGGCCATATATGACAAACCCACAGCAAACATCATTCTCAATGGTGAAAAACTGAAAGCATTTCCTCTAAGATCAGGAACAAGACAAGGACATCAACTCTCACCACTATTATTCAACATAGTTTTGGAAGTCCTATCCACGGCAATCAGAGAAGAGAAAGAAAGGAAAGGAATACAAACTGGAAAAGAAGAAGTAAAACTGTCGCTGTTTGCAGATGACATGATACTATACATAGAGAATCCTAAAGATGCCACCAGAAAACTACTAGAGGTAATCAATGAATTTGATAAAGTTGCAGGATACAAAATTAATGCACAGAAATCTCTTGCATTCCTATACACTAATGATGAAACATCTGCAAGAGAAATTAAGGAAACTCTCCCATTTACCATTGCAATAAAAAAATAAAATACCTAGGAATAAACCTACCTAAGGAGACAAAAGACCTGTATGCAGAAAACTATAACACACTGATGAAAGAAATTAAAGATGATACAAACAGATGGAGAGATATACCATGTTCCTCTACTGGAAGAATAAATATTGTAAATGACTATACTACCCAGAGCAATATACAGATTCAATGCAATCCCTATCAAATTACCAATGGCAGTTTTTATAGAACTAGAACAAAAAATCTTAAAATTTGTATGGAGAAACAGAAGACCCCAAATAGCCAAAGCAGTCCTGAAGGAAAATAACGGAGCTGAAGGAATCAGACTCCCTGGCTTCAGAGCATACTACAAAACTACAGCAAACAAGACAATATGGTACTGGCACAAAAACAGAAATATAGATCAATGGAACAAGATAGAAAGCCCAGAGATAAACCCACGCACCTGTGGTCAACTAATCTATGACAAAGGAGGCAAGGATATACAATGGAGAAAAGACAGTCTCTTCAATAAGTGGTGCTGGGAAAACTGGACAGCTACATGTAAAAGAATGAAATTAGAACACTCCCTAACATCATACACAAAAATAAACTCAAAATGGATTAGAGACTTAAATGTAAGTCCGGGCACTATAAAACTCTTAGAGGAAAACATAGGAAGAACACTCTTTGACATAAATCACAGTAAGATATTTTTTGATCCACCTCCTAGAGTAATGGAAGTAAAAACAAAAATAAACAAATGGGACCTAATGAAACTTAAAAGCTTTTGCACAGCAAAGGAAACCATAAACAAGATGAAAAGACAACTCTCAGAATGGGAGAAAATATTTGCAAATGAATCATTGGATAAAGGATTTAATCTCCAGGATATATAATCAGCTCCTGCCGCTCAATATTAAAAAAAAACAAACAACCCAATCCAAAAATGGGCAGAAGACCTGAATAGACATGTCTCCAAAGAAGACATACAGATGGCCAAGAAGCACATGAAAAGCTGCTCAACATCACTAATTATTAGAGAAATGCAAATCAAAACTACAATGAGGTATCACCTCACACCAGTTAGAATGGGCATCATCAGAAAATCTACAAAGAACAAATGCTGCAGAGGGTGTGGAGAAAAGAGAGCCCTCTTGCACTGTTGGTCGGAATGTAAACTGATACAGCCACTATGGAGAACAGTATGGAGGTTCCTTAAAAAACTAATAATAGAACTGTCATACAGCCCAGCAATCCCACTACTGGGCATATACCCAGAGAAAACCATAATTCAAAAAGGCACATGCACCCCAATGTTCATTGCAGCACTATTTACAATAGCCAGGTCGTGGAAGCAACCTAAATGCCCATCGACAGATGAATGGATAAAGAAGATGTGGTACATATATACAATGGAATATTACTCAGCCATACAAAGGAACGAAATTGGGTCATTTGTAGAGACATGGATGCATCTAGAGACTCTCTTACAGAGTGAAGTAAGTCAGAAAGAGAAAAACAAATATCGTATATTAACGCATATATGTGGAACCTAGAAAATGGTACAGATGAACCGGTTTCCAGAGCAGAAATTGAGACACAGTAGTAGAGAAAAAACACATGGACACCAAGGGGGGAAAGCAGCATGGGGTGAGGGTGGCAGTTGATGAATTGGGAGATTGGGTTTGACGTGTATACACTGAGGTGTATAAAATGGATGACTAATAAGAACCTGCTGTATAAAAAAATAAAATTTAATTTAAAAAATAATAAAATTTCATTTCAACTGTTAAAAAGAAAAAGAAGTATTGTTTTAAAAATTTACCTAGAGAAATTAAAGTACCATTCATTTTCCCCCTGTAACAGATGGTGCTCAAGGATTCACGTATCAAGGCCATTTGCTTATCTCATCACACTTTAGTTGTTCTGTTAGCAGGCAGGCTTTGAATGTGCTTAATCATTCTTTTCTCCTCCTTGATAATGTCTGTACTCTGGCTTCAGCTCTCATGTGTTTTTGTGGAGCCCTTTTACATTTTGAATACCAATTTCTTTTAAGATTTCCTTCAGGTACGACACAGGCTGTTTTGTGATGTCCACCAAGTCCTTAAGATTATAATATTGATGTTTCTCAAAAGCTGAAAACAGCATGTCTAAAATGTGTTATCAGCTCGAGCTCGTTTTCCATCTTTCTTTTTCCTTTCATATTCAATATTGTACTGATGATTAACAACAGGTTTGTAATTGGTTGTCACAGCTTTGTTCAGTTGCTGTAATAGCCTTACAGGTTTGGAAGATTCTTCTATTTGTAATCTCTTTAATCTCATGTACTTTTCACTGGCAGTGGGTCAACATTCAACTCTTTGTACCACTATTCCTTCCAGTGAAAGCTTATCCGATGAGCTCTTATTAGACACTGTTAATGCCTGTCCCCCAACACTTTGCAAGACAAATATATGTACTCTAGGAGCACTGCCTGAAGCTGATTTTCCGCCAATATCATGAATATTTGCAAGGGCCTCATTCAAAGTAAATGACACCTCCATCCTTCCTTGATTTTTGGCAATCCACAGTTTCCCAACTTCACCTCTTCCAGGACCTTTAGCCCATTGCTGTGACAAATATTTAGGAACCTTCACCAGCCACACTCTGGTGTTCTGTTTGGCGCCGGTCAGGCTGAGTTCCCCTCTTTCCTCCATGGGTCTGTCACCAACGGAGGCGTGCAGGCCACAGCAGCGGCCCCAGGAGCTGGGGGGCTACGGGGCAAGGGACCAGAGCACAGGGCAAGCCCTGGCCGGGAGCTGATTGTGAAGAGCCGGGGTCCACCTGCTCAGATGCTGGGAGCCCGGGGGCCTTCTAGGAATTTTAGAGTTTTCTGTTTTACATTGAGTTCTGTGATCCATTTTGAGTTTATTTTTGTGGAAGTTATAAGGACAGTGTCTAGATTCTTTTTTGCATGGGCATGTCCACTTGTTCCAACACCATTTGTCGAAGAAACTATTCTTTCTCCATTAGATTGCCTTTGCTCCTTTGTCAAAAATCAGCTGACTATATTTGTTTGGGTCTATTTCTGGGCTCCCTATTCTGGTCCATTAATCTATATGTCTATTATTCCACCAATACCACACTATCTTGGTTGCCATAGCTTTATGCTAAATTTTGAATCAACTTTATTCTTATTCTTCAATATTGTGTTAAATATTGTGAGTCTTTTTCCTTTCCATATAAAATATAGAATCAGAGGTTTTTGTATCCACAAAATAACTTGCTGGGAGTTTTACTTGGGGTTACATTGAGTCTATAGATCAAGTTAAAAAGAAATGACATTTAACAATACTGAGTCTTCCTATCCATGAACACAGAATATCATTCCATTTATTTAGGCTTTTATTTCTTTCATCAGAGTTTTCCTCATATAGATCTTGTACATATTCTGTTTGATTTATGCATAAATATTTCTCCTTTTTTTGGTGCTAAAGTGTTTTTTTTTTATTTCAAATTCCAGTCATTCGTTGTTAGTATAGGAAAATAATTGACTTTTGTATATTGGGCTTGTATCTCACAGCCTTATTATATTTGCTTATTAGTTCCAGGAGCTTTTTGGTCAACGCTCTGGTATTTTTCACATAGAAAATCATGTCATCTGCAAACAAAGACAGTTTTATTTCTTTCTTCCCAATCTGTATGCCTTTTCTTTTCTTGTCTTACCTTATTGCCTTAGCTAGGAGCTCCAGTGTGATGAGAGCTATTATCATGAATGGATCTTGGATTCTGTCAAATGATTTTTCTGCATCTATTGATACAATCATATTTTTCTTCTTAAGCCTGTTGCTCTATGATGGATTAAGTTAATTTATTTTTGAATATTGAATCAGCCTTGTGCACCAGGAATAAATTCCACTTGGTCGCGGTGTATAATTCTTTTAACATTGTTGAATTTGACTTGCTAATATTTTGTTGAGGGTTTTTGCAACTATTTTCAATGAGATGTTGGTCTGTAGTTTTCCTTTCTTATAATGTCTTTGGCTTTGGCATTAGGGTACTGCTAGTTTCATGGAATGAGTGAGGAAGTGTTCCATCTGCTTCTGTTTTCTGCAAGAGGTTGTAGAGAATTGGTATAATTTCTTCCCTAAATGTTTGGTAAAATTCACCAGTGAAACCATCTGGGCCTGGTACTTTCTATTTTAGAAGGTTATTAACTGTTGATTCAATTTCTTTATAGGCCTATTCAGATTATATAGTCAATTTCTTTAATATATAAACAAGTTATCCTTTACATATTATATATACAGATTATATATTTCTTCTCATATATATATATGAGTTTTGATAGATTGTATCTTTCACATAATTAGCCAATTTCATCTAAGTTATCAAATTTGTGGGCAGATTTGTTTTATTCATAATATTATTTTATTATCCTTTTAATGTACATGAGATCAGTAGTAATGGCCCTTCTTTTATTTCTGATATTAGTAATCTGTGTCTTCTCACTCCCTTTCTTGGTTAGCCTGGGTAAGGGTTTATCAATTTTATTCATCTTTTCAAAGAACCAGCTTTTCGTTTCATTGATTTTTTTTCTATTGCTTTCCTGTTTTCAATTTCAATTATATTTGCTCTGATTCTAATTGTTTCTTCTCTTGGGCTTACTATGAATTTAATTTGCTCTTCTTTTTCTAGTTTCCTGAAGTGGAAGCTTAGATTAAATATTTTCCAAAATCATTTAGATCTTTTTCCTGTTGTAATATATATGATTTTCCAGCTACTTTCTGTTATTGATTTCTATTTTAATTCCATTGTAATGTGAGTATATAGTTTGTATGATACCTATGCTTTTAAATTTGCTAAGGTATGTTTTATGACACATAATGTTTATCTTAGTGAATGTTCCATGTGAACTTGAGAAGACTGTATATCCTGCTATTGTTGGATGAAGTATTTTATAAATGTCAATTAGATCTAGTTGATTGATGGTGCTATTCAGCTCAATATATCCTTACTGATTTTATGCCTGCTGGATATTTCAATTACTGATTCAGGGATGTTGAAGTCTCTATAATAGTGGGTTCATCAGATTTTGCCTCAATTTTGTGACACTCTGTTGTTAGCCACATACACATTAAAGGATCTTATGTCTTGGAGAATTGACACCTCTATCACTATATAATGCCTCTCTTCCTTCCTGATCATTTTCCTTCCTCTGAAGTCAGCTTTGTCTGAAATTAGCTTGCTTTTGATTAGTGTTAGTATGGTATATCTTTCACCATTCCTTTACTTTTAATCTACCTTTATCTTTATATTTAAAGTGTGTTTCTTACAGATAACATATAGTTGGTTATTGCTTTTTTATCCACTCTGGCAGTTTCTGTCTTTTAATTGGTGTATTTATACCATTCACATTTAAAGTGATTATTGACATAGTTGGATTAATATCTACTATATTTGTAACTGTTTTCTATTCATTGTCCATTTCTTTGTTTCTTTTTCTGTCTTCCACTCTTTCTGCCTTCTCTGGTTTTAATCAAGCATTTTATATGATTCCATTTTCTTTCCTCTCTTATATCAGTTATACTTTTAAAAATTTTTAGTGGTTGCCCTAGAGTTTGAAATACACATTTATGACTTATTCAACTTTGCTTTCAAATAACATTATACCACTTCAGAGGTAGTGCAAGTACCTTATAGCAGAGTATTCCCAATTCCTCCCCCCATCCCTTATAGCATTGCTGTCATTTGTTTTACTTATCCATAAGCTATAATCACTGAATACATCTTTGCTATTATTATTTTAAGTAAACTATTATCTATTAAATCAATTAAGAATAAGTAAAATAAAAGATTTGATTTTACTTTCATGAATTCCTTCTCTAATGCTCGTCCTTTCTTTATGTAGATCCAAGTTTCTGACCTATATCATTTTCCTTTTCTGAAGAACTTCTTTTAACATTTTTTATAAGGCAGGTCTCCTGGCAACAAATTCAATCAATTTTTGTTTGTCTGAGAAAGTCTTTATTTCAACTTCATTTTTGAAGAATAATTTTGCTGGATACAGAATCCTAGCTTGGTGTTTTTTTCTTTTAACACTTTAAATATTTCACTGCACCCTCTTCTTGCTTGAATGTTTTCTGAAGAGAAACCAATGTAATTTTTATCCTTTTACCCCCCTCTAGCTTCTTTAAAGATTGTCTCTTTGTCTTTGATTTTCTGCAGTTTGAATATGATATGCCTAGGGGTCAACTTTTTGGTATTTGTCCTACTTGATATTCTCTGAGCTTCCTGTATCTGAAGTTTGGTGTCTGTCATTACTTTTAGAAAACTCTTATTTGATATTACTTCAGATATTTCCTTTGTTCCTTCCTCTCTTTCTTCTTCTGGTATTCCCATTACGTGTATATAACCTCATTTGTAATTGTACCACAATCTTTGGACATTCTGTTCCATCTTTTTCATTCTTTTTTTTCAATCTTTGCATTTCATGTATAAAGTTTCTGTTGACATCTTCAAGCTCACTAATTCTTTACCATCAAAGGCATTCTTTTATAGTGCGTTGGGTTTTTTTTGATAGCCAACTTTTTATCTTTTAATTCAATGTATTTAAACTTTAAAAAAGTTCACCCATTTCTCCCACCCCCCAACCCTCACCTCTGGCAGCCACCAGTCTGTTCTCTGTATCTATGAGCTTGGTTTGTTTGTTTGTTTATCTATCTACCTTTTTAAATTCTGCATATAAGAGAGATCATACACATGGTATTTGACTTTCTCTGTCTGACTTATTTCACTTAGAATAATGCCCTCAAGGTCCATCTATGTTGTTGAAACTGACAAGATTCCATTCTTTTTTATGGCTGAGTAATATTCCATTGTGTATGTTATACCACATCTTCTTTATCCATTCATCTATTGATGGACATTTAGGTTGTTTCCACATCTTGGCTATCATCAGTAATGCTCCAATGAACATGGGTGTGTGTGTGTGTATATATATATATATATATATATATATATATATATATATATATATATATGTTAGTGTTTTCTTTTTCTTCAGATAAATAGCCAGGAGTGGAATTGCTGGATTAATTGGTAGTTCTATTTTTAATCTCTTGAGGGACCTCCATACTCTTTTCCATGGTGGCTGCACCAATTTATATTCCCATCAACAGTGCACAAATGTTCCCTTTTCTCCACATCCTCGCCAACACCTGTTATTTCTTGTCTTTTTGATAATAGCCATTCTAACAAGTGTGAGGTGGTGTTTCATTGTGGTTTTGATTTACATTTCCCTGATGATAAATGATGTAAAGCATCTTTTCATGCACTGCTTGGCCATCTGGATGTCTTTGGAAAAAAATGTCTATTCAGATGTCCTGCCCATTTTTAAATTGGGTTGTTTGGGTATTTTGCCATTGAGTTGGATGAGTTCTTCATATATTTTGGATGTTAGCCCTTATCAAATATATGACTTGAAAATATTTTCTCCCATTCAATAGGCTGCCTTTTCATTTTGTTGATGGTTTCCTTTACTGTGTAGCAGTTTGATGTAGTTTTTTTTTAGTTTGATGTAGTCCCACTTGTTTATTTTTGCTTTTGTTTCATTTTCTTTTGGTTTTTTTTTTAGTTTGATGTAGTCCCACTTGTTTATTTTTGCTTTTGTTTCATTTTCTTTTGGTGTCAGATTCAAAAAATTGTCACCAAGACTTATGTCAAGTAGCTTACTACCTATGTTTTCTTCTAGGAGTTTTATGGTTTCAGGCTTTCAAGTCTTTAATCCATTTTGAATTAATTTTTGTGTATGATGTAAGATAGTGCTCTGGTTTCATTCTTTTGCATGTGATTGTTCAATTATACCAACACTATTTATTGAAGAGACTATCCTTTTCCCATTGCGTATTCTTGGCTCCATTGTCATAAATTAATTGACCACATATGTGTGGGTTTATTTCTAGGCTCTCTATTCTGTTCCATTGAGCTATGTGTCCATTGTTATGCAATACCATACTGTTTTAATTACTATAATTTTGCAATATAGTTTGAAATCAGGGAGTACGATGCCTCCAGCTTTTTTCTTCTTTCTCAACATTGCTTTGGCTATTTGGAGTCTTTTATGGTTCCATACAAATTTTGAGGTTGCTTGTCCTATTTCTGTGGAAAAAATGCCATTGAAATTGTGATAAGGATTGCACTGAATCTTATATTTCTTTGGGCGGTATGGACATTTTAACAATATTAATTCTTCCAATCCATGAGCATGGAATCTCTTTCCATTTATTTGTGTCTTCATTTTCTTTCATTAATGTCTTTTAGTTTTCAATATACAGGTCTTTCACCTCCTTGGGTTTGTTTGTTTATTTTTGTGGTATGCGGCCTTCTCACTGTTGCAGCCTCTCCCGTTGTGGAGCACAGGCTCCAGATGCACAGCCCCAGCGGCCATGGCTCACGGGCCCAGCCGCTCTGCGGCACGTGGGATCCTCCCGGGCCGGGGCACGAACCCACGTCCCCTGCATCGGCAGGCGGACTCTCAACCACTGCGCCACCAGGGAAGCCCTCCTTGGGTTTTTTTAAATGAAAAAATACTTTATTGCTGAAAAATGCTAACCACCATCTGAGCCTTCTGAGTGAGTCACCACCTCCTTGTTTTAACTTATTTTTAGGTATTTTATTCTTTTTAGTGCAATTTTAAATGGAATTGTTTTCTAAATTTCTCTTTCTGATAGTTCATTATTAGTGTATAGAAACAGAAGTGATTTTTGTGTATTGATTTTTGTATCCCGCAACTTTATTAGCTCTAAGAGTTTTTTGATGGAGTCTTCAGGGTTTTCTATATATAATATCATATCATGTACAAATAGTGATAGTGCTGCTTCTTCCTTTCCAATTTGGATGCCTTTTATTTATTTATTTATTTTGCCTAATTACTGTGGCTAGGACTTCCAATACTGTGTTGAATAAAAGTAGCAAGAGTGGGCATCCTTGTCTTTTTCCTGATTTTAGAGGAAAAGCTTCCAGCTTTTCACCATTGAGTATGAAGTTAGCTGTGGACTTGTCAGCTAACTTGTCAGCTAATATGGCCTTTATTAAGTTGAGGTAACACACTTTTTGAGAGTTTTATCATGAACGGATGTTGAATTTTGTCAAAATTTTTTTCTTCATCTATTGAGATGATCATATGGTTTTTATTGCTCATTTTGGTAATGTGGCATATCACATTGACTGACTTGCAAATGTTGAATCATCCTTGCATTCCTGGAATAATTCTCACTTGATCATAGTGTATATGATCTTTTTAATGTATTGTTGACTGGTTTCCTATTATTTTGTTGAGGACTTTTGCATCTATGTTCATAAGGAATATTGTCTTGTTTTTTTTTTTCTTATGGCATCCTCATGTGACTTGGATATCAGGGTAATGCTTGCCTCGTAAAATGAGTTTGGGAGAGTTCCTTCCTCTTCAAATTTTTGGAAGAGTTTGAGAAGGATAGCTATTAATTCAATTATCTTTGAATGTTTGGTAGAATTCACCAGTTAAGCCTTCTGTTCCTGGACTTTTGTTTGTTGGGAGGTTTTTGATTACTGATTTAATTTCCTTCTAGTAATCGGTCTGTTCAGATTTTCTATTTTATCATTATTCAGTCTTAATACATTGTATGTTTCTAGGAATTCACTCATTTCTTCTAGGTTGTCCAAATTGTTGGCACGTAATTGTAGTCTCTTAAGATCCTTTTGTGTTTCTGAGGTATCAGCTGTAATATCTCCTCTTTCATTTCTGAGTGTGGTTCTGATGCTTGGTTTATCTCTCCAGACTGTATTTCTAGCCTTTTAATATGCCTTGTAATTTTTGGCTGAAAACTAGACATGATATACTGGGTAAAAGTAACTGAGGTAGGTAGGCCAGTAATGTAAGGTTTTATGCTCATCTAAGAGTTAAGCTGTGTTTACTGTTTGCTGTAAATGTGGTGTCAGAGGCTAAAATTGTCTCCATAGTTCTTGTCTTAGTCTCTTCATGTGGTCTTTGGATGTCCCTGGAAACTTCTTAAGTAGGGTCTGAGACTTGCAGTGTTTTTGTTTGTTTGTTTTTGTTTGTTTAACATCTTTAATGGAGTATAATTGCTTTATAATGGTGTGTTAGTTTCTGCTTTATAACAAAGTGAATCAGCTATATATATACATATGTCCCCATATCTCCTCCCTCTTGCGTTTCCCTCCCATCCTCCCTATCCCACCCCTCTAGGTGGTCACAAATCACTGAACTAATCTCCCTGTGCTATGCGGCTGCTTCCCACTAGCTATCTGTTTTACATTTGTTAGTGTATATATGTCCATGCCACTCTCTCACTTCATCCCAACTTACCCTTACCCCTCCCCGTGTCCTCAAGTCCATTCTCTCTACATTTGCGTCTTTATTCCAGTCCTGCCCCTAGGTTCTTCAGAACCTTTTTTTTTCTTTTTTTGGATTCCATATACATGTGTTAGCATACGGTATTTGTTTTTCTCTTTCTGACTTACTTCACTCTGTATGACAGACTCTAGGTCCATCCACCTCACTACAAATAACTCAATTTAGTTTCTTTTTATGGCTGAGTAATATTCCATTGTATATATGTGCCACCTCTTCTTTATCCATTCATCTGTTGATGGACACTTAAGTTGATTTCATGTCCTGGCTATTGTAAATAAAGCTCTGGCAGTGTTTTTAGCTGTAATGCCGTTATACAGGAGTGCTGTTAATGTGGTGATAAAGTGTGGGTAGAATGGAAGCATTCACTAGTCTTATGATTAGGTCTCAATCTTTTTGTGTGCCTGAGTTGGGTATTTCCTATCCCCCAGGTCAGTTCAGCTCTGGTAAAACCCCAGTCAGTTAGGCTCTGATAAAAGTTTTCCTTGAGGGCAGGCCTTGTTAAAGAGAATAGAGAGGTCGGGATATATTTCAAAATGGCTGCTTTTCCTCTCCCCTTACTAGAAGGACAAGAGAATTTTTCTCCCATCTTCACTGTGAGAACCTGGTAGCGCTCTTGAAGGTAAAATGCATGAACGTGTGGAGAACCCCCTAAGGCTGGGCCCACTGGGGATTTTTAGCCCTTGAGCTAGTCCACACTGAGCATCTAGCAATTTGTCAATTACAGTTTTAAAGTCTTCTTACTGATACTGGCTTCAGCTTCAGGCTTCTTCACCCAGTCTGCTATGAGTCTCCATATCCACCGGTCTGTCTCTCCATATTACAGAACAGCAGTTTGCCTTGTGACCTCAGTTCTCTGATGGATCTAAGAAGTGATTTTAAGTTTGCTCAGCTTTTTTCTTATTGTGAGTATGGGAGTGATGGCTTTCAAGCGCTTGACACGTGAAGCCAGAAATTGGAAGTATATACATTTATTTTTTAATTTTCAAAACACATCTAGAAAAACATGAATCTTTCTGAAGTTTCAGCTTACCTGAAAATATTTACAGGCTGTGTGGCTTTGTGCAATTTAATCCATCTCTTCATCTATAAAATAAGCATAATAATAACTACTTTGCTGGATTGTTTAAGACCTAAATGAGATATGTAAAGCATCTAGCAAAGTGCATGGCTCATATATATTCAATAAATGTTAGCTTTAGTTATGGTGTCATTTATCTTCATCAGAACCCTAGGCTTGAATAGAGACAAAGTGTACAAAGTATTCCCTAATTTAGAAGATGAAGAATCAGAAGAAAATGGCCCACTTGCCTTATTGTCAGTTTGTGACTGAGTCAGGACCAGACTCAGGCTAGGACTGCTGCTGGCTTCCATGGCCCTGATGCTATTACAAGACCCCTTTTCTTAATATCAGATAGCAAACAGCCTGGCCACATAGATCAAAACCTGTCAGATCTCAAATTTACTACTATAAAAGCAGTCCCAGGGACTGCACATCTGTCCCACCCTGATGTATTTGTGGGGTTTGCCTGCAGAAAGCATGATGATTACAAATAGAGGGTATTAGAATGATAGAAAAATGTAGCCTGTTACCACGGAAACAGACATGTGACAGTGGTAGTGCCCTGAGTAGGTATGAAAAAGGTTCTGAAGCATATAGAGAAAATAAATCAATATATCTAAAATGTTATAGAACTCAGCAGATGTTACTGCTTTTGCTCTGGTCAAGATGCTCATATCTAATATGGGAGAGTTCTAGCTCCCTGATATTTTCTCTCTAGAAGACGGGAAACCACAATGGCCTCAAACAAAAGAAATGAGAATGGCGGATATAGAACCAGGGCTTAGGGGACCATGCTGAAACTCATAAGAATTATTTACTGGCCATGGTGGTTTTCCATCTTCTAGAGAGAAAATACCAGGGAGCTAGAATTCCTATACTGCTGAGATGATGTACTCACTAGCCCCTATGGGAAGTGCGATACAATTTAAGGATAATCTTGTCCATATTTTTTCATCCTCATTTTTTTCTGAGGGATATGCCAAATGTCCACTGAATAGATGGAAGCTCCCTGGGAGCCCTTCTGTGACACAAGAAGAAGTGGAAGATAGGGCTTTGAGCCCCTGTTATTCTCAGCACTCTTCATGGCATGGCCATTTTGGAAAATAAAGATAAAAATTTTAGTTAGCTCCTTGCCTCCCGCTGTATACCAAATCTATACCAGATTAATTAAAGATTTAAATATGAAAAATGAAATCATGAAAGAACTAGAAAAAAATATAAAGAACTACCTATATAATGCTGTTGTATCCAAATTTAAAATGATAATGTAGAAATGTAGCTATTGACATAGAAGAAAGTTATCAAACAACATTTTTATTTGATCACATTTTGTAAAAATACATATTTATATGCATAGGAAATTTCTAGATATGCAGAAAATGTTAATAGTGGTTATTTGTGAGTAGTTTTTTTAAGCTATTTTTTTCCTTTTTGCTCCCCTTTTCTATGTATGTAGGTGTGCATGCATTTAAGTATGTATAATGAGTAGTATTTCTGGTATAAAAATAATAAAAGTTAACAAAATTTTTTTAACATCTTTATTGCAGTATAATTGCTTTACAGTGGTGTGTTAGTTTCTGCTGTATAACAAAGTAAGTCAGCTATACGTATACATATATCCCCATATCCCTTCCCTCTGCATCTCCCTCCCACCCTCCCTATCCCACCCTTCTAGGTGGTCACAAAGCACCAAGCTGATCTCCCTGTGCTATGCGGCTGCTTCCCACTAGCTATCTATTTTACATTTGGTAGTGTATATATGTCCATGCCACTCTCTCACTTCATCCCAGCTTACCCTTTCCCCTCCCCGTGTCCTCAAGTCCATTATCTACGTTTGCGTTTTTATTCCTGTCCTGCCCCTAGGTTCATCAGAACCATTTTCTGTTTAGACTCCATATATATGTGTTAGCATACGGCATTTGTTTTTCTCTTTCTGACTTACTTCACTCTGTATGACAGACTCTAGGTCCATCCATCTCATAAAAGTTAACGAAAAATGTTTAACTTCCCTTTCCCTCTTTTCCCTTGTAGATATAGGTCAAACTTCCCTTGTAGATATAGGTCAGACTTCCTCCAGGAATTTATTTTTCCTCAACTAGCCAGTATAATTCCTTAAGTCTCCCCCCTTTAGTACTTTCCTATTCAACTGTAAGTTCTCTGAGGATAGAGTTGTGTTTCATTATTTACTGTGCCTTCCCTAGGTGTGCTCAATAAGGACTAGGTGCATGGTGATCGTCTGATTTCCTCAAAGCCTGCTTTGAAGTCTGATGTAATAGTACTTACCCTTTAACCAGCTGAAATGGTCAGCAACTTGGCCAGGGCTAACACAATCTGTCTGTGAGGCCAGTGGCTGCAATGGCTGTCATCTCACTGCTTTCCCAGGCTGAGGTGGCTGACTGGTTGGCTGGTAGCTGGTTGATGGGGTTATAGGCCTTTCTGTGTAAATCCTTCCCCAGACAGCTTTCTGGTTCAAGGAGGTGGCCCTTCTCAGGCTGTCTCTTAGTCAGTAGTATCTGTGTAGCTGTGCTTCCTTGCCAGAACCTCTGTGTACATTCTCAGGAGCTCTCAGTGTTGTTAAAAACATACAAGATCGGCAGTAAAGAAAGAAGACCAAGAACTGGGAGGAGAGAAAGAGAGAAAAAAATGAGGATAAAAGAGTGGAGGATCATGACCTTAAGTGCAGCAGGTTGCTTAACCCAACCATAAACATCCCCTGCGCATAATAATACCTACTGTTGCACGTGAAATTACTTTGCCAGGGAAGTCTACACAGACATTGGTTTTCGAGGGACCTGTGCAAGCTCTGATGGCCACGCTGGCAGCCCTCCAAGTTAGAGACTTTACTGACTTCTGATTGAAGTCTGCTCAGACAGAATCTTTGATAGAGCCTGCTCTTATAGGTAAAGACCATTCCAAGCTTGTTGCAAGAATAAAATGAGATGATAAATGGAAATAGATTTTTTAGTCTATAAAAGAGTATACAGGGGCTTCCCTGGTGGCGCAGTGGTTGAGAGTCTGCCTGCTGATGCAGAGAACACGGGTTCGTGCCCCGATCCGGGAAGATCCCACATGCCGCGGAGCGGCTGGGCCCGTGAGCCATGGCCGCTTGGGCCTGCGCGTCCGGAGCCTGTGCTCCGCAACGGGTGAGGCCACAACAGTGAGAGGCCCGCATACCGCAAAAAAAACAGTATACAAATGCTGGTCTTTTTGTGAGCTCCTGAGGGCACTGACAGGGGTTTATTGTTGTCCAGTAGGGTCTTCATGGGAGTTTGGAACAGATTTTTAAATATGTGCGCCTAAAGAAAATCAAATCCACCTACAGAATGAAGTGAATTGAGTCCCCAGTAGGGAAAAACATGCCTGCATGTCTGGGAGACACCTAAATTGTGTATGTCTGAGGAGTGATTGTTACCTAACTATATGAGAAAAGCCTTGGGTTTTCTGAGTGCCCTCAATTGATTAGAAATGTTTTCTTTAGAAGTAATTCCCCAGAAAATGCTTGTGATTTCATTGTCAATGAAACTGTTGGCACTTCTTTTAAAGTGTCTGTTAACTTATGTTAAATTACAGTGGGAATGCATGTGGCCCCCAGATGAATGTATTATGGTTGCACTGTTTTAATAACTAACGATTTGAATAACGATAAGGAAGTGACTAAAAAGTAAACTGCCGCTGCTCTGCTCCTTCCATGAAAATGACCCTTTTCTCCTTCCAGCTTCAACACATGAGACTTCACATCACTTCCTGACCTGAATGCGTGACTCTTCAATCTCAGGACTTGCATAATTAATGGAATGCCGTCCTAAGGTTGTTGAGTTCTGCATTTCTGGGCATTTCATCTTTATGGCGAAGTACCCATTCCCTCACTCCAAAGACTAAGCCTGAAATATTTTTCTTCCTAGGGAAGAATCTTCCTTGTAACTTTATTGTTACAACAGTCAGAGACAGATTGGGGAGGTTTGATAGTTGGGCGATACCTTGCCAATAACCTGACCCTTAGCATGGGGCTCCCTCAAATTTGCAGTGTCTTGGGGATTCCTCCTGTGACTGTCTTGAAGAATAAACACTTTATGTTAATTTCCAGTGACTTAGTTTTCCATTTTCTCTTTTTAACAGGTCCAGTTAAAAACAAGAAAAAGGGTAAGTCAAGCTCCTGATTTTGTAAAATTGCTGTCATGTCTTTTCTAAAATTAGAAGAAAAAATCAAGGGAGAAGGATTTTTATATTCGTTCAATGCTGGATGTCCATTATTTTACTCAATCATGTGTGATCTTCTTGAGTATTGTAGCTTCCAAGGAATAAGAAATATATATCATTTTTCAGTGATGATCCATGAAAGATAGAATTGCTTCCTAGCAACATGTGAAAGTTGTTTTTGCTTTTCTTCCTTGTTCCCTCTTCCATACAATTCATTTTACATCTCTTTCCTTCATTCTTCCTTACTCTTTCCCCTGCCCTTCTCCTTTCTCCTTTTTTCCCCCTCCTTTATCAAATCAGTGGCCAGGTATGAATGAAGTCCTGAGACTGCTTGTAGGGACTAGGTATACTACCTCTTGAGAGATGTCAGTACCCTATTTTTTGGCCTAAAAGCTATCCCTCTCCTATTTCTCAGAGAGTCAGGGAAGGTATTTCTTGCTCTGGGGTTTCAATATCATTTTCTCTGTGATGGAAAAACCTCAGCTGTAGTAGTACCCTGATCATTTAGTCTTTTCCAAGAGTCTCCTAGTTGAGTGGATCCATTGTGCCGTTGTTGGGTCTGTAAGTCTCCAGTGTACTTGCAATGGGAATGGCCCACGAGTTTGTACAAGTGCTTGCCTGCCTGAAGAGGAGAAACCAAAGACAGAACAGGTTCCAAAAGACAGGACCAGGGAATGTGGTCCACTCCTTAGGACTAAAAGAACCAACCACGAAACGAGTATTTTAAGTACCTATTTTTTTCTGTGTTCTGACCTGGGAGGAAAATAGAGTGAAATTCATGAGTTTTCATTAAAATGCTCTAAGCGAAATGATTCTGTCTGTTAACATTTCCGGAGCTTTACAGAGTAGATTATCAATCCCAGACTAGGCCCGAAAGACTGGCTTCAGCTGCCTCCTGCCACTTCTCTGAGTACTAGGGTACTCTGGTGGCTTGAGATGCCGTGGACCACATGGGAAACCTGTGTCCCTGTTGTAAAGAAGCTGAAGAATGGCCTGGCCCCTAAGGACCTGAGCTGAGCAAAATTGGAAAATAGCCAGAGAACTGGAGTCAGTGAGGAAACCTTTCTTTGTGGAGCCTGGGCATTCACCAAGCTATTCTGTCTTTTAAGAAAGTAAATGTGACTTTTTTTAAAAATAAATTTATTTATTTATTTTTGGCTGTGTTGGGTCTTTGTTGCTGCGCACGGGCTTTCTCTAGTTGCAGCGAGTGGGGGCTACTCTTCGTTGCGGTGCACGGGTTTCTCATTGCGGTGGCTTCTCTTGTTGCAGAGCATGGGCTCTAGGCACGCGGGCTTCAGTAGTTGTGGCTTGCAGGATCTAGAGCGCAGGCTCAGTAGTTGTGGCACACGGGGCTTAGTTGCTCCGCGGCATGTGGGAACTTCCCGGACCAGGGTTCGAAGCCATGTCCCCTGCATTGCCAGGCGGATTCTTAAACACTGCGCCACCAGGGAAGCCCAAATTTGACTTTCAAGTGTGTAGTTTTCTGTTCTTATCACATCCCTTTAAGACAGAAATTTTAACAAACCTAGAAAGCTCCCCTGGCCTGGACAAGGACACTCTCTGCTCCTAGCACAAGCCCAGGGATGACTTCCTTTATTTCTTGCTTTTTTTTAATAAATTTATTTATTTATTTATTTATTTATTTATTTATTTATTTATTTATTTATTTCTGGCTGCATTGGGTCTTCGTTGCTGCACGCAGGCTTTCTCTAATTGCAGCGAGCGGGGGCTATTCTTCGTTGCAGTGCGTGTACCTCTTATTGCAGTGGCTTCTCTTGTTGCAGAGCATGGGCTCTAGGCATGCGGGCTTCAGTAGCTGTGACACGCAGGCTTCAGTAGTTGTGGTGCACTGGCTTAGTTGCTCCATGGCATGTGGGATCTTCCCGGACCAGGGATCGAACCTGTGTCCCTTGCACTGGCAGGTGGATTCTTAACCACTGCACCACCAGGGAAGTCCCCTTCCTTTCTTTCTTAATAGGTAGACTTGAGAGCACTTTCTAATGACAGCTACTAAGTTTTTTTTTCCACTCACTCATTCACTAGACAGTGAATAAGCATCTTGTAATTGTCAGGAAGAGAGATACAGAGATGAAGAAAAATGGTTACTGCCCTCCAAAATCTCCCGGTACAGTTGGAGTCATGGAAACACACACAAATAATTGAAGTACAGTATTTTAAAAAGTGCAATTATAGAAGCATGAGCTTCCCATGCTTGGTCCCACATCTCAGAGAAAACATTATCTAACCTAGACTTTGAAGGATGAGGCAAAAAGAAGGGGAAGAATATTCCAGCAAAGAAAACTACATACTGAAATCTCTCAGAGGCATGAAAGAACATGTCATGTCTGGGGGAACAGCAAGTAGGCTAGTGATTTACCCAAATATAGGGCATGTGTGTGGTGGGGAGCAGCACCCATTTGAAGTGTCATCCAAGGGGTGAGCACCGAGAGAACACACTTGCTGGTGGTAATGGAAGGCAGCTTTCTAGGCGAGAAGCTCTGAAATTACAAACTCAAGAGATCCCAGTGCCTCTGGTAGTGACTTGGATCACTGCCCAGCACTGCTACCTTGTATGTGGGCCACTATTGGGAAGAGAATGCACATAGGCTTTAAACATTTGCCTTGGCTGAAAGCGATTTAGAAGCCATTTAATACTGATTTCCATGGACACAGTGAATAGACACATGCCTGAAGAGGTAATTGAGTTGTTCATTTAATTTCCATCCTTTAATGGAATTTTCCCCCTCCCATAACTTTCTCTCCCTCTCTCTCTCTCTCTCTCTCTCTCCCTCCCCCCCCATCTCTTGCTTTTAGTTCATTCTTTCAACAATTTGAGCTTCACTAAAAGAACGCGTGTATTCTTGCATCTAAGACTACACAGGGTAACTTGATAAGTACAAAAGTCTCTGGGCTTTTGTATCGTGGGGTACTCTGTTAGAGTAAGGAAATCCAGAGAAGGAATACAGTCCTCTAAAGTCATCTTCTTGGTCCAGGGGCCATTTTGTACATGCTCCTCTGTGGGCCAACTTTCTGTAAGGATGCAAGGATGACAAGCACAGTTACTTAAACCTGGTTGCAGAGGAGCAAAGAGGACCAGCTGCAGAACTAGATCCCAGCAGGAGCTTGTTCTCAGATGCCTTCTAGCATTTTCATAAGTGAACATTCTCTGTTTACACTGCAACCATTATTCACTTTCACTGCAGGAGTTTCTGGCTCTAATTCTTCCAAAATTACATTAACAATCACAGGAGACTCACAATCTTGACACTAAAGTTCACACTACCCACAGAAGCCCCTCTAGCTCAAAAATCACTGTTAGGCCTGGACATTCTGGGACAGAGGACAGCCTACTATGCACCATCCCCTGTGTCTGTGCCACTCAGAGAAGAATGAGAGAGAAGCAGACTTTATAACCAGGCTAGGGAAGTTTCCTGACTGCCAGGGGTACGTCAATCCTCCTTATGGAACCTCAGTCTTGGGAGGAAACTTAGAGAAATCATTGAGGCCAAGCTCCTCGTTTTACCAATGGAGAAACTAAGGCTCAAGGAGAGGAAGGGATTTACCCGAAGTATACATCCGTGGCAGAGCTGAGGCTTACAGCCTTATCTCCTGACTACAGATTCCTTGTTCTCTCCACTACACTAGCCGGAATTGAAACTTGGGCGCTGAATAAGCCTGACTTGGAAGCTGCCCAAATCTGAAGGGAGATGGCTTTCCTGTTCGGCATCTTAAAATTTGCTAGATCTCGAAACTGGGCAGATTCAGTCTTCTGCTGCTAAGTGCAGGGAAAACGCTAAGACTCCTGTCTCTCCGTGAGAGAGAAGCTCTATGGACCTTCCTTACTTTCCTCCCTGGGGAAGGGGCCCCGCAATGACCCTGTTGTTTCATTGCAAATGCAGATGTGGTTAGACATGGACAAGTGACCTCTTGAGTGGCATTGCCATGAGGACTGGGTTTCTTGAGCACGCGGCATTCTTCTTAAAAGAGGACCTGATAAATCAGAACAGGATTCTCCTCCCTGAGAGCCCAGGGAGCCAGGAGGCAGAGTCAGGAAGGAGGTATTTAAATGAGACTTGACAGGGTTATACTTAAAAAGGAAGAAAGAATCACAGGTGAAGACACCATGATGGAGTCTGGGGAAAGGCTCCCATTCCTGAGACTTCCACAAGATTGTGAAAAAGCGGGGAAGGGAGGAAGCAGTCACCCACCTGTGACCACCTGCAGTGCTTGAATTGGACTGCATGGAGCAGAGGAGGTTAAACAGGAGGAACTGGAGGGTTTGGTTCAAAACCACAGTTATGACTCTGTTAACATAGCTACATTCTGGCGGGGATGTGGGAAGGACTGGAATATGGAATAAGAAGGCTGAGACTGCTCTGAAAGGATAGCGAGGAGGAAACGGGGAGGATCTGGTGGCTTGATTAATAATACATTCAAGAATAGGGCCTCTGAGAAAAGACTTTGGGAAGCCAGATTATTTAGCCTATAAAAATAGAGGTTGATAGATGACTTAATGTCTTTGAGCACATGAGGTAATTATTGTGTGCATGATGGTAGCTATTCTTCTCTATCTATACAAACAATAGAATAAGAGCTTAAACTGCCACAGGAGGAATTTCAGTTCAATATACAGAAGAACTTCCTAACAGTGAGGGGGTAATAAACATTGGAACATGTTACCAAGGGAGTTTGAAGAATTTCCTTTCCCAGAGATCTTTAAAACTAGGGTTTAGAGGGGTCAGCTGAGAAAGCAAAAACCTGCCTGCTGCTTCCTCCTCAGCTCAGCTCTGTGCTCTCCACTGCCCCTTCTTTCCTTATTGTGCTCGAGCCCTCTCTGTCTCTCTCTCACTCTCTCTCTCTCCCTCCCCCTTCCCTCCCTCGCCCTCCCCTCCCCCACCTCTCATCTCCCAGACTCCTTCCAATCCCACATTCCCACCTCCATCCCAAGCCCAAGTCCCTGTACATCCCGACTCCTATAGGAAACCTTCCTGGAGCCAATATTCTTCCTAAGGTCAGGCCTGGACAATAAATGTGAAAGCCACACTCTTCAACAATAGCCCAGTTCTCAATTCTAAAAAGTGACCCATAGGTCTAGCCACTTGGCAATTCTGATCCTTTGGACTTAGCCGAACTGTAACCTCCTTTTTGAAGCCTTCCCTGACCTCTCCAGCATTTTGTCCCTACCACTAATGCAGCACTTCTACTATCGTGTGACTGTGTCTGTTTCCCCACTAGACTGAGCTCCTTGAGGGCCATTATATCTTCAAACCCAACCTGTAAATGATTATTCATGAAACAGGGTAGGGAGTGTGTGTGTGTGTGTGTGTGTGTATGACGTATGATAAAAGTATCCACCTCTTTAAGAGCAGGAACTCCCAGAGGGCCGACTTTGTGTCATTAGAAGGCTGAGGAACTCCTGACAGTACATTCTCAGTCAATAACTACAAATGTAATACCTAATCTTGTCTTTCAGGAAAGAAGGCAGGACCTCCTGGGCCCAATGGCCCCCCAGGACCTCCAGGACCTCCAGGACCCCAAGGACCCCCAGGGATTCCAGGGATTCCTGGAATTCCAGGAACAACTGTTATGGGACCACCTGGCCCTCCAGGTCCTCCTGGTCCTCAAGGACCCCCTGGTCTCCAGGGACCTTCTGGTGAGTTCTTCCATCTCTCCACCCTCCTAGGCTCCTTAAAAGTTCTCTAATAGAGCAAGAGTGGGTGATCCCAAGAGCATTTTCAAATGGTGGTGTACACTGGTGTGCACTATATCCTTCCCCCCACCACATTGCCCATTTGAAGAGCATTTAATCTCTTTGCATCTTTCCCTTTGGGCCCAGAAGGGCATCCAAAAGATATAGATCCAGATCCAAACCTGCCTAATTGAAGTTGACAGGAGTCAGACTACCTGGGCTTAGGTCAGTTGTTATTTCCTTCTCCTATTCCCCTCTTGTATCTTGGGGCTTTACAGAAATGGAGTCTTTACGGCTGATTTCTCTGGGTCTTTACTGCCACAAGACTCAGATTCTTTGACTCATAGTTCAAACAGGGCTAATCCGTGTCACCGTGGCCCCAAGAGATGCAGTTAGGGTTTTTTTTCCCATCCAATCTTTCCACAAATATTAATTGAGCACTTTCTATGTGCAAGAGATATATTGATAAGTGGTCCCTGTTCTCGTGGAATTTATGTCCTACAGGAGGAGAGAGACAAGTAAAGAAGCAAGGTATTTACAAATGGCAATGCGCTCTGTGAAGGAAATTAATAGAAAGGGAGCAAAAGGTTAAAGAAGCGAGCACCGTCGTCTCGGGGTCACGTGGTGGCAGGAAAACACTCTTCTCTGTCTCCATAGGTGCTCGGTGGTACTTCCCTTAGACCAGCGTTGGTGAGAGGCCAGTTTCCCTGCTGGTTGCTAGGCCCACTGAAGATGCAGGTCGGGAGCAAGTAAGAGAAGGAAGGAGTGTCCTCTCCTACCCCAGTGCCCTGCATCACACCCTGACTCTCCCTCCATTTCTGAGCCCTGGAAAATAACACTCAGACAGGGCTTCACTACAGGGAGCAAAAGCTCAGTGCCACTGGCTGCCTAGGTGAGGAGTAAAGGAAGTAGAAAGAGACGCCCTCTGACTGGCCTGTCCTATTTTGCAGGTGCTGCTGATAAAGCTGGAACTCGAGAAAACCAGGTTGGCTGGGAATTGCTCTCTTGCTGGAGAGGAGGGAAGACCACAGGCTAGAGCCACCCTTGAGTTTGCTCCCTATTCAATTTGCTGAGGCTTTATCTTGTGAGGAGACCCTGGAGGTTCTGAGGTTCTTCATTCACAGCCTCCTCCATCTCTATGAATAGAAAAGCTTTGCCCCAGGGCCTGCCTTTAGCAAGGGAACTGAGTCTTGTCATGGCCATTTTTCCCCATTCCCCAGGAGACAGAGGGTCACCATTGCCAAACCCAATAGTCAGCTGCCAGTCAGGCCTATTCACCTGGATCTCTGCCTCCCCGGCCACCCCAGACACCTTGTCGGCCCTCAGACCACCTGACATCAGCAGCTTAGAAGTTTAAGAGTATGTCCTTGAAAATCAGCCAACCAGCTCTGGGTCAAGCCCAGCCTAGACTTCTGCCTTCACGGCCTGAAGGACTCCTCCCTAGTCTCTGAGCTTCCTGATCCGTCTCTACTGGCAGGTTCCGCCGCCTCGCCTTGTCTCATCTCAGCCTCCCTCACTACAGCTGTTTGGTCACGGCGATCAATCTACACAGTTGCACGGTGCTTGACGGCTTGCAGGGCATTTTATATTCATCACCTCAGTTGATCTTCAGACATCCCTGTGAGAGAGGTCAGACAGAGATTCTCATGATCCCCATTTCACAGTTAGCGAAATGAGGCTCAGAGGCATAACATTTGGCCGAGGTCACACAGCTATGAAGTGGCAGAGCTACAAAATCATATTACCCTCTAGTAGAAATGTGGCCACTCGCATCCCAAGAAAGGGGAGAGGGATCAGAATTGGGATACAAATGAAGACTAGAAACCAGAGGTGGAATCCTGGCAACTGGTGGCTGAGCAAGCAGCCATTTCTCACAGTGACTACTCTCTCTGTCCTTCTTATCCTCCCAGCCAGCCGTGGTGCATCTACAGGGCCAAGGGTCAGCAATCCAAGTCAAGAATGGTAAGAGTCAAAGTAGGCTCTCTCCCTAAGGAGAGTTTCTCCTCCCCTTACCCCCAGCCTTGTTCCTCCCAGGCCCCTGAGGTACCCTTGACATTAGGGGCCATTCTCTACTCCATTTTGCCCTCTGCTGGCTGTCCTGAGTAATTGCTTGCCCTAAGGTTGCTACAAATTGCATTTAGAATCGCTGATGAGGAAGCTGAAAGGGACTTGAGACATTGTCTAAACCAGGGATTCTTGCGAGGTGGAGGCTGAATCAGAGTCACCCTTGGGGATATGTGTAGTTTTATCACCATTTTCACAATACAAATTAGAGAAAGTAGAACGACATAAAATCGAATCTTCTTGTCTGATGGGTCTACACAGAAAATGGGTGGAGGAGGCATTTCTCTCAGGGAAGTGGGGGGCATGTTGAGATGCTAGTGTCTATGAAAAAGGGGGGTGGATTTCAGGAGGTTAGAAACCCTAATTTAGTGTAATCCCTGCATTTAAAAGGTGGGGAAACAGAGTGCCAGACAAATTGGACAACACCATACTAAATCTACTGCCTTATATCTGTATGGTACTTTAGAGTTTTCAACATACTTTCTTTGTCTTTGATTTGATTTGATCCTCACGACAAAGGTAGGCATTAGCTCCTTTTTACAGAGACAGAAACTGAAGCTCAGAGAAGTTAATTAACTGGCCCAAGGTTTCCGTTAAGTGTAGGAGCTGGGATTCAAAACCACATCTGTTTGACTCTCTCCACCGCACTATGCCACTTCAGAGATGTGTGTGTATACTCCACTGAATGATTAGCTTCATTTTCTTCCTCAAAGAGACATGAACGTTCATTAAAGAACGGCGCTTTGAAATAATGTCCGGTCCCCAGGGTGCACAAAGCCTAAAATGCGTGAACCCCCAGGAGCCTCGGGAAGCAGCAAGCCAGCCAAGATGCCAGACGCTTACTGGGAGGGGCTGTGAGTACAGAAACAGTAAATGAAGGTTCAGAAACCTGCTGCATGGGGACAGCTTCTAAGAGCCCAGTCAGTCCTGAACTGGCTGTGCTCTGCTTCCTTAATGATCGGGCTTGGCTACATCCTGGAGTGCCACCAGAATGCCTGACTCAATCACCTCAGAAATATAAGTAGGAACAGAATGGCACCAAAACCTAAGCAGTCCTGCTGGGACCAAGTACCTTGGGCCCCAAGGCCCTGGATGGGCCATGATCACCATCTGTCCAGAGAAGGGTGAGACAGGCAGGAAATAGATTTGTTTGGGTGTCTCGATGGGTGGCCTCAATGTTATGCCAGAAGCTACTGATTTTGCTCCCACCACATAACAAGACTGGTTCCAACCCTTCTGGGCCAATCCCTAGTAGTATATGCTGATCTTTAGTTCCAACAGAAGCAAGAGTGAGAGCATCAGGGATTCCCTGGTGGCTCAGTGGTTAAAAATCCGCCTGCCAATGCAGGGGACACGGGTTCGAGCCCTGGTCCGGGAAGATCCCACATGCTGTGGAGCAACTAAGCCCGTGCGCCACAACTGCTGAAGCCTGTGTGCCTAGAGCCTGTGCTCCGCAACAAGAGAAGCCACCGCAATGAGAAGCCCACGCACCGCAACACAAAAAAGAGTAGCCCCCGCTCGCCGCAACTAGAGAAAGCTCGCGCGCAGCAACAAAGACCCAACACAGCCAAAACTAAATAAATTAAAATTTAAAATAAAGAGTGAGGGCATCAGGGGTAGCAAGATACCATGCAGAGCGGTCCTCCGTGAGGGGCAGAGCCAGGGCATCTCCTCCAAACTCCTATCCCATCTGCTTATCACCTTAAGGGAAGACGGGCACCTTTTCTAGAAGGCCAGTTTCCTTACACCTCAGAAAGGCAGACCTCCTGAGACTAGCCAAGGATGGACTTTCAAAACATATTTTCTTGAATGAAGAATGGATGGTTTTGAGGCTAGAAGGCTCCTTAGGCCTGGACTCCCTCCTCTTGAGGTGGGAAGGAACATCCCCCTTGCTGCAGGATGGAAAGGGAAGCTTTTCCTCCTCCCTCACATGCCAGCCCCCACCGTCCAGCCAAGGTGGAGTGACTGACCCTCCACCCCATATGGTGTATTACTGAGAGACATGCTTTGCTGGGGTGCCTCAGTGCCCAGACACCCTCTCCATCCCTTTGGTTGGTTCTAGTGCTGCGTTGCGGTCTATCCCTCACTCTCGTAAGGATCCCTCTCCCCTACAGGGCTTTATTACTGGTGGTCACTTGCTCCGGCTGCCATGAAGTCTGACTCACACCTGATCCCTAAGGTTCTCCGGGTAGACAGTTCCTTGGGCTGAGTGGTTTCCTGGGGGCCCAGCGAGGCTTTCCAGAAAGGAGTGGGTGTGGAGGTACTATAGAAAGGAATCTCTTAAGGACAAGGAGAAAACCCATGAACCTATAAGACAGGAGAGGGATTCAGGAGCTATAGCTGGTGAGATGAAATGGAATAATAAGACCTAGCCTGCCCCTCAGTGTCTGGATTTTGCCTGTGCAGGCCCCAGAACAACAAAGAAAATAGGGCAGCGTGCCCGCCCTCTTCTTACCTCCCCCCCAATTCCAGCTAGAAGATGTTGGTTAAATATCGTTCCAGACAGAGGGGTCAGGAAAGGAGAGAAGAAGAAGGACAGGCAGACCCCACGGGCCTGAGGCAGGCCTAGCTGCCACTTTACAAACAGACTGCTTTCTCTGCTTCCAGATGCTGTTCTTAAAGCTTGGCATCCTGGGCTATCCAGGTTGTATTGGGATGGGGCTGGGGGTTGTGTATGGCTTGATATTTCTTGTGTTTATTGCCCAGATAGTTCTGACATGTACTGAGTGACTGCCCTTCTCTCATACTGAGATCTTTCAGGTGGAGTGCTCAATGATTGGTCTCGGATCACCATGAACCCCAAGGTGTTTAAGCTACACCCCCGCAGTGGGGAGTTGGAGGTACTGGTGGACGGCACCTACTTCATCTATAGTCAGGTAGAAGTGAGTACGGTCTCAGGCCTAACTCTTCTTATATCCAGAATGCAGATCTCGTGCAGGCCACAGGGGGGCACTGTGGAGCCAGCCCAGCCCAGCCAATGGCTAACGTCCTGCTTTGGCGGGGGAGGGAGGGGAGCGGGGAGGGCGCACTGGGAGGGAGTTGAAAAGAGGGAGGAAAGAGAGAGGGGGCTGTCTGGGGTTTTTTCCTAGCCAGATATGACTGAAAAACTGAAAAGAGGCCCATCCCACGCCCTGCCATCTGATTCCCTCCTACGGAGCCCCAGGCCCTAGTTTCCCCACTGAGTTGTTTGGTTCTACTGCCAAACTTGAACTCTGCCTTAGTATATATTCTTTGCAAGTCAGTTCCAGGGCTGCTGAGGACCCCTTCCTCCCACACTACTGGCTTTATAATGAAGACTGAGAGTGCCCCTCCGGACCTTCTCTCCACCTCAAAAAGATTTCTGTCTTTCCTTCTTCTTTCTCCCATTTGTTTCTCTACCTTTCTGCTTCTCTGTCATTCTTGCCTTCCCCCTGCTGTCGTTCTCCAAGCCCTTTTCGCCCTCTGTTTTTGTCCTCGTCCTGGCCCAGGGCCCACTCCCCAGGTCAACCAGTGCCCATCCACTTCCACCCCTGTTGTTTGTCTCCAATGGGGTGGCTCCTCAGAGCGAGCGGTGGGCGAGCCTTGAGGCCGGGGCTTCTGAGGGGCGGGCAGCAAGCAGGTGGATGGACAGAAGGACGCTGGAGCCGGCAGAAGGGTCTCCCAGGAGAGTGGCCGGAGAAGGTGGGTTCACGAGCATTTGCTGAGCCTACTGAGCATCTTGGCACAGCTTGGGTCCTGACCCAAGAAACTGTATGGCGTCTGAATACACTGCAGCCTCCTGAACAGGCTGTGGTGGGAACAGCCTTCCACAAAGTGAGTTAGGGCAACAGATGAGTGTCCCAGTCCCCAGGGGTATGATCCCAACGTCCTAAGTGCCATTTGGTGGGGGTGGGGATCAAAGCTGGGAGTGGGGTGTGAAGGATAAGGGTAGTGAAGAAGAGAAAAATTAATTTTCTGGGCCTGGTATAGAACTGGGAGTGGCCTCAGGCCTTGTACCCCACGCAAACTGGGAAAATGCCCTGGACATCATGCCACTGAACACAGCTTAGCACTTCCTTCTGGCCACGAAGTTAGTTTTGCCCTTCCACATTCTTTATCTCATTTGTGATGGATAGTTCTCCATCCCTCTGCATCTGTTTCCTCAATCATCAGACGAGAGCGCCAAGGGGCACTGGGAGAATCAGTGAGAGAAATTCAGCCGCAGGGGAGCAGGGTGTAAGCGGAGAGAACTGAAGAACTCGCAGATTGTTCCTGTGCCCTCTCTGGGGAATCAGTAACTGCTAAGTTTATCTACAAATGGTCCCTGGGGCTGGAAATTGGAAATTGATTCGCCTTCGTTTGTGTCTGTAGCACTGATCCAGCACCTAATGTGTGCCGAGAACTGTGCTGGAGGGCAGGGGGCAGGGAGGGGGCGCTGGGGGAGGTAAAGGGGTGAATGAGGCATGGTTCTGGCTCTTGCAGAGTCTCCCACCTGTGTGCTGTTGAAAGAGGTTTGCTTAACCCCCTGAGCCCAGTGGAGGGGAGGCAGGACAGCGAATAAGCCTGTCGCCCCGCCCGTCCTGCTGGCCGGCTAGCGTGCCTTCAAGAGGTGCAGTGGCAGCTCGCGTGAGCAGGTCGCGTCTGCTGGTCACCGGGGAGGGCCCACCCTCTCCTTCCGCTCGCCCCCAATCCCTTCTCGTTGCCTCTCCCCCAGGTATACTACATCAACTTCACTGACTTTGCCAGCTATGAGGTAGTGGTGGACGAGAAGCCCTTCCTGCAGTGCACCCGCAGCATCGAGACAGGCAAAACCAACTACAACACGTGTTACACGGCGGGCGTCTGCCTTCTCAAAGCGCGGCAGAAGATCGCCGTGAAGATGGTGCACGCCGACATCTCCATCAACATGAGCAAGCACACCACCTTCTTCGGGGCCATCAGGCTGGGCGAGGCCCCTGCATCCTAGATTTCCCCCCCCAATCCCGTTTTGCCCCTGCCCGTGCTCCTACCCCAGGTTAGGGAGCCGGGACTTCCAGAACCTAAGTGCTGCTGTGGAGTGAGGTGTGTGGGTGTAGCAGCCACAGAGAAAAATGCCCTAGTGCTATTTATTCCCCGGTGACTTCAGGATGACAAGGTCTGCTTGACTTTCCAGAATGACCTTGAGTGAACAGGACATGAAGCAGAACCTTCCTCCTTGGCTCCGTGTTGACTGCTTCCGGCATGACTCTTCAACCTCGAGGTCCCGGGTGTCATTTTGTTGCACTAAAGTGAGGGGCTCAGGCAGCAGGCGAGAATTAGCAAAGGTGCAGCCCAGACTGTGGGGCAAGCCTCTGACCCCGAAGGGCGGGGCGGGGGCGGGGCAGGAGGGGAGCATTGCAACCTAAAGAGAGGGGCAGGGACGGAAAGGCAGGTGCTTGTGGCAGAGCCCAGGGGAGAAACCTGCCAGATGGTTTTCCCACTCTCACTGAGCCGCGTCCCGGCAGCTGGCAGGGCTTTGAGGACAGGAGGTTTGCTTTTCCTTGGAGCAATTGCAGGGCATGGCCAGAAACCTGCCTGCATAAGAAACAGAGGCCGTGCTTGGGGCCACATGTCTTTCACTTTGTTTACAGCTGTGCTCCAAGCTCAGAAGACTCCTTGGGTCCCCCCGCAATTGTCCCCTTCCCAACCTGGCGAGAACCTCCGTTTTCTTCCTCCCCAGAGCCTACCTCTGTCTGAGACAGGTGCCTATCCTGGGACCTGGGTTTATGTGAGTCTGGGATACTCTTTAGATTACCTGGGCACAAAGGAAATTTTCCATTTATTAAGCAACACAAATATTCATCTAGTCGAGTCGTGTCTGGGGGCAAAGGGTTGGACTGGATGACCTCCAGAAGTTCCTTCAAATTCTAATATTTAGGCAGCTGCCAGGCTAGCCTGCTAACATTCCCAAACCCTAGACTGACCCTGGGCCTCGGCAAGACAGAGCTTTTCTACCTGACCTGGAAAGGGTAAGAGCTGAGGCTAGGACAGGGTTTTCTTCAAGTGTGTTGCAACCCAAGTGGTCATTAGCCCAGGCCTTGTCCGAAAGGACAGCAGCTGATGCCCTACTAACCACATTCCCCTTTCTTCTCTCTGGCTCCGGAAAACCACAGCACAGCAGAGTCACCATAGACTCCAGGGCTGCTCCCCTGAATCCAGGCTCAGCAGGAGGCAGCGTCTAGGCACGGGGCAGGGCTCTGCCCTCTAGTCAGGCCCAAAGACACCTGCCTCCACAACCCCAAGCTTCCCATCGAATCATATGACAAGATCATTCAAGGGCCTTATTTCTAACTGCCTGGGCCCAGTCTAGGTGCTGAGTCTAACCCAAAGCTGGGAGGGCCAGTCTTGTAGAATCTGCTACTCTTACTCCTGAAACGTTTCCTTTTGAGGAGAGAGGGAATAAGCTCCTTCAGGCAGCTGAAATCCACCAAGAACAAGAGGTACTCATCTCTCTGCTGTGCCTTCCCTTTCTAAGCAAGTACACTGCTTGACCCTTCAAGGGTCAGGGCTAGAGGGGGTGAGCTACGCCACCATCGTCTGGTTGCTAGTGATAGCCTTGCCACCCCAGCTGAGGCAAACTTGAGGCATGTGTTTGGCCCTAGCTCCTAGAAAGTGCCTTAGACAGTCCTCAGTTATAGCAGGATCTGATGAGAACGTCTCCTTAAAGTCTGTAAAGTGCTTTCTCTCGTATCTCCTTTGATAATATTACCAATCCCATTGTTTAGACGAGGCTCAGAGAGGTTAAGTGCTTTGACCAGCTTAAGTCACAAACCTGGGGCTTTCAACCAGGTCTGATTACAAAGCTATTCTGTTCTGCCCCAGCATTGTGTTGAATTTGGAATCTAGAGAGAACCAATAAAAATGGTAATATGGAGCTCAAATCCTTGAGGGACCTAGGGAGAAACCCAAAGAGGCTAGTTTTCATTCCTTGATGGTAACGCCTCTTCTCTTGGCTGCCAGGGGCTCTGGGGCAAAAGAGTAGGCAATTTCTTTGGAAAATACCCATCAGCCTTAGAGCTCTTGTGTTCAGAAGAATCCCCTTGGTACCATGTCCAAGCAGCAAGCCTCCAGTACCCACAGAATGGATGCCCCTCATGTTCTTTCATCCACCCAATAAACCAACCAACCACTGTGTATGGAGCCCCAACTGTGGACAAGGACCTCCTCTGGTTACCCTTCAGCCAGGTTATAGGAACTAGCCACTTCCTGCAGCTACTAAGTGACTCCTTATCTCTTTCTGCCATACCACAAAGACCTCTGTACTACCAGGATCTCTCAGGGATGCAGGGAAGACCTGAGAGAGGTCTGCTTCTAAAGCCAAAAGGGTGTGAGATGAAGGAAGGAAAAGGCTTCTTAACTGTTCCCCTAAAGGAACATTCTGACATCCACCCTATTCTCCGAATACGGAGGGGATTAGAGGGGAAGTAGGATTCGCACAGGACTCCTTTATTCATTGCCACCCCTCAAAAGGAACCCTGGAGGGAGAGGGGTGATGAGGGAAGCAAGAAGTAGCCCTATTGCTGCAAGGTTATTGAAGCAGGTTACTCTTGAGAGAATGTGGAACTAGATTCCCACCTTGGAATTACACAGATGTGGCTTTTCCAGAAGGCCAAAGCTAGCATAGAGAATGGGATGAGGGCATTTGTGAGCAAGTGGACGACAGAGGTTTGAAGGAGAATTGCATGGCGGGGGCTTTGCCAGCTGCTTCGGCTTCAGCAGCCAAAGCTGACACAAAAGGCAGCTATGGAGGGCTGTTCAGCTACTGGTTCCTCAGAAAATGTTGTCTTTGCCTTATTTCCCCCTTCATCCACCCTGAGCCAAATTTCTTTTGATGAGCAGTAAAGGGCTAGGGACCCTGAAGGTGAACAAAGACTTTGAGCCACGTGTGAGTATGTGTGTTTTATGTAACTTGTGGTGGATGCAAATAGATTCAGAGAAACAGAGTTTGAGAGGCCCTTAGAGGGAGTCTAGCCCAACCTACGTTCTACCCCATGTTACTCATGTGGAAACTGAGGCCCAGAGATGGAAGGCGAGCAGCCCGAGGTGAAGGAGCCCCAACCTCCAGGCTCAGCAGGGTGAGGGGGGAACAGTCCATGTCCCACACAACCCCCTTATTTCTACCACCCACAGACTCGAGGCTGGAAGTTCTTGGCCCCCATCAGGAGCCCAGCCAGGCGGGGAAAGCATAGCCACAGCTTTGGTCAGAGTGCTTCCTTCCCCAGGGCACTCTCCCAGCTTCTGCCTCTGGACGGAAGGCTCCAGATGGGCCCAACGCCACGGAGTCCTGAGGCCACTCTGGCGCTGCCTCAGGCGCCGTCCCTGCCTGGAGGCTTCCCTAGGCCATGTGAGCACAAAGATGGAACTGGAGTTTTTTTTTTTTTTTTGGTAATCCTTTTCAGGGCTCTCTCCAAGTAGAGTTGGGGTATGTCATTTCTTTAGTCAAAAAGCTTCCAGCTGGGGTGTAGGGGTGGGCTTTGTGGTGAGGATGGCCTGAAGCAGGCCCAGTGCTGCTTTGGGGGTCAGCATTCAGTGTGAGATACTGTGTATATAAACTATACATAATGTATATAAACTGGGATGTAAGTTTGTGTAAATTAATGGTTTATTCTTTGCAAATAAAGCTTTTTCCCCTTGTTCTTAAGATAGCTTAAGCACTTCCTACCTGCTAGGTGCTGCTTCTTTTTTTTTGCTGTTGTTCTGGTGGTGGTGCTGGCGGTTGGCCGTGCCCTGTGGCTTGGGGGATCTTAGTTCCCCGACCAGGATTGAACCTGTACCCTCAGCAGGGAAAGCCCAGAATCCTAACCACTGGACCGTGAAGGAATTCCCACTAGGTGTTTCTTTGACACCACACATGAGCTTGGGGAAGGACCGAGGCACCCATTTCAGAAGGGGCAGCAGGAGGAAGGTGGTCTGAATTTCCTGTCAGAACATCCCGCATCTTCTCTGCGCCCCAGCTCACACGCACCCATCCCCATCACCTAGGTCTTTTCCTGTAACCGCATGTCTGATAGGCTAGAGGTCCTGCAAAAAGGAACATTGTCCTGAGGCAAAGACACAGCAGGGAGTCACCCTCAGCTTGAGACCGCAGCATCTATAACATTCTTCAGGCCTCAGCCTAAAACAGCTTTGGTAGATCCTGCCTCCAGCTCCCCATGATGTATCGTCCCATTTTGCAGATGAGGGGACCAACATTAAAGAGTTTAAGTAGCTCCCCCAAGGTCACCCAACTAGAAAGGTTACTTAAACTTTCAAACAACTGTTGACAAGATCCTACACTGTAAACTTTCTTTTTTAAAAAATAGATTAGGGATTTCCTTGGCAGTCCAGTGGTTAATTCCCCATGCTTCCAACGCAGGGGGCACGGGTTCAATCCCCGGTTGGGGAACTAAGATCCCATGTGCTGCACGGCCAAAAAATAAAATCAAAAGACAAACTTTAAAAAATAAGAATAGATTAGAATGTTTTTTTAATTGGATAAACTTTCTTTTAAACATTGAGATGCCATGAAGTTTAGGGCATTGCTTGCTCAGGGACAGGAAGTGGGCAAAATGGTTGGTGGAGAATAATTTTGTGTAGCTCTCCAGTTTACAAAGTTCAATCACATTCGATATCATCATCCCACCAGCCTTTGAGGTAAGCAGGGGAGGGACTATTTGTCCCATTTTACAGATGAGGAAACAGGCTCAGAGAAGACTGATCCAAGTCACAGGGCATGAAGGTGGAGGGGCCTAAACTCAAAGCCTACTGGACCTCAAGGCCGCCAGTCCTGGAGGAGCCTTGATGCCAGAAGATGGGGCTGCTTAAGAGCTGGAGAAGAAGAGACAAGTGCAGGGATACTAGGCCCTCAGAACAGGCTGGGTGGGGCCAGGCAGTATCAGAAGGTGGGCTTTTTGTTCTGTGCCTTGTTTTCCTCAGTGCTGATGCTGAGTGGGCATGTGTGAGGGAGCTTTCAGGACCCCTCTCCCCTAGGGCCTTCCCTGGCTTTGGGGCCGTCTCCTTGTAACGCCGAGGAAAAGGCAGAGAAGAGCTAGAAGGAGAGAAATGGAGGAAGAGGGATCCAGAAAACAGCCCAACAGGCACCCACACGCACGTACCTGTCACAGTGAGGACTGGCCGAATCAGGACTTTTGTCCTCCTGTTCACCTGTTTCGCTCCTTCCAACCAGGCTGAGAGACCTCGGGGGGATGTCTGTCAAGTTAGCACCAGCTCCTGGGTCTCTGCGAAGCCAAACTTGGTCTTGTGCTGGCCAGTTTGTGCAGGGCATCGATATAGACCACATGGTATTTTACCACCGTCTCCTTGCTCGGGTTCTCAATCTTGGGCAGTGGTAGAGGCTTCCCAACTGCCAGGGGAGACGGAGGAGGGAAAGGGAAAGCATCAGGATGGCTCACTCTTCAGAACAGGCCTCAGCCCTCGAGCCCGGGTTCTCCCCACGCTTCCCCCACCCCAGCGCTCATCCTGGCCAGTGACCTGCCTCTGGACATGGCCAGAGCCAAGGTTCAGCCTTGGAACTGGATCCTGTGTACCAGATGAGGCCGCCAGCACAAGGGCCAACTCACCAATGGTGGTTACAGGCCGAGCGTAGGGCAGAAGGCCCCAGGAGTTCCAATGAAGCCATGCCCGTAGAAAGCACAAGGGTAGATGTGTACCATACTCTGGAACCACTTTTGGAAGCGATTAACGAAGCCCCCGGGAGTGAAAATCTGCTTTATGTAGAGTTCTGTCTCCCCAAAGGCATAGGCAAGGATTAGAGCCACCCTGCAGAGGAAAAGCATGTTCTCTGATGGCCAGAAAGGTAGGGACCCTGCTGAAAGCCAGACACGCTGACCACTAGTGGTCCCTGGGTCTCCCTGTAAGCTCCTCAGCCCCTAACCCAGCTGGGCCCAGGTCCAGGCTAGGTGGGAGGGCCTCGTGGTCCACCCCAAGCTGCCTCTGGGGGCAAAGTAGCAGCAAGCTAAGGGAAGCGAGTCCCAGACCCTCCTGTAAACCCACAAGGTCTGAAACACTGGAAGCTAAGACCCAAGGACCATTTATTTGCGGTTTCTTCCCTTCAGCCCACACGGTAATTTTGGCTTTCTCTGAGATAGGGTTGCAGCCAGTCACCTTTCACAAAGGGACTGGTCCAGATGAGATGCTAGTCTGAGGCAGATCAGGTTCCAGTTGGCCTGCTGGCCTTTCTTCAGAAGCAGAAATGCCTCTAGAACGTGACCCAGGCTCTACTCCACCACGGAAGCGGCTTTCCCCCTCCCTCTTTATATATCATTTCCTCAAAACCTCTTCCTCCTTCCCCACTGGGCTTTTGGAACCCCTCTCCCCAGTCAGGACCAGAAGTGTCCTTACCCATGCCGAAGGGCCGTGCGTACAAAGCCGGTGAGGTTCTTCAAGACCAAGGTGGCAGATCCTGGCAGGCTGTATCTGCACTCAGCCAGGCCACTGACCACCACGACCAGCATGTTGCCTGTGCCTCTACGGGTAAGCAGGAAGTCCATGGAGGACTGGCTCACAGAGCAGGCCCCTGGTGGGCAGAAAAAAACAAAAGATCATTGGTAATCTCCCAAACCTGCTAACTTTCCTCCCCACCTCTTCAAAGAGCCTCACATAAGGCAGCTGAACCTATGGTAGCTTTTCAGACCAGAGGGAATCAGAATTGGCCTTGTTCTCACCCATTCACCCAACACCTCTTTCTGGGGGAGCCATTTATTTCTTTGGCTTTACATCCTAGGAGCCAACTCACCTGTAGACATGACATATTCTCTGAGGAAAGGCCCCCAGAAAAAGGCCCCCAGTGTGAGGATATAAGGAGTGATGCCAGGAAAGATCTTGGAGAAGCCTGACTTCTCTGTGGCAAAGTGGCCAAAGCATGAGTGGGACATGAGCCCATGAGGATGGCAGGCGAGGATGTAGTTGAGGCTAAGGGAGAGATCGTGAGTCTTCAAAAGCTGTGGAGGAACGTGGAGTCAAGAGGGGTATAGCCAGGGAAGAGGACGCCTCTTCTGGCCAGAGACCTAGAAAGGAAAGGGCTGTCGTGTCTGGCTGGCCATGCGGGTAGGATAATACACAGCTCCGGGGAGCGTCATCCCCATGGGCCTCGATGTGAATGATGCCCCACCCTGACCCAGCCACTGCCACTGGAGTCGGGGCTGGGCCTGGGGCCCAAGTGGAGATCTGCAGCTCCTCACCTTGAGTGGGAAGTAATCACAGTACTGTTTCCACAGGCACCAGTGCCTTACGCAGGTAAACCGGCAGCCACCTGAGAACACAGCCAGTGTAGCTGAGCTTGGGCCACCTCCGTTGTCTCCTTCAGAGCCCTTTAAGGCCTGCCTCAGGGTGCCCTCACCCCCTGCTGTTTCCTGCCCTCTTAAGTAACACCCAGGCTGGGAATGAACATCTGGGCCAGTTTAGGACAGGCCTAGCTCTCTCCTGTACTAGCCGCCCCTCCCCTAGCCTACTCCAGTTCCTATCTGGGCCTCGCTGGTGCCTTGAAAAGACCCCTTCCCTCACCTTCTCCAGCCCAGACAAGGTCAGGCTGAAGGACTGCCCGGAATTGGCCACAGTATAAGAAGAGAAAGAAAGAGCATGTGGCGGGTGGCAACACAGCCCTCGCAGGGCCCTCACCTCGCTCAGGGATCTTCCAGTCAAAAGCCAGCCATGTGAGCAGCACAGTGACAGGCCAGTATGGTGTGAACACTACCAGGTAGAGATTGACAAGGATCACAGTGCTTACTGGAGGAAGCCCAGGCCAGAGTCAATGAACTGTGAACAGTCCCTCACACTTGCCCGCCCTCTGGGGCTCTGTCCACCCCAAGGTCACACACCCCCTCAGCCAGGCTCACGCGACACTCTTACCTCCTCACCCAGCACATGGCCTGCATGCCTGTGGCACCAGCATCCCCGCTCTGGCCTTGGGAACCTGTTTTAGGTCTAGAAGGCAAGGTGTCTTCCTCCCCCACTTTGCTCGATGCAGTTAGCCCTCTCCCCCCAGGACCTGCTCCAGCACCACTCTGGGCTGCATTCAGTGACAGGGAGCCAGCGGTGGGTCACGCTGATTTGGCCACCAAAGGTTGGGAGTCCTGGAAAGACAGAGCCAGGAATAGTCTTCCTCCAACTCACATTTCCCTCTCCACATCTCTGCAAGGCATCAGTGGAGGGAACACCAGAGAAAGAGGATACCCAACTTCAGCCAGGTTTGGAGCACACGAGTTGGCAAACAAGAAACAAAGGAGAACCCACGCTGGGCTAGAATAAGGTATGGACCATGTTAAGCTCCAACAAGGCAGGAACAATGTAGGTTAGAGTAGTTAGGACAGACTTCATGGAGATGAGTCACAGGGAGCCATGCTCAGGATTCTTACTGGACTCAGTTTTTAAAACAGCTGTGAATAAGACTGTGTGAGAGAAAGTGGGTCAAAAGAAAGTTTAGAAAAGACAGAAAATACTCCTAATTGAATGTGGCAGAATAAACACACGTTTTTATCGTGACTCCTTGCTGGAGCCTCATGAAAATTACCACAAGGATGTTTTAAAAGATAGAGATTCTGCAAGGAAAAGGAGAATCAGAGAGACGCTAACAGTGGGTGAGAGCTAGCAGCAAAATGTTTGCGTGCTGGACAGTGGACGGAAGAGGGATTAACTGAGAACCAGAAAGTTGAAATGTAGTTACCTGCAAGGGGTATGCACACAAGAGCAAGCCTGTTTCCGCTGGAGAATCTAGGAAAGACGCAGAATTTGGAACAACCAGATGTCACAAAAAGCAGATGTGGGGCACAGGGCTTGATTGAAAGTCTATCAAAGAAGTAGTTAAAACCCCAGACCCCTTTCCCTCCGCTACACAGCTGGGTGATGGGAGGATAATTCTCTGAAAAAATGAACCAAAGAGACACTAAACTCAGATACTTACACTGGACACAGCTAAGATATTCTATATGCAGCCAAATTATTAATCAAGTATGAAGGGAGAATAAAGACAATCTCAGACATATAGTCTCAGAGAGTTTGTCTCCCATGTTCCTTTCTCAGGAAACAGCTGGAGGATGTGCTCACCATAATGAGGGAGTATAAAGCAAAACAGGATGGTATGGGATTCAGGTAAAGAAATCCAACAAAAGATGGAAGTGAGCAGGGCCAGGACTAAGGTGAGGAGAGCAAGGCGCCTAGGGCACAAAATTCAAGGAGACATTCACTCTCAGGGTCAGGCAAGTACTGATCCAACACTTGTGCAACCCTGAGAATGAATACCTTCTTAGATTGTGTACCCAAGGTGCCTCACGGGCCCTGGAGGTGACAGCGGTGCATGAGATCGGACTGTAACAGGAGGATGCTGGGCTCCAGCAGCGAGGTCCTCAAGGAAATTTTAAAAACGGTGGGGGTGGAGCAGACGAGACTTCCAGATTCTTGATGTGTTTGTGGAGAGTTTGGGTATGAATTAGTGACAACTGATAGATATCTAAGAGATAACTAAAGAAATTTAAAATGAAGCAATTATCCCAATCAAAAAATGTACAGAAGACCTAGACATTTCTCCAAAGAAGACATACAGATGGCCAAAAAGCACATGAAAAGATGCTCAAGTCCGCTAATTATTAGAGAAATGCAAATCAAAGCTACAATGAGGTATCACCTCCCACCACTCAGAAGGGCCATCATCAAAATATATACAAACAATAAATGCTGGACAGGGTGTGGAGAAAATGAACCCCCCTACACTGCTGGTGGGAAAGTAAATTCGTACAACCACTATGTACCGATTTACAGTACAGAGACTGTACAGTACAGTACATAGGACAGTATGGAGAACAGTATGGAGATTACTTAAAAAACTAAAAATAGAACTGCCATTTGATCCAGTAATCCTACTCCTGGGCATATATGCAGAGAAAAACATGGTCTGAAAGGATACATGCACCCCAATGTTCATTGCAGCTCTATTTACAATAGCCAAGACATGGAAGCAACCTAAATGTCCATTGACAGAGGAATGGATAAAGAAGATGTGTAGTACATATGTACAATGGAATATTACTCAGCCATAAAAAGGAACAAAGTTGGGACTTGACTTTTTCAAGAAATAAAGGGACGCATGGATTTGTTCCATGTATCTTTCAGGTTTTGCTTGAACCCAGACAGAGTTGGGGACATCTTGGGAGGCAGTGTAGCCTCAGGAGGGGTGCCCTGTGGTGACACAAATCCTGGATCTGCCCCTTAGCATGAGTGTGACCACAGACAAGCCGTTGAGCTTCACCAGCCAAGTGGGGATAAGCTTCCACCTTATCTTTCTCACAGACTACGTGCGAGGGTCTTCTCTCAAGGCCATTAGGGTCCAAATGGATACGATTCCATTGCAAACTCGTAGGGTGAAGAGCTGGGAAGGCTCTGAGGGACAAACCCTGCAACTGTCACCTCCTGGGAGCCCAGGCCCAGCGCTCTTCTGCCTGCTCCAGGTTACCTCTCCATACAGCCCAAAGTCGAGCTCTATTGAAGAGGCCTCGGGGACACTTCTCCGTCCTCACCCCTCTTTCAGCCACTCTCCTTCTCTGCTCCATCTGCCCCTCGTCCAACTCACACATACACCTGAACTCTCAGTCTCGCCTCCTCTCTTTCTCTCTCCCACATCTTCTGATCATCAAGTCCTTCTAATTCTACTGCAATTTCTTGAATCTCTGCTCTTCTCCCCTTCACAATTACTTCTGAGCTGGCTGAAATCACCACAATCTCTGACCTGAACTAGAGCGACAGCCGCATCCTATAATCAGTTTGTGGGACAAGGGGAAGATGGCGGAAGAGTAAGGAGATCACCTTCCTCCCCACAAATATATCAGAAATACATCTACATGTGGAACAGCTCCTACAGAACACCTACTGAACGCTGGAAGAAGACCTCAGACCGTGCAAAAGGCAAGAAACTCCCCAGGTACCTGGGTAGGGCAAAAGAAAAAAGAATAAACAGAGACAAAAGAATAGGGACGGGACCTGCACCAGTGGGAGGGAGCTGTGAAGGAGGAAAGGTTTCCACACACTAGGAAGACCCTTCACTGACGGAGACGGGGGTGGAGTGGGGGGAAGCTTCGGAGCCACGGAGGAGAGCGCAGCAACAGGGGTGCAGAGCGCAAAGCGGAGAGATTCCCGCACAGAGGATCGTTGCCAACCTGCACTCACCAGCCCAAGAGGCTTGTCTGCTCACCCGCCGGGACGGGCAGGGGCTGGGAGCTGAGGCTCGGGCTTCGGAGGTCAGATCCCAGGGAAAGGACTGAGGTTGGCTGTGTGAACACAGCCCGAAGGGGGCTAGTGCACCACAGCTAGCCGGGAGGGAGTCCGGGGAAAAGTCTGGACCTGCCGAAGAGGCAAGAGACTTTTTCTTCCCTCTTTGTTTCCTAGTGCTCAAGGAGAGGGGATTAAGAACGCCGCTTAAAGGAGTTCCAGAGACGGGCGCGAGCCAAGGCTAAAAGCGTGGACCCCAGAGACGGGCATGAGACGCTAAGGCTGCTGCTGCCACCACCAAGAATCCTGTGTGCGAGCACAGGTCACTATCCACACCCACCTTCCGGGGAGCCTGTGCAGCCCGCCACTGCCACGGTCCCGGGATCCAGGGACAACTTCCCCGGGAGAACGCACGGCGCACCTCAGGCTGGTGCAACGTCACGCTGGCCTCTGCCGCCGCAGGCTCGCCCCGCACTCCATGCCCCTCCCTCCCCCAGGTCTGAGTGAGCCAGAGCCCCCGAATCAGCGGCTGCTTTAACCCCGTCCTGTCTGAGTGAAAAACAAACGCCCTCCGACGACCTACACGCAGAGGCAGGGCCAAATCCAAAGCTGAGCCCCGGGAGCTGTGACAACAAAGAAGAGAAAGGGCAATCTCTCCCATCAGCCTCAGGAACAGCGGACTAAAGCTCCACAATCAACTTGATGTACCCTGCATCTGTGGAATATATGAATAGACAATGAATCATACCAAATTAAGGAGGTGGACTTTGAGAGCAAGATTTATGATTTTTTCCCTTTTCCTCTTTTTGTGAGTGTGTTAGTGCATGCTTCTGTGTGAGATTTTGTCTGTATAGCTTTGCTCTCACCATTTGTCCTAGGGTTCTATCTGTCCGTTTTCTTTTTTTCTTTCTTTCTTTTTTAAAAAAATTTTGTTTTTTAATAATTATTTTTTATTTTAATAACTTTATTTTATTTTATCTTATTTTAATTTATCTTCTTTCTTTCTTTCCTTCCCTCCCTCCCTTCCTTCCTTCCTCCCTCCCTCCTTCTTTCTTCCTTTCTTTCTTTCTTCCTTTCGTCTTTCTTTCTTTCTTTCTTTCTTCTTTCTTTCTTCCTTTCTTTGTTCCTTTCTGCTTTTTCTCCCTTTTATTCTGAGTCGTGTGTATGAAAGGCTCTTGGTGCTGTAGCCAGGAGTCAGTGCTGTGCCTCTGAGGTGGGAGAGCCAACTTCTGGACACAGGTCCACAAGAGACCTCCCAGCTCCACATCATATCAAATGGCGAAAATCTCCCAGAGACCTCCATCTCAACACCAGCACCCAGCTTCACTCAACGACCAGCAAGCTACAGTGCTGGACACCCTATACCAAACAACTAGCAAGACAGGAACACAACACAACCCATTAGCAGAGAGGCTGCCTAAAATCATAAGTCCACAGACACCCCAAAACACACCACCAGATGTGGACCTGCCCACCGGAAAGACAAGATCCAGCCTCATCCACCAGAACACAGGCACTAGTCCCCTCCACCAGGAAGCCTACACAACACACTGAACCAACTTTAGCCACTGGGGACAGACACCAAAGACAACGGGAACTATGAACCTGCAGCCTACCAAAAGGAGACCCCAAACACAGTAAGATAAGCAAAATGAGAAGACAGAAAAACACACAGCAGATGAAGGAGCAAGATAAAAACCCACCAGATGTAACAAATGAAGAAGAAATACGCAGTCTACCTGAAAAAGAATCCAGAATAATGATAGTAAAGATGTTCCAAAATCTTGGAAATAGAATAGACAAAATGCAAGAATCATTTCACAAGGACCTAGAAGAACTAAAGATGAAACAAGCAAGGATGAACAACACAATAAATGAAATTTAAAATACTCTAGATGGGATCAATACCAGAATAACTGAAAAACGGATAAGTGACCTGGAAGAAAAACGGATAAGTGACCTGGAAGATAAAATAGTGGAAATAACTACTGCAGAGCAGAATAAAGAAAAAAGAAAGAAAAGAACTGAAGACAGTCTCAGAGACTTCTGGGACAACATTAAATGCACCAACATTCGAATTATAGGGGTCCTAGAAGAGGAAGAGAAAAAGAAAGGGACTGAGAAAATATTTGAAGAGATTATAGTTGAAAACTTCCCTAATATGGGGAAGGAAATAGTTAATCAAGTCCAGGAAGCACAGAGTCCCATACAGGGTAAATCCAAGGAGAAATACGCCAAGACACATATTAATCAAACTGTCAAAAATTAAATACAAAGAAAACAGATTAAAAGCAGCAAGGGAAAAACAACAAATAACACACAAGGGAATCCCCATAAGGTTAACAGCTGATCTTTCAGCAGAAACTCTGCAAGCCAGAAGGGACTAGCAAGACATATGTAAAGTGATGAAGGAGAAAAACCTGCAACCAAGATTACTCTACCCAGCAAGGATATCATTCAGTTTGATGGAGAAATTAAAACCTTTACAGACAAGCAAAAGCTGAAAGAGTTCAGCACCACCAAACAAGCTTTAAAACAAATGCTAAAGGAACTGCTCTAGGCAGGAAACACAAGAGAAGGAAAAGACCTACAATAACAAACCCAAAACAATTAAGAAAATGAGAATAGGAACATACATATCGATAATTACCTTAAATGTAAACGGACTAAATGCTTCCGGCAAAAGACACAGGTTGGCTGAATGGATACAAAAGCAAGACCCATATATATGCTGTCTACAAGAAACCCACTTCAGAACTAGAGACACATACAGACTGAAAGTAAGGGGATGGAAAAAGATATTCCATGCAAATGGAAACCAAAGGAAAGCTGGAGTAGCAATTCTCATATCAGACAAAAGAGACTTTAAAATAAAGACTATTAGAAGAGACAGAGAAGGACACTACATAATGATCAAGGGATCGATCCAAGAAGAAGATATAACAATTGTAAGTATTTATGCACCCAAAATAGGGGCACCTCAATACATAAGGCAAATGCTAACAGCCATAAAAGGGGGAAATTGACAGTAACACATTCATAGCCCCACTTTCACCAATGGACAGATCATGCAAAATGAAAATAAATAAGGAATCACAAGCTTTAAATGATACGTTAAACAAGATGGACTTAATTGATATTTATAGGACATTCCATCCAAAATCAACAGAATACACTTTTTTTTCAAGTGCCCATGGAACATTCTCCAGGATATATCATATCTTGGGTCACAAATCAAGCCTTGGTAAATTGAAGAAAATTGAAATTGTATCAAGTACCTTTTCTGACCACAACGCTATGAGACTAGATATCAATTACAGGAAAGATCTGTAAAAAATACAAACACATGGAGGCTAAACAATACACTACTTAATAATGAAGTGATCACTGAAGAAATCAAAGGGGAAATAAAAAATACCTAGAAACAAATGACAATGGAGACACGACAACCCAAAACCTATGCGATGCAGCAAAAGCAGTTCTAAGATGGAAGTTTATAGCAATACAATCCCACCTTAAGAAACAGGAAACATCTCAAATAAACCTAACCTTGCACCTAAAGGAATTAGAGAAAGAAGAACAAAAAAATCCCAAAGTTAGCAGAAGAAAAGAAATCATAAAGATCAGATCAGAAATAAATGAAAAAGAAATGAAGGAAATGATAACAAAGATTAATAAAACTAAAAGCTAGTTCTTTGAGAAGGTAAACAAAATTGATAAACCATTAGCCAGACTCATCAAGAAAAAAAGGGATAATACCCAAATCAATAGAATTAGAAATGAAAAAGAAGTAACAACTGACACTGCAGAAATATGAAAGATCATGAGAGATTACTACAAGCAACTCTATGCCAATAAAATGGACAACCTGGAAGAAATGAACAAATTCTTCGAAATGCACAACCTGCCAAGACTGAACCAGGAAGAAATAGAAAATATGAACAGACCAATCACAAGCACTGAAAATGAAACTGTGATTAAAATCTTCCAACAAACAAAAGCTCAGGACCAGATGGCTTCACAGGCAAATTCTATCAAACATTTAGAGAAGAAATAACACCTATTCTTCTCAAACTCTTCCAAAATATAGCAGAGGGAGGAACACTCCCAAACTCATTCTATGAGGCCACCATCACCCTGATAACAAAATCAGACAAGGATGTCACAAGGAAAGAAAACTACAGGCCAATAACACTGATGAACATAGATGCAAAAATCCTCAACAAAATACTAGCAAACAGAATCCAACAGCACATTAAAAGGATGATACACCATGATCAAGTGGTGTTTATTCCAGGAATGCAAGGATTCTTCAATATACGCAAATCAATCAACGTGATACACCATATTAACAAATTGAAGGAGAAAAACCATATGATCATATCAATAGATGCAGAAAAAGCTTTTGAAAAAATTCAACACCCATTTATGATAGAAACCCTGCAGAAAGTAGGCGTAGAGAGAACTTTCCTCAACATAATAAAGGCCATATATGACAAACCCACAGCCAACATCGTCCTCAATGGTGAAAAACTGAAAGCATTTCCACTAAGATCAGGAACAAGACAAGGTTGCCCACTCTCACCACTCTTATTCAACATAGTTTTGGAAGTTTTAGCTACAGCAATCAGAGAAGAAAAAGAAATAAAATGAATCCAAATCGGAAAAGAAGAAGTAAAGCTGTCACTCTTTGCAGGTGACATGATACTATACATAGAGAATCCTAAAGATGCTACCAGAAAACTACTAGAGCTAATCAATGAATTTGGTAAAGTAGCAGGATACAAAACTAATGCACAGAAATTTCTGGCATTCCTATACACTAATGATGAAAAATCTGAAAGTGAAATCAAGAAAGCACTCCCATTTACCATTGCAACAAAAAGAATAAAATATCTAGGAATAAACCTACCTAAGGAGACAAAAGACCTGTATGCAGAAAATTATAAGACACTGATGAAAGAAATTAAAGATGATACAAATAGATGGAGAGATATACCATGTTCTTGGATTGGGAGAATCAACATTGTGAAAATGACTCTACTACCCAAAGCAATCTACAGATTCAGTGCAATCACTATCAAACTACCACTGGCATTTTTCAGAGAACTAGAACAAAAACTTTCACAATTTGTATGGAAACACAAAAGACCCCGAATAGCCAAAGCAATCTTGAGAACGAAAAACGGAGCTGGAGGAATCAGGCTTCCTGACTTCAGACTATACTACAAAGCTACAGTAATCAAGGCAGTATGGTACTGGCACAAAAACAAAAAGATAGATCAATGGAACAGGATAGAAAGCCCAGAGATAAACCCACGCACATATGGTCACCTTATCTTTGATAAAGGAGGCAGGAACGTACAGTTGAGAAAGGACAGCCCTCTTCAATAAGTGTTGCTGGGAAAACTGGACAGGTATATGTAAAAGTACGAGATTAGATCACTCCCTAACACCATACACAAAAATAAGCTCAAAATGGATTAACAACCTAAATGTAAGGGCAGAAACTTTCAAACTCTTAGAGGAAAACATAGGCAGAACACTCTATGACATAAATCACAGCAAGATCCTTTTTGACCCACCTCCTAGAGAAATGGAAATAAAAACAAAAATAAACAATTGGGACCTAATGAAACTTCGAAACTTTTACACAGCAAAGAAACCATAAACAAGACCAAAAGACAGCCCTCAGAATGGGAGAAAATATTTTCAAATGAAGCAACTGACAAAGGATTAATCTCCAAAATTTATAAGCAACTCATGCAGCTCAATAACAAAAAAACAAACAACTCAATCCAAAAATGGGCAGAAGACCTAAACAGACATTTCTCCAAGGAAAATATACAGACTGCCAACAAACACATGAAAGAATGCTCAACATCATTAATCATTAGAGAAATGTGAATCAAAACTACAATGAGATATCATCTCACACCAATCAGAATGGCCATCATCAAAAAATCTAGAAACAATAAATGCTGGAGAGGGTATGGAGAAAAGACAACACTCTTGCACTGCTGGTGGGAATGTGAATTGGTACAGCCACTATGGAGAACAGTATGGAGATTCCTTTAAAAACTGCAAATAGAACTACCATATAACCCAGCAATCCCACTACTGGGCATATACCCTGAGAAAACCATAATTCAAAAAGAGTCATGTACCAAAATGTTCATTGCAGCTCTATTTACAATAGCCCAGAGATGGAAACAACCTAAGTGTCCATCATTGGTTGAATGGATAAAGAAGATGTGGAACATATATACAATGGAATATTACTCAGCCATAAACAGAAACGAAATTGAGCTATTTGTAATGAGGTGGATGGACCTAGAGTCTGTCATACAGAGTGAAGTAAGACGGAAGGAGATGGACAAATACCGTATGCTAACACATATGTATGGAATTTAAGAAAAAAAATATCATGAGGAGCCTAGGGGTAAGACAGGAATAAAGACACAGACCTACTAGGGAATGGACTTGGGGATATGGGGAGGGGGAGGGGTGGGCTGTGACAGGGCGAGAGAGAGGCATGGACATGTATACACTACCGGACGTGAAGTTGATGGCTGGTGGGAGGCAGCCGCGTGGCACAGGGAGATCATCTCAGTGCTTTCTGACCGCCTGGAGGGGTGGGATGGGGAGGGTGGGAAGGAGGGAGACACAGGAGGGAGGAGATATGGGAACGTGTGTTTATGTATAGCTGATTCACTTTGTTGTGGAGCAGAAGCTAGCACACCATTGTAGAGCAATTATACTCCAATAAAGATGTAAAAAAATTAATTAAAAAAAATCAGTTTGCTACCCAGAAATAACTGTAGTGATCTCTCAAAAACACCAATCTGATGCTGTTGCCCTGTGCCCAGCCCAGTTATGGCTCCACATGGAAAAAGTCCAAACACTTTTCCATGGTTGACAATGGCCTACACAATCTGTCCCCTGCCTCTTTTGCCAGTCTCCTCTGTCTTCTCTCTCCCATTCATTCATTCACTATGTATTGAGCGTCAGTTCTGTGCCTCTTAGCCCCTCATCCCACTTAACCACTGGCTACTTCTTGAATGCTTTATGCTCTCCCCTCATCCCAGCCTTGTCAGCTGTTGCCCGGTCTCTGCCCTGAACACTCTTCCTTCTTCATTTATTTCTTATTTGTCCTCTAAGAGTCAACTGAAATTTAATAGAAAAATGGACAAAGGTCATGAATGGGCCCTTAACAGAAAAAGAAATACTAATTGCTGATAAATACATGAAAAGATCTCAACCTCATAATTAATGAGGTTCAGAATAAGGCTCATTGTTGTTTACACCTGCCGTTCTGCTGGTGGCAGAAAGGAGTGTGCATGAGGCCTCTGTTCCCTTTCCTGCCAACTTGGTGGTCATCTCTGAAGCTGCATTTTGCAGCCTCACAATTTGGCGGGGCCTCCATCAGCCTGAACATTTGTGTCCACAGAGAGCAGAGATTCCCACCAACCTGTGTTGGATGTTTAACATGAGCAAGAAATAAGCATTTGTTGAGTTAAGCTGCTGAGATCTCCACATTACTTGGTTACACAGCGTACATGGGCCAGCCCAATTAATACACTCTCACACTTCATTTTACAAATGAAGAAAACAAGATTCAGAGAAAATCAATAACCTGCTAAAGGAACACAGATAGTAAGGAGTAGAGCTGGAATTTGAACACAGGCAGTCTGGCTCAAAGACTGTGTTGGGTTTTTTTGTTTGGTTTTTTTTGTTTTTTGTGGTACACGGGCCTCTCACTGTTGTGGCCTCTCCCATTGCGGAGCACAGGCTCCGGACACGCAGGCTCAGCAGCCATGGCTCACGGGCCTAGCCCCTCCGCGGCATGTGGGATCTTCCCGGATCAGGGCACAAACCCGCATCCCTTGCATCGGCAGGTGGACTCTCAACCACTGCGCCACCAGGGAAGCCCAAGACTGTGTTTTTATCATCCATATTTTTCTGCCCCTTGGCTATATGTGTATGTGCATGCACACGCATGCATGTGGTGAAATATATATATTTTTATATCCATAATCTCTGGCTACATACACACAAACTATTAACAGTGGTTACCTCTGAGGAGCAACATTCTGGACAAGACTGAGGAAGGGGAACTACCAGTCTAAAGGCTCCAGGCCCCGATGTGGGCCTGGCCTGGGCTGGCCGTCCATAATGGTCATACTTCTCCCTCAACGCAGTGTCAGCTCCTAGGCCTTGGGGACTCTTCTCTCTCATGGGAACATGGTGGCAGTGAGGGGAGGCAGTGGTAATGAGGCAAGTCTGTGGAGATAGGACAAGAGCTCAAGAAAGGGAACTCAGCTCTCACTGAGGAGAGGGCCCCAAGGCCTGGGCTGCATGGAGGGAGAGAGCAGAGGCCCGGCTGGGGCCCTGGTCCTCAGCAAGAGGCCATTCGGAGCTGACCTTTTTCCCCTTTCAGTCGAGAATGTTTACATACGCAGAAGGCCTGGCTTCCTCATTCCTCTCTGGCCTAACATGTACTCTAGGGCCACGTCCACACCCAGCCTCCCAGTCAGCAGTAAGTAAGGAGATGCAGGAGCTAGGGACAGGAGCTCATAGGCCAGAATCAGGCCCCTTGTGGATTCAGCTCCCAGGCCAGCTCTTTCACTTGCTAACTATGCAGTCTTGGATGGTCCACTTGTACTGCATGTACCTCAACTTCCTCATCTGTACAATGGAGATGATTAAGCATGTCAGATGCTTAGAAGAGTATCTGGCATGAAAAAAAAAGTGCAGTAGATGTTAGCTAATACTATATGAGTGCAAGCTATCATTATGTGTGTGTGTAGCTATTAGTTGTATTATTATGCATAACAATAGCTTCTACCTCATAAGGTTGGCAGCAGGCTAAAATGAAACCATAGGTATGCAAATGCCTGGCACAAAGTAAGTAGCTGGTACATATGAATTCCTTTCTCCTGGTCTCTTCCAGCTCTGATTGCCCATAATTCCTGGGTTAACACTGATCTTTTTAGCATTCAGGCATCCTGATACCCACCCCAGGCAGGCATCTGAGCCCCCCAATCCCTGTTCTCCAGCTCACTCTCCCTATTGACTGGTAAGTCTCAGGCTCCCAGAGCCCACCTGCATTCTTCCTTCCCAGATACCTTCCAAGGTCATTTAGGTCATGACCCTGCCTCCAGACAAGTACTCACCTAAACCACTTAAAAAATGAGAATTTTGGGCTTCCCTGGTGGCGCAGTGGTTGAGAGTCCGCCTGCTGATGCAGGGGACACGGGTTCGTGCCCCGGTCCGGGAAGATCCCACATGCCGCGGAGCGGCGGGGCCTGTGAGCCATGGCCGCTGAGCCTGCGCGTCCGGAGCGGGTGCTCCGCAGCGGGAGAGGCCACAACAGTGAGAGGCCCGCGTACCAAAAAAAAAGAGAGAATTTTGTTCCAGGCCCCCCCTCCCATAGGGATGGTTTGCTTCAGCACCTACAGTACCATAGCCAGCATCTAAAGAACTTTCACAAAATATTTGTGGTGTGGATAGAAGGGGAAAACGGATGGATAAATGGATGAATTCTTTTGGACAAGAGGTTTTCAGAGCTCCCTCTGCCACCAGGACAACTGTCTCACACCGATGGTCTGCTCAGGTCCCCAAGGTTGCAGCTAAGCCCATTTCCTTGGCAAGCCTCAGTGGACTTGCTCCCCATCTCCCCCAGACATGCCTTCCAGGCCCCACTGACGACCCAGGAGGGCTCACTACACACACCGGCCACAGGGCTGGCTCACACACACGTGCACACACATTCCTGCACAGGCAGGCACCCATACCCATGTGCGCACTCACAGATTCCACGTGGACCATGCCCAAGTGCGTCAGGCTAGAGGCCCGGGTGGCCAACTGTCCTGCTTTGCCTGAGATAACGCAGATTTCAGCATCGAGAGTCCCGCTAAACCCTATAAGCTCTCAGTCCCAGGCAAACCAGGACTTTTGGTCACCCTGCCAAAGGCCGAAGACTCACCGATAACCAAGGCGCTGAGGGCCCACTGGAAAAGAGCAAAGACCTCCAGGGCGGTCTTGAGGTCCTTCTTGGAGGGCAAGAGCATTACGGCCAGGGTCCCAGTGGCTCCCGGTAAGTGCAGTTAGGCTGGCCAGTCCCACATGCTCAGGGGCTGGTGGGGTTTCCTCCCTTTGTGCTTTCTTCTTCAGCCCCTGCCTAGTCTCCACCCCTGTCTAGTCTCCACCCCCTGCCTAGTCTCCACCCCCTGCCTAGTCTCCACCCCCTGCCTAGTCTCCACCCCCTAACCTGCCCTCCCCCCACCACAGGACCACAGGACTACACTCTGCGGCTGCTTGTCCAGTTCCTTCCAACCGTCTACCCACCTGCACTTTACCCACTTGGGCATGGCCCGGGCTATGATTGTGACACCCTCTTGCACACTTGTGCAGAGAAGTGTAGATGGAGCTCTGGTGTGGGAAGTGAGTGGAGGTGAGGATGGGGCTGCTGAGAGGCCTCCAGAGCCAGTGTGGATGAGGGGAGAGGGGGCAGGGAGGAGCCCAGGGCACACATGGCACCCCGAGTCTACATTTCGGTTTATGAGGCCCAGCTGTCTATGGTCTTTCGGTGACAATGTGATTGGGGAGGAGGAGGTCACAGGTGGGGTGTGCCTGGCAGGTGCGGAGGAGCAGAAGCCTGGAGCTGAGTGAGTGAAAGGAGCTGAGGAGGTGACGTCAGAGAGCTTGACAGGGCCAGAGGGTGTAAGGCCTTGGCCTTCTCCTCTGACTGAAATGGGGTGTCAGTGTGGGGTTTTGAGCAGAAAGAGGAAAGGATTGCCTTCCGGTTTTAAAGGGCCATGGAAGAAGAAGGAGCCTTTTGAGGGAGGATGGCAATAATCCATGCAGATATGACGGTGGCTCAGGGCAGACTGCCGGGAGTCAGGATGGTGGGAAACGTTTGGATTCTGGGTGTCTCGTCTGATGCAGAGGCCCCACGTAAGCACTGTCCTCTCTGAGGCTCAGAAGCCTCTACAGGGGAGCCTCGCTGGTGAGCCGCCACCATGCACTCCACCTTGGCCTGCAAACCTTCCTTGCTTTCAGTTTCGTCCCATCCAGTCCTTCAGGAAATGTGTGGAGGGTGTTGAATGGTGGTGAAGGGGCTGCTGGGAAGGGAGGCTGAAAAGGGCAACGGAGACAATCTCTGAGTCAGGACACGGGGATGAGGAGTTTGGGCTTAATCCTGGGGACCCGGACGAGGTGCCATCAGCTTCTGACCAGGGATGGTGACTTGTGCCAAATGCCACAGGACGACTGTCAGGCCCAGGGTGACTGTCAGGGCCCAGGGACCTAGTTGCCCCCATGATAGACACACAGGCCCATCCCCCTCCTCCTCTCTAATACCTACTTGCAGGCCCAGTTCTGCAGCCACATAATGTAAGTGCATGGGCTCATGGGGACTTTCCCCAGCGCTGCAAGGCCTGCTGGCCCACATCTCTCGCCCTGCTAGACTGACTTCATTGTTTGGGGTAAGGGCAGCCCACTCCTTAGTCCACCTCCTGTTGGGGAAACTTCCTGAGACTATCCCCCAACGGGGAACAAAGCTCCATAAACACTGAACACAGACGAGAAGCAAGGGACAGAAACAGCTCTGGCAGGTAAGAAACAGTCCCCCTAGGAGTTTAGGATTAACAGATACACACTACTATGTATGAAGCAGATAACCAACAAGGACGTACTGGACAGCACAGGGAACTCTACTCAATATCTTGTAACAACCTATAATGGAAAAGAATCTGAAAAAGGATATATATATATATGCATATATATATGTATATACATGTAATATATGTATACATATGTATCTATATATACCCACATATAACCAAATCAGTTTGCTGTACACCTGAAACTAACACAACATTGTAAATCAACTATACTTCAATAAAAATGTCTTAAATTAAAATTAAGAAAAAAAGAAAAGAAACAGTCCTGTCTGGGCCTCTGGTGTGGAGGGGGTGGGGGATAGGAGTCACTGGTAACGGCCAAGGTTCTGACTCGGTCTCTGGATGGATAGCAGGGAAGGAAATGCAAGAGGACGAGACTTCTTGCAAGGCTGACAGAGCAAATTAGGTGCCTGTGGGGCAAGCAGGCCCTGTGATGTCACATGAAGCCGGCTGCCGGTTTCTAAAGTGTGTTCTGCTGACCCTGGGCTTCCAGAGACCTGCTGCCGGGGCAACTGCAGCGGGGGCTGAGCAAAGGGCTCTGGAGTTGCCAGCTCCCACTTGAAAGAGAGCACTAGCTCTCTTTTACTCTGCTTCCAATTGGAATTCCAGGAAAGATTCTACTGGACAAAAGGATGGGGGTGGGGGCGGGGAAGGAGAAGCCTCCGCGAGGCCCTGGGGAGCCTAGCAGGGAAAAGATCTGCACTTCCCTGCCAAGGAGAAGCTGCCTCCGTCTGGCCCAGGTGGGCTGTGGGCCAAATGCACGGGGCCCAGGGACACGTCCAGGGACAGAGCCAAGGCAGCAAGTGGAGACTGCAGCCAGCCCGAAAAGAGAGGACCCTCTGCCCGCCACAGAGGAAGAATGCCTGGCCGCTGAGTGGTCTCTGTCTCCACAGAGCTGGCCCTGAGGGGGATCCTCACTCGTACTCAGCCAGCCCTGAGGACTTGGGTTTTGTTATTCTTGCCTCTTCATGCATCTGTCCATCCACTGACCTTGACTCCTCCACCTCCCACCCTGGTCTGGGAGCTCTCAGGGGCAGAAACTGGGTGGTACTGGGTCTTACTCTTCTCACGTGCTCAGCCCCTAACACAGGCTACATGGCAGGCACGCACTGGTGTTCATTATAAAAATGCCTGAGCGGGTGGAGGCCTGACCCATTTGCCTGGCACTGGGCAAATCTCTGGGGTTTGTCTTCCTCAAATGTAAATAGGAGATGAATACTCCCTCTCGGACTTGTGAGAATCCACATAAGGAACAGATGGTCAGTCACTTTGTGAGCTGTGAAATGGTGTCCACATGTAGGTTGCTGCTGCCATTGTCCTTAAGAGGAGGGGATGGGCACTGAAGAAAGAAAGCCCAGAGTCTGGGCCTGCCCTGGGATGGGTTTCCCTCCAAGCAGTGTTACCTTGGAAAATGGGTGTCAAAAACGTAAGAGCAGAATCAATGACAGCAAGAGTGTTTGGAATATTATAGAAACTCTGACTTCCCATCTGCACAGAGAAAGCCATGTGCCCAGCTGATGCATCTGCATGCATCCCACCATCCTAACACCAAAGAGAAAAATGGTGAAGGCTCTTTGGGGGCTTCTAATTCTTAGTCTTATCCTCCTCCATCATCTCCCCACCCCATCCTTTTAAAATCCCTAGAGATTCTGAGGCTCACAGACTGTCAGAGCTGGAAGGACTCTCCAAGGTTTCTAATTCCAAGTTACTCATGGAGGGCTCCTCATGGCTGTCATCGAGTGCCCTGCCAGTGAAATCCTTCTTCCTGCTCTCAGACCGAGGCCCGGCTCTCCACTGGTCCTACTCTACTCCCCTGGAAACAGACAAAAAAAACAAAGTTAGTCCTTCCCTAACATAGCAGTTTTTACCCCACCCTCATAGGGTTCCCAGATAGAATACAGGATGCCAGTTAAATCTGAATTTCACATAAACAACGAATAATGTTTTAGTATAAGTATGCCCCAAATATTGCATGGGACATACTTATACTAAAACATTCACTGTTCACCTGAAATTCAAATTTAATGGTGTCTTTTGTCTTTATTTGCTAAACTTGGCAACCCTCAGTCCCAGGATCATGTGGTCAGCAGTTGACTTTTTCTGTCACATCCAGAGAGCAGACCCCACTCAGTGACCTAGGGAGGCCCGTGGGTCACCTCCAATTTCTCAGCTGACCCAGAGATCATGGTAGCTCCCATCTTCTGCACTTAATGGTTTAGTCAAATTCTTTCAAAGGTGTCCTCACTATGCTAGGGGGTTTTTCCTGCACACTTCACACCCACACCCATCCCATCCAACTCTTCTGCTTGTTGGGCAGGGCTTTCTGGTTCAAGTTCCAGTCTCCCTTTCTCACAGCTGGCAAACTAAGAATGATCAGGAGGTGGAGGCTGACCAAGAAACCAAAACAGAACGTTAGGGATGGGGGCAGGAAAGGCCAAGACTGACTCAGCTGGAAGGTGCCAGAGGACTGGAGATGGCTGCTCTCCTCTGCCCTGGTGGGCAACAGGGACCTTTCCTATTTCCAAAGGGACCCCAGGATTTGGGGGGCTCACATGGCCATTTTTCCCAGAAGACTCACCCTTACATCTAACCTCATGCCACTGGTGACAGTAACGAGTCTCACACTCTCCTACATGAACGCATGTGATCCCTTAGCAGATGGGGAAGGAGAAGCTACACTGAGTATATAGACCATTGATAAGGAGGAAAAAAGGAAGAAACAGGGCTGGGACCCTAGTCAAGAGCAAGATTGTTCCAAAGCTCAGCTTTAATTTTGCATGCCATTCTGCAGTTCCTTGTTTTTTGTTTTGTTTTGTTATTTTAGGTACAGTTCTTATTTTATTGCAAGGCACACAATCATATATACAATGCATAATTATCACCTTCTAAGTACAAGATATAAAGAATATACATTAAAGACTATATGGATATGCTTCTGTTTCAGAGAAGAAAACTGCCTTAGGGCAAGCAGGTTCAAGCCCTTTTGGGAACAGATTTTCATATTTATGCTGAATCTTCCAAACAGTTCTTGCTTAGAAAATAAATCTCACTGAGTGGACATACAATCTTGTCACAGTTTTCTCCTTAAAAAGCTCTAATTTAAAGCCAGCCAATGTATTCCTGTTATTCCAGTTATTCTTCTTATGTCCCAGTACTAGATAAAACACCTATAAATTGCCTGATAACAGTTATACAGATTTAAGAACTTTATTTCTCAGTAATGCATCACAGAATGAAACCATTTTCTTAAGACTTATGTGAATTTTCCTTGATTTTTTCAAAACTATCTTTCCAAACTATGCTTCCTTTTTAGTATTAAGTCTGGAGTTTTGACTTAAACTCTACATAGGGGATACATCCAGATTCATAAGAGTAAAACAAGACGCTAACAGTAGTTCTACTCTTCTTCCAGTCGGAATTATGGTTTTTCATCCTCATTGCCGCCTTCTGCACAGTTTTATTTCTCTGCAATTTTCTGACCCCTCACTAGGTCCTGTTTTCCAGTTCTTGCCAGGGACGGGAGAAGGGACTCATGAAGGAAGCTGAATTCAAGGCTAGATACGTGCAGTTCTGGTCCCAAAGAGACACAATGGACAGTACACTCCTTGCTGTGACTGGAGAACAGGAACATGACGAGATGGGACACAGACACACACTCTCACACACTGTGCATGCACACAGTATCCACACATGCACACACACACACAATGCACACGCACACATACACTCAACTCTCACACACACGCATACACACCTTTGACAAAGAAATATATTTGTGTAAGAGATATTTTTCCTAACATACATGATTCACTTTAACATCCTTTAAAGTACTGCCCTAAAATGACCCTAAAATTACATACCCGTCCTCTCGTCTTCTGCTTTGGGGTCTCTGGTGCTTCCAACAATGGAGAAGCTTGGAACACCGTGACCTCACGGGCACTGAGAGCTGTATCTCTCTCTCCTGGGGCTGCAAACTTAGCCACGAAGAGATGCAGGACGCTCAGGTTAATCTTTAGACTGCAATAATGGCAAGATGCTATGAGGGCATGTGGAGTGTGAATTTAAAGAGATTGTCATATTTCCCACATCAACAGGGTTTGTTCCTGGAACCCTCCATTTAAATATCCCTCCCGTATGATGGCCAAAATTTTTAACCATGGGGTGAATGTCAACCAGTATTTAAGCCATGCCTATGTACTTTTAGTTATAAGAATACAAGGACACCTAAGAAAATCAATGAAATGTAAGAAATGCTCAAAAGAGCACTTCATTTTCATCAGGGAAAACCTTGCCCCGCTGCCTTCACTCAGCTGTGCTAGGTGCCATGAAAATCTGCAAAGTAGACAAACATCATCACAGTAAAATTCTGAAACCACGTACAAACTCTCCCATGCAAGGTATGTTTCCAAAAGGAAAGAATACACACACAAGAGAGAAAGTACTCGGTGAACAGAACCTATCGATGTAGTGATGGCGGTAGTTATATAGTCTATACATTTGATTTTCCTATAAGTTCCAGAGGATGCTGCCCTAATAACATACGAGCTTAAAGAAGAGATGGCTGTTATTTCTAAATTAGCCCTTTCTTCTGCCCAGGCAAATTGCAGAAAAAGCCATTACCTTGAAACCATACGTTTCTGCAGTTCCTTGTTTTTTGACTGTCTTCCCCTACTTGGCTATAAGCTCCTTGAGGTTAGGGATCTTTGTCTACTGTGTTCATGGTTATATCCACAGTGCCTAGCACAGTGCCTGGCATCTCGTAGGACTGATAAATGGTGGCTGACCGAATGAGAAAAGCAGTTCAAGCATAGGAGTACAGTCAAGGACAAGGCTGGGGTCAGTATAGAAACCCAGCATGAACAGAGCAGGAAACTCTTATGACCTTAGAGCCTGAAGGGACAGGTGGGAGGGTGAGGAAAGAACAAATCCTCAGAAAGATACCCAAAATACCTTCAGTGAGGTTGGCTTCCTGTTGTTCAATCTCCCGGCCTCCTTACTCACACTCCAACACCTATACCCCAGCGATATAATCCTGCATCTCCGAGTGCTGGGGATTCTCCAGATGCATAGGAGCTGTGAGCATCTGTAGCATCCAAGATGAGATGATTTCCTCACATCTTCTCTCTTTACACCAAAATATCATTGTATGCTATTGTTTCTAATTAGGAAAACTTGAATATAATGGCTTGTGTTTGACAATTTCTCAGCAGCCCTTGAGCTCACTGGAAATCTCCCTCTGATGTGAGCTAGGAACCCAGTCCAGACAGACACTTAAGGACCAATAAACTCTGAACTAATGAGTATGCTGATTACCATGGAAACTGCTGTCTCTACTGGCCTATGAAGGGCAGGAGGACTGGCGGTGATGAAATGAAATGGGGAGGATGTGTGAGAATGGAGTGGGGGCAGGAGCTGGGAGGTAGGGACTGGGGTAAGGTAGAGGAAAGGAACTTCCATTTATTACTGTCTTCCTCGGAGCCGGACACTGAACTGGGTGCCTGACATACATTTGATCATCACAGCCCCCTGCAAGACAGGCATTAATTCTTTTCCCCTCCCACCTCACCAACGGGCAAAGCATATGCTGTTGATCAACAAGATGACCTATCACCATTCCCAATGCTTCTTATTGGAAAAGATAGCCTTGAACTCCCTGCCAACTAATCCTTATCAAAAACTCAGCTGTGGACGTTACTGAGCTCTGCCGACCAGAGCAACAGCCAGCTCTACACACCACCATTCTCTCCCATCAGGAAACTTGCACAAGCCTCTTAGATAGCCTCATCCACCAGAGGGCAGACAGCAGAAGCAAGAAGAACTACAATCCAGCAACCTGTGGAACAAAAACCACATTCAAAGAAAGATAGACAAGATGAAAAGGCAGAGAGCTATGTACCAGATGAAGGAACAAGAGAAAACCCCAGAAAAACAACTAAATGAAGTGGAAATAGGCAACCTTCCAGAAAAAGAATTCAGAATAATGATAGTGAAGATAATCCAGGACCTCAGAAAAAGAATAGAGGCAAAGATCGAGAAGATGCAAGAAATGTTTAACAGAGACCTAGAAAAATTAAAGAACAAAAAAGCAGAGATAAACAATACAATAACTGAAATGAAAACTACACTAGAAGGAATCAATAGCAGAATAACTAAGGCAGAAGAACGGATAAGTGACCTGGAAGACACAGAGATGGAATTCACTGCTACGGAACAGAATAAAGAAAAAAGAATGAAAAGAAATGAAGACAGTCTAAGAGACTTCTGGGACAACATTAAGCTCAATAATGTTCACATTATGTTGTGAATAGGGGTCCCAGAAGGAAAAGAGAGAAAGGACCGAAGAAAATATTCGAAGAGATTATACTTGAAAACTTCCTTAACATGGGAAAGGAAATAACCACCCAAGTCCAGGAACTGCAGAGACTCCCATAAGGGATAAACACAAGGAGAAACAAGCGAGGCACATAGTAATCAACTTGGCAAAAATTAAAGACAAAGAAAAATTATTGAAAGCAGCAGGGGAAAAACGACAAATAACGTACAAGGGAACTCCCATAAGGTTAACAGCTGATTTCTCAGCAGAAACTCTATAAGCAAGAAGGGAGTGGCATGACATATGTAAAGTGATGAAAGGGAAGAACCAACAACCAAGATTATTCTACCCAGCAAGGATCTCATTCAGGTTCGATGGAGAAATCGATTAGCCCCACAACTATAAAGGAAAACAATTTTGTAATTTTAATGCTCCCCCAACAGCAATCTTTTGGCCCAGATGTTTTCACTGAAGAATCCCACCAAACACTGAAAGCATTAACTCTGTTACATAATCTCTTCTAGAAAAACAGAAGAGGAAGGAAGACTTCCAAATTCATTTTATGAAGCTAGTATTACCCTAATATCAAAACCAAACAAAACAGTACTGAAAGAGAAACCTACAGGCAAATATCTCTCATGAAGGTAGATTTTTAAATCCCTAATAAAATCTTAGCAAATAGAATTGAGCGACGTATATAAAGAATTGTAAACCATGACCAAATGGGGTTAATTTCAGGGATGCAAGACTGGTTCAATACTTGACAGTACATCAACGTAATCCACCATATTAATAAGCTAAAGAAGAAAAATCACACAAACAATTCAATTGATACAGAAAAAAATATTTGACAAATTCAATACCCATTCATATTACAAAAAAAAAGTCTCAGAAAAATAGAGAGGGGAATTTCCTCAACTTGATAAAGATCATCTACCAAGAAAACCCAAGAAAACCCTGCAGCTAATTCATACTTAATGTTGAAAGATGAAATGCTTTCCCCCAAGACCCAGAACAAAGCGAGCCTGCCCGCCCTCACCACTCTTATTCAATATAGTGCTAGAAGTTATAATCAGTGCAATAAGGCAAAAAAGGGAAATGAAAGGATACAGACTGGAAATATGAAATAAAACTGTCCCTATTCACAGGCAACATGATTCTCTACATAGAAAATTCCAACGAATCTACCAAAAAGAAATAAAATATAAAACACCTAGAAATAGTAAGTCAGTTGAACAAGGTCATAGAATACAAGATGAACATACAAAAGTCAACTGTATTTCTGTATGCTAGCAATGCACATGTGAACACCAAAATTAAAAACACAATACCATTTACAATCACTCAGAGAATGAAATGCTTAAATGTAAATCTAACAAAATATGTGCAGGACATATATGCTGAAAATTATAAAACATTCATGAAAAAAATCAATGAAAATTTAAATAAATGGAGATACATACCCAGGTGTTCATGGATTGGAAAACTCAACGTAGTAAAGATGTCAATTCTCCTCAAATTAATATATGGCTCTAACACAATTCCTATGAAAATCCCAGAAAGATTTGTTTGTAGATATAGACAAGATTATTCTAAAATTTATATGGAAAGACAAAGAATTAGAATAGCTAAAACAATTTTGAAAAAAGAATAAAATTGAAGGAAAGGGTCTACCTATATTCAAGATTTATTCCATAGTAATCAAGACTATGGTGTTGGAGGAGGGATAGACACATTGATCAATGGGAAAGAACAGAGAATCCAGAAATAGACATACACAAACATGCCTAACTGATTTTTGACAAAGATGCGAAACCAATTCAATGGAGGAAGCATAGCATTTCCAGCAAATGATGCTGGAGGAATTGGACCACCACAGGCAAAAGAATGAACCTTGGCTTAAGCCTCAAACTTTACATGAAAATAAACACAAAACAGATCACAGGTTTCAGCTTAAAACGCAAAACTATAAAACTTTTAGTAAAAAAAAAAAAAGGACAAATTCTTTGGTATCTAGAGTTAGACAAAGAGTTCTTGACACCAAAACCATGACTTAGAGAGGAAAAAATGGATAAATTGGACTTCATCGAAATTTAAAACTTTTGCTCTGAGAGACACCAAGAGATGAAAAGACAAGTTACAATGTGGGAGAAAATACTTGCAAAGCACATATCCAACAAAGAACAAGTATCTAGAATATAGAAAGAAGTCTCAAAACTCAGTGGTAAAAAACAGTCCAGTTATAAAATGGGCAAATGACGTGAAGATTTTACCCAAGAGGATACAGCACAGATGGCAAATGGGCACATGAAAAGATGAACATGATTAGCCACCAGGGAAACACAAATTAAAACCACAGTGAGATGTCACTACACATCTATCAGAATGACTAAAAATAAAAAATTATGACAACACCAAATGCTGGTGAGGATGCAGAGAAACTGGATTCCGCATACACTGCTGGTGAGAATGCACAATGGTACAATCACTCTGGAAAATAGCTTCTTAAAAAACTAAACATACACTTATAATATGACCCAGAAATTGCACTCCTGGGCATTTTTTCCCAGAGAAATGAAGCCCTGTGCTCACACAAAAAACCTGTATATGGGTGTTTATAGCAGGGATTGTAACAACCCCAAACTGGAAATAACCCAGAGGTCCTTCAACAGGTGAATGGTTAAATGAACTACAGTACATCCATATCATGGAATACTACTTAGCAATAAAAACGACTGAAGTTTTGATATATGTAAAAACTTGGACAAATGTCCACTTTCCTCCTTTGTAACAAGGAGGAGGTTGTCTCAAGAGCCTTCCCGTTTGGGAGTTCAAGATACAGATGAGCAGAGTGGGGCAGGATGAGAGCATGTTTGAAAGAGCTTAGGGATTTTATTTTACTTTATTTTATTTTATTTTTTAGAACTTTTAGAGATTCAAAATAATCAGAAGGAAGTGGCTTGATGAAGGTCAACTGCCGTGCTTCATGGGAGTCCATTTTGGAAGCTGGGAACCCAGGAGAAGGGGAGTTTAGGGTAGGTGCATTCTGTTGGCACAAGACGAAGTCTGCTCAGCTGTAGTGAACTTTCAGGTTGTTGCTTTCTCACACTGAGATGGGACAGGGTGGATTTCAGACCTAAACTGAAAGGATTCTGTGTTCCCAGGTACATAAGGAAATATCTTTGTTCTGATACACAAAATTAAGGGTTCAGGGCTTCCCTGGTGGCACAGTGGTTGAGAGTCCACCTGCCGATGCAGGGGACACGGGTTCGTGCCCCGGTCCGGGAAGATCCCACGTGCCACGGAGCGGCTGGGTCCGTGGGCCATTGCCACTGAGCCTGCGCGTCCGGAGCCTGTGCTCCACAACGGGGGAGGCCACGACAGTGAGGGGCCCGCGTACCACACACACACACACACAAAAAATTAAGGGTTCATCAGTCAAGGCAGCTAAAGAACTGGAGAGAGCCACATTACCTCCTGAACACTGGGAACAATGACAAGTCCAGTGTCAGAGCACATTCAGCTGGTGTAACAGTATTTGTCATGTGATTCTCAAGCAGGACCAGTGTCTGCATTGTGTTCAGGCTAGGAAGTGAAGTACGCAGTTCAGAGTCCACGAAAACCTCCACAAGCTCAGTTGCTGCACATAACGCACAAAGGTGGGATTTTACATCCGGGACAGGAACCCCGCTGAAACCGGAAGCACGTATTGCCACGTGGTCTAATGGGAGCATAGGTAGGGTCTCCCAACAGCCAATCCTAGTGCCAGGAGTGTTTAGGAGGCGTAGCCGCGGAGAGACAGCGGCCAATGGCAGAGAGGTCCGTTAATAGAGTGAGGGCAACGGCGGGTGAGGGGAACAGAGTACAGCCGCCAGGGGAGGCTGAGGAGCTCTAGGCAGTTCGGTGGTCAGACTGTTCACGTGAAGTGTAGCGGTACTTCAGCCACCAAACTTCGATTCTCGCCCGCCCTTAAACATCATGGGAGATTCACAGAGTGAGCATCAGCGGATGTTACGACGCCACAGCCGCGAGAAGACAGAGCTGCAGGCCCACATTCAGGGCATGAAGAGCTCGATCCCCAAGAGCGACAAGCAGAGAAGAAAGCAGTTGCTCCTCGATGTGGCTCGCCTCGAGGCCGAGATGGAGCAGAAGCACCAGCAGGAGCTGGAGAAGTTCCAGGAGAGTTTCCCTGATCACAGCAGCCTCGATTCTGTCACTGAAGATCTGGCCAAGCTGGATCTCGAGAACAAGCCTCCTCACCTCTGGAGGGCACAGAGAAAGCACAAAAGAAAGGAGGCCTTCAATAGAGAAAGCCAGGATTGGATGGACAAGGCTGAGAGGGAGCATCTGGCCAGCTTGCGCCATGACGAGGAAATGAAGCTCGGCGCCATCCTGCGGGCCAAGCATCTGGAGGTGAAGGATATCCCGGCCGACGACCACTGCATGTACCGCGCCATCCAAGACCAGCTGGTGTTCTCCGTGACCGTGGGGAGCCTGCGGAGGCGCACCGCCGAGTACATGCGGCAGCATGTCGACGACTTCCTGCCCTTCTTCAGCAACCCCGAAACCGGCGACGCCTGCAGCCGCGACGACTTCTTGAGCTACTGCGACGACATCGTGTTCAGCGCGTCGTGTGGAAGCCAGCTCGAGCTGAGGGCCCTGTCGCACGTCCTGCAGACCCCCATCGAGGTGATCCAGGCCAACTCGCCCGCCGTCGTCATCGGAGAGGAGTACACCAAGAAGCCGCTCACCCTGGTCTGCAAGCAGTACTCCTACAGCAGCGCGGAGCACTACAACTCGGTGAAGCCACTCGACACCGGCTCCGGCGGGAGCGTGGCCCGGCGTCTCATCTAGGCCCGCTGCCGCCATCGCCGTGGCGGCCGCCGTTGGAGCCGAATCTGCCGCCGCCGCGTCTCCTCAGCAGGCTCCGCTTTTTTCCTTCGGTTTTCTCAAGGTTTTGTTTATTCATTTTACTTAGAGCTCACCCCTCTCTCCTCCCCCGCCCCCCCTTCTTCCTCCCTCGCTCTTCTATCCTCCTCGATCGTCCCTGGGTTGCTTCTTTCACGGGGTAGGGGGACCGGAGGCCGGTGACCAGGAAGAGATCTGTACCGTCCTACCCTAGCGGAGTGAGTTTGCCAAGTTCTCACCTTTCTTGCCCTGAAGGGTCTCTGCGCCCCACCCAAGAGAACTGGTCACGTTGCAAGTAACTTTGGGGTTCAAAAAATGGCAACTTGGTTTGATGCGTTCTTCACTTGGGGAAAAAAATCAGTTTAGCTCAGAATCTTCCGGTTGCCCCGTGAATGTATTCATTACTTAAAGTTGGAGTTGATGTGAATGAAATGATTTGGGAATGCCTTTTGCTTAGTTCTTTGGGGAAAAAAATGTATCGTGGGCTGTTTGGGGGTTTTGCTTTCCACTTCAACTGGGCTACTCAGGAGACGTCTCAAGTTACAAACAAGACCTCCTCTAGTTTTTTTTTTTTTTGGCTGCACTGGGTCTTCCTTGCAGTGTGGGGGCTCTAGGCGCGCGGGTTTCAGTAGTTATGGTGTGTGGGCTTAGTAGTTGTGGCTTGCAGGCTCCAGAGCGCAGGCTGAGTAGCTGTGGCTCACAGGCTTAGTTGCTCCGCGGCATGTGGGGTGGGGTCTTCGCTGACCAGGGCTCGAACCTGTGTCCCCGGGATTCTTAACCACTGAGCCACCAGGGAAGCCCTAGTATTTTATTTTGTTTTTTCATAAAACCTTGTATAGTTGCAAATTAATTACAGTTGTTTAGATGTTTCCTGAATTCTAAATAATGTTTGTTAACTTTAGAAGTTAAATGTAAGTGTTAAATGTAGAAAGTAGATTTACCTAAACTGATAGGCTAGATAAGGCTTGCTCTAAGATGTGAAAGATCTCAATTTAATTTCCTTTATTAAATATAAGAAAGGACATGACTTTATTCAAGTAGTTGATTCATTTCATTATATCTGCAATTGATGTGAACTAAGAAGAGGCAAACTGATAGGTAGTTTAACTTGCTGTGAGGGGTGACATCAACTACTAAGTTTCCTTTATTCTCAGACATAAAAGGGTATAACGTTGTTCAAGCAGTTGGTCCACTTTGTTCTATCTACAACTGGTATGAATGTGAAAGATCTGAACTTAGTCGTTTTCCTTAATTCTTAGAGATAAAAAGTATTTAAAGAGAGATTTTTAAAAGTATTAAAGTAGTTGATTCATTTTCTTATATCTGCAACTGGTATGAAGCAAAAAAAAAGTGAGCGATAAACTTTTGTTGATATTTGAGACTTGTTGATATCTTGAATTTGCCAAAAAATGTAAAAGTGAAATGATTTGCAGTAAACAATTAAAAAATTTAACCTTTAGATCCTATATTTCAGTGAGATAACTTAAATTCATTTAAAAATTCTTTGTACACACCAAATGTTCTAAAATGAAATATACAAAGGGGAAAAGGGGAACAGTAGTTTGTTTAAAGAATAAAAGCAGTTTAAAAAAATACCCGGTTTTCCATTTTTGTATAGCTGACTTAGTTCATATAGAGTTTGTATCCCAGGATCGACTTCAGCAAAGGAATCCTGGAGGGTTAGGGAGCAGGAGTGAAGGGGGAGGACACAGTGACAGATGAGGCTTTTGGAAGGAGGAATGGGCCTGCAGTCTTGATGGTGGCCTGGAGTGGAATATCTCCCAGGGAAGGATTTAGGGAGTAACAAGATAGTTGAAGCTATCCTGACTTGATGTTTCACTCAGTGCAAACATCATGAAATGGCTTCAGTTAAGGATGTTCTCACTGCTATGCATGAAAAAGAATTCTCACTTTTCAAAAACTTGCCAGTCCAGGGCTAGTTGCAGGAGGGAAAGAAGTGCCACTGTTTTTTTTTTTCTTGAAGGCAGGGGGTGGGGGGGGAATCTGTTTTCAAAATACAAATATAGAAATCCTGCCAGATAGCTCACTGTGTAAATGTGTGCATCACATACATTTTCAGATAGCCAGCTGGCTGAGAAGAGGAAGTCCCTGAGAAAACTAGGTATTTGGATGCATTGTGAGAAGAGAGCCTTTTATAGGGATGAGAATGCTGGCTGGGGAAGGAAGAATAGGCCAGGAAGGGAGGCATAATCTGTAGAAGGGGGCCTGGCTGCGGAAAAGGGTGAAAACTGGGGAAGGGGTCAGTCTAGGGGGATGAATGGGACGTGGCAGGGGAAAGGGGAACAGGCAGAAGAAGGGGAGACGGCTAGGTAAGGACACCTGTGTGGACTGGGGCACAGGATGAAGAAGGAGGCCAGGCTAGGAAGGGGATCATGGAGTGAGGGCTGCCTATGGAAGGAGGACTTGGCTGGTCAAGGGAAAGAGGCTTAGTTGAGTTAGGAGGCAAAGGATGAGAAAGGAATCCTTGACTGTTCAAGGGGGAAAAGCGTGGGGAATGGCACCTGAGCAGGGAAAGAGATCTGGCTGGGAAAGTAGGCTTAAGCTGGGGAAGAGGGTGAGGCTGGGGAAGGGGCCTGGATGTGGGAAGGGGCCTGTCTTGGAAAAGGGTCACAGACTTGATAGGGTGGCACAAGCTGAGGATGGGAGACTGGCTGGGCTGGGGGAGATTGGGGGGTGAAAATATCCTGGCAGGGAAAGGTGGCCGGCCCGGGGAGGGGCTCTGGCAGGGGAATGGGGCCTGGGAGGGAAGGAGGCACAGGCTAGGAAAGGAACCTGGTGGCGGGAGACGTACGAATGCTGAGACCGACATAGGCTGGGCATGGGATAATAGGTGGGTTGATGGACCTGGCTGGAAGAGGGGCATTAGCAGGTGGAGAGGGCCTGCTAGGGCAGGGATCCTGCCTGGGAACGAAGGCATGTGTCCTGGCTGAGGGGGAGCACGTGGTTGAGGAAAGGGCCCTAGCTGGGGCCACGGGCTAGGGATGGGGAGAAGGTCTGGCTGAGGAGGGGGAATAAGCTAGGGAAGGGCTTTGGTTGAGGAAGAGGTATACCGGTTGAGGAAAGGTACCTTACTGGGAAGGAGGCCCGCCTGGGAAAATGAGCTTAGACTGGGGGAGAGGCTGTTAGGTCCCTGGGTGAAGAGAACCTGGCTGTGGGGAGGAGTCTGGCTGGGAAAGAGTTCTCAGCTGGGGGCATGTGTGTGTGAAGGGGTGCCGGCAGGGAAACATCACATGGTTGGGGAGGAGACTTTACCGGTGATGGAGAGCTGAGAGAGGAGGATGCGTGGCCAGGGAAGGAGGCACTGGCTATGAAAGGCCAGTGAAGGGGGAACTCCTTGGAAAAGTGGTCCAGCTGAAAAGGGAAAAGGCTGGGCACAAGCACCTGGCTGTCAGAAGGAGGCCCTTTCTGGAGAAGGGGTCCCGTGAGGGCAAGGGAACAAAGGGTTGCAAAGGGGCTTTGCCCGGGGAAGGGTAGCCTGGCTAAGGAGGCTGTCAACAGGGTCTCAGGTCGGGGAACAGGCCCTGGCTGGGTGAGGGGCCTGCGAGCAGAAGGGTCCTGCATGGGGAATAAGACAGGCTGGGGTTGAGGCCTGCCTGGGGAGGGGAGGCTGGCAGCATAGGATGGTAAAGAGGCTGGGCTGTGGCCCAGGGTGGGAAAACTTCCAGACAAGTGGCTAGAGGCTGGAGAGTTGGACACAGGCTGGTAAGATGGCTGGTTTAGAAAGGGGGCCAATCCAAAGAAGGAGGCATAGGCTGAGGAAGAGGCTCTGGCTGGGGAAAGGGGCCTGGCCGGGCAAGGGGACATAGGCTGGGGAAGGAAAACCAAGTTGGATCAGGGAGCCTGGGCACGGGCTGGCGGGGGTGGGTGGGTAACAAGCTGGGGCAGGGGCCTGGGTAGGGTTGCTGCAAAAGAGGATACTGGCTGGGAATGTGACTCCGCTGGGGTGAGGGTCTAGGTGGGTATAGGGGAAGCCTGCCTAGGAGGGGAAGGGAACCAGGCTGGGGAGCTAGCCTTGGCCAGGGAAGGGGGCATAGGTAGCTGGGGAGGCAGGTATAAACGGACAAAGAGAGCCCGGCTGAGAAGAGGGCCTGGCTGGCTTCGAAGCACAGGCAGGTTAAGGGTTTCTGATGGGGGAGGGGCTTATCTGCTGGGGCAGGGTGCATAATGTGGGGAAATGGGACTACCTGGGGAAGGCGGCTTGGCTCCAAGGGGGTATAGAAAACGACAAATAACGTACAAGGGAACTCCCATAAGGTTAACAGCTGATTTCTCAGCAGAAACTCTATAAGCAAGAAGGGAGTGGCATGACATATATAAAGTGATGAAAGGGAAGAACCAACAACCAAGATTATTCTACCCAGCAAGGATCTCATTCAGGTTCGACGGAGAAATCGATAAGCCCCACAACTATTAAGGAAAACAATTTTGTAATTTTAATGCTCCCCCAACAGCAATCTTTTGGCCCAGATGTTTTCACTGAAGAATCCCACCAAACACTGAAAGCATTAACTCTGTTACATAATCTCTTCTAGAAAAACAGAAGAGGAAGGAAGACTTCCAAATTCATTTTATGAAGCTAGTATTACCCTAATATCAAAACCGAACAAAACAGTACTGAAAGAGAAACCTACAGGCAAATATCTCTCATGAAGGTAGATTTTTAAATCCCTAATAAAATCTTAGCAAATAGAATTGAGCGACGTATATAAAGAATTGTAAACCATGACCAAATGGGGTTAATTTCAGGGATGCAAGACTGGTTCAATACTTGACAGTACATCAACGTAATCCACCATATTAATAAGCTAAAGAAGAAAAATCACACAAACAATTCAATTGATACAGAAAAAAATATTTGACAAATTCAATACCCATTCATATTACAAAAAAAAAAGTCTCAGAAAAATAGAGAGGGGAATTTCCTCAACTTGATAAAGATCATCTACCAAGAAAACCCAAAAACACCCTGCAGCTAATTCATACTTAATGTTGAAAGATGAAATGCTTTCCCCCAAGACCCAGAACAAAGCGAGCCTGCCCGCCCTCACCACTCTTATTCAATATAGTGCTAGAAGTTATAATCAGTGCAATAAGGCAAAAAAGGGAAATGAAAGGATACAGACTGGAAATATGAAATAAAACTGTCCCTATTCACAGGCAACATGATTCTCTACATAGAAAATTCCAACGAATCTACCAAAAAGAAATAAAATATAAAACACCTAGAAATAGTAAGTCAGTTGAACAAGGTCATAGAATACAAGATGAACATACAAAAGTCAACTGTATTTCTGTATGCTAGCAATGCACATGTGAACACCAAAATTAAAAACACAATACCATTTACAATCACTCAAAGAATGAAATGCTTAAATGTAAATCTAACAAAATATGTGCAGGACATATATGCTGAAAATTATAAAACATTCATGAAAAAAATCAATGAAAATTTAAATAAATGGAGATACATACCCAGGTGTTCATGGATTGGAAAACTCAACGTAGTAAAGATGTCAATTCTCCTCAAATTAATATATGGCTCTAACACAATTCCTATGAAAATCCCAGAAAGATTTGTTTGTAGATATAGACAAGATTATTCTAAAATTTATATGGAAAGACAAAGAATTAGAATAGCTAAAACAATTTTGAAAAAAGAATAAAATTGAAGGAAAGGGTCTACCTATATTCAAGATTTATTCCATAGTAATCAAGACTATGGTGTTGGAGGAGGGATAGACACATTGATCAATGGAAAAGAATAGAGAATCCAGAAATAGACATACACAAATATGCCTAACTGATTTTTGACAAAGATGCGAAACCAATTCAATGGAGGAAGCATAGCATTTCCAGCAAATGATGCTGGAGGAATTGGACCACCACAGGCAAAAGAATGAACCTTGGCTTAAGCCTCAAACTTTACATGAAAATAAACACAAAACAGATCACAGGTTTCAGCTTAAAACGCAAAACTATAAAACTTTTAGTAAAAAAAAAAAAAAAAGGACAAATTCTTTGGTATCTAGAGTTAGACAAAGAGTTCTTGACACCAAAACCATGACTTAGAGAGGAAAAAATGGATAAATTGGACTTCATCGAAATTTAAAACTTTTGCTCTGAGAGACACCAAGAGATGAAAAGACAAGTTACAATGTGGGAGAAAATACTTGCAAAGCACATATCCAACAAAGAACAAGTATCTAGAATATAGAAAGAAGTCTCAAAACTCAGTGGTAAAAAACAGTCCAGTTATAAAATGGGCAAATGACGTAAAGATTTTACCCAAGAGGATACAGCACAGATGGCAAATGGGCACATGAAAAGATGAACATGATTAGCCACCAGGGAAACACAAATTAAAACCACAGTGAGATGTCACTACACATCTATCAGAATGACTAAAAATAAAAAATTATGACAACACCAAATGCTGGTGAGGATGCAGAGAAACTGGATTCCGCATACACTGCTGGTGAGAATGCACAATGGTACAATCACTCTGGAAAATAGCTTCTTAAAAAACTAAACATACACTTATAATATGACCCAGAAATTGCACTCCTGGGCATTTTTTCCCAGAGAAATGAAGCCCTGTGCTCACACAAAAAACCTGTATATGGGTGTTTATAGCAGGGATTGTAACAACCCCAAACTGGAAATAACCCAGAGGTCCTTCAACAGGTGAATGGTTAAATGAACTACAGTACATCCATATCATGGAATACTACTTAGCAATAAAAACGACTGAAGTTTTGATATATGTAAAAACTTGGACAAATGTCCACTTTCCTCCTTTGTAACAAGGAGGAGGTTGTCTCAAGAGCCTTCCCGTTTGGGAGTTCAAGATACAGATGAGCAGAGTGGGGCAGGATGAGAGCATGTTTGAAAGAGCTTAGGGATTTTATTTTACTTTATTTTATTTTATTTTTTAGAACTTTTAGAGATTCAAAATAATCAGAAGGAAGTGGCTTGATGAAGGTCAACTGTCGTGCTTCATGGGAGCCCATTTTGGAAGCTGGGAACCCAGGAGAAGGGGAGTTTAGGGTAGGTGCATTCTGTTGGCACGAGACGAAGTCTGCTCAGCTGTAGTGAACTTTCAGGTTGTTGCTTTCTCACACTGAGATGGGACAGGGTGGATTTGAGGCCTAAACTGAAAGGATTCTGTGTTCCCAGGAACATAAGGAAATACCTTTGTTCTGATACACAAAATTAAGGGTTCAGGGCTTCCCTGGTGGCACAGTGGTTGAGAGTCCGCCTGCCGATGCAGGGGACACGGGTTCGTGCCCCGGTCCGGGAAGATCCCACGTGCCACGGAGCGGCTGGGCCCGTGGGCCATTGCCACTGAGCCTGCGCGTCCGGAGCCTGTGCTCCGCAACGGGGGAGGCCACGACAGTGAGGGGCCCGCGTACCACACACACACACACAAAATTAAGGGTTCATCAGTCAAGGCAGCTAAAGAACTGGAGAGAGCCACATTACCTCCTGAACACTGGGAACAATGACAAGTCCAGTGTCAGAGCACATTCAGCTGGTGTAACAGTATTTGTCATGTGATTCTCAAGCAGGACCAGTGTCTGCATTGTGTTCAGGCTAGGAAGTGAAGTACGCAGTTCAGAGTCCACGAAAACCTCCACAAGCTCAGTTGCTGCACATAACGCACAAAGGTGGGATTTTACATCCGGGACAGGAACCCCGCTGAAACCGGAAGCACGTATTGCCACGTGGTCTAATGGGAGCATAGGTAGGGTCTCCCAACAGCCAATCCTAGTGCCAGGAGTGTTTAGGAGGCGTAGCCGCGGAGAGACAGCGGCCAATGGCAGAGAGGTCCGTTAATAGAGTGAGGGCAACGGCGGGTGAGGGGAACAGAGTACAGCCGCCAGGGGAGGCTGAGGAGCTCTAGGCAGTTCGGTGGTCAGACTGTTCACGTGAAGTGTAGCGGTACTTCAGCCACCAAACTTCGATTCTCGCCCGCCCTTAAACATCATGGGAGATTCACAGAGTGAGCATCAGCGGATGTTACGACGCCACAGCCGCGAGAAGACAGAGCTGCAGGCCCACATTCAGGGCATGAAGAGCTCGATCCCCAAGAGCGACAAGCAGAGAAGAAAGCAGTTGCTCCTCGATGTGGCTCGCCTCGAGGCCGAGATGGAGCAGAAGCACCAGCAGGAGCTGGAGAAGTTCCAGGAGAGTTTCCCTGATCACAGCAGCCTCGATTCTGTCACTGAAGATCTGGCCAAGCTGGATCTCGAGAACAAGCCTCCTCACCTCTGGAGGGCACAGAGAAAGCACAAAAGAAAGGAGGCCTTCAATAGAGAAAGCCAGGATTGGATGGACAAGGCTGAGAGGGAGCATCTGGCCAGCTTGCGCCATGACGAGGAAATGAAGCTCGGCGCCATCCTGCGGGCCAAGCATCTGGAGGTGAAGGATATCCCGGCCGACGACCACTGCATGTACCGCGCCATCCAAGACCAGCTGGTGTTCTCCGTGACCGTGGGGAGCCTGCGGAGGCGCACCGCCGAGTACATGCGGCAGCATGTCGACGACTTCCTGCCCTTCTTCAGCAACCCCGAAACCGGCGACGCCTGCAGCCGCGACGACTTCTTGAGCTACTGCGACGACATCGTGTTCAGCGCGTCGTGTGGAAGCCAGCTCGAGCTGAGGGCCCTGTCGCACGTCCTGCAGACCCCCATCGAGGTGATCCAGGCCAACTCGCCCGCCGTCGTCATCGGAGAGGAGTACACCAAGAAGCCGCTCACCCTGGTCTGCAAGCAGTACTCCTACAGCAGCGCGGAGCACTACAACTCGGTGAAGCCACTCGACACCGGCTCCGGCGGGAGCGTGGCCCGGCGTCTCATCTAGGCCCGCTGCCGCCATCGCCGTGGCGGCCGCCGTTGGAGCCGAATCTGCCGCCGCCGCGTCTCCTCAGCAGGCTCCGCTTTTTTCCTTCGGTTTTCTCAAGGTTTTGTTTATTCATTTTACTTAGAGCTCACCCCTCTCTCCTCCCCCGCCCCCCCTTCTTCCTCCCTCGCTCTTCTATCCTCCTCGATCGTCCCTGGGTTGCTTCTTTCACGGGGTAGGGGGACCGGAGGCCGGTGACCAGGAAGAGATCTGTACCGTCCTACCCTAGCGGAGTGAGTTTGCCAAGTTCTCACCTTTCTTGCCCTGAAGGGTCTCTGCGCCCCACCCATGAGAACTGGTCACGTTGCAAGTAACTTTGGGGTTCAAAAAATGGCAACTTGGTTTGATGCGTTCTTCACTTGGGGAAAAAAATCAGTTTAGCTCAGAATCTTCCGGTTGCCCCGTGAATGTATTCATTACTTAAAGTTGGAGTTGATGTGAATGAAATGATTTGGGAATGCCTTTTGCTTAGTTCTTTGGGGAAAAAAATGTATCGTGGGCTGTTTGGGGGTTTTGCTTTCCACTTCAACTGGGCTACTCAGGAGACGTCTCAAGTTACAAACAAGACCTCCTCTAGTTTTTTTTTTTTTTTGGCTGCACTGGGTCTTCCTTGCAGTGTGGGGGCTCTAGGCGCGCGGGTTTCAGTAGTTATGGTGTGTGGGCTTAGTAGTTGTGGCTTGCAGGCTCCAGAGCGCAGGCTGAGTAGCTGTGGCTCACAGGCTTAGTTGCTCCGCGGCATGTGGGGTGGGGTCTTCGCTGACCAGGGCTCGAACCTGTGTCCCCGGGATTCTTAACCACTGAGCCACCAGGGAAGCCCTAGTATTTTATTTTGTTTTTTCATAAAACCTTGTATAGTTGCAAATTAATTACAGTTGTTTAGATGTTTCCTGAATTCTAAATAATGTTTGTTAACTTTAGAAGTTAAATGTAAGTGTTAAATGTAGAAAGTAGATTTACCTAAACTGATAGGCTAGATAAGGCTTGCTCTAAGATGTGAAAGATCTCAATTTAATTTCCTTTATTAAATATAAGAAAGGACATGACTTTATTCAAGTAGTTGATTCATTTCATTATATCTGCAATTGATGTGAACTAAGAAGAGGCAAACTGATAGGTAGTTTAACTTGCTGTGAGGGGTGACATCAACTACTAAGTTTCCTTTATTCTCAGACATAAAAGGGTATAACGTTGTTCAAGCAGTTGGTCCACTTTGTTCTATCTACAACTGGTATGAATGTGAAAGATCTGAACTTAGTCGTTTTCCTTAATTCTTAGAGATAAAAAGTATTTAAAGAGAGATTTTTAAAAGTATTAAAGTAGTTGATTCATTTTCTTATATCTGCAACTGGTATGAAGCAAAAAAAAAGTGAGCGATAAACTTTTGTTGATATTTGAGACTTGTTGATATCTTGAATTTGCCAAAAAATGTAAAAGTGAAATGATTTGCAGTAAACAATTAAAAAATTTAACCTTTAGATCCTATATTTCAGTGAGATAACTTAAATTCATTTAAAAATTCTTTGTACACACCAAATGTTCTAAAATGAAATATACAAAGGGGAAAAGGGGAACAGTAGTTTGTTTAAAGAATAAAAGCAGTTTAAAAAAATACCCGGTTTTCCATTTTTGTATAGCTGACTTAGTTCATATAGAGTTTGTATCCCAGGATCGACTTCAGCAAAGGAATCCTGGAGGGTTAGGGAGCAGGAGTGAAGGGGGAGGACACAGTGACAGATGAGGCTTTTGGAAGGAGGAATGGGCCTGCAGTCTTGATGGTGGCCTGGAGTGGAATATCTCCCAGGGAAGGATTTAGGGAGTAACAAGATAGTTGAAGCTATCCTGACTTGATGTTTCACTCAGTGCAAACATCATGAAATGGCTTCAGTTAAGGATGTTCTCACTGCTATGCATGAAAAAGAATTCTCACTTTTCAAAAACTTGCCAGTCCAGGGCTAGTTGCAGGAGGGAAAGAAGTGCCACTGTTTTTTTTTTTCTTGAAGGCAGGGGGTGGGGGGGGAATCTGTTTTCAAAATACAAATATAGAAATCCTGCCAGATAGCTCACTGTGTAAATGTGTGCATCACATACATTTTCAGATAGCCAGCTGGCTGAGAAGAGGAAGTCCCTGAGAAAACTAGGTATTTGGATGCATTGTGAGAAGAGAGCCTTTTATAGGGATGAGAATGCTGGCTGGGGAAGGAAGAATAGGCCAGGAAGGGAGGCATAATCTGTAGAAGGGGGCCTGGCTGCGGAAAAGGGTGAAAACTGGGGAAGGGGTCAGTCTAGGGGGATGAATGGGACGTGGCAGGGGAAAGGGGAACAGGCAGAAGAAGGGGAGACGGCTAGGTAAGGACACCTGTGTGGACTGGGGCACAGGATGAAGAAGGAGGCCAGGCTAGGAAGGGGATCATGGAGTGAGGGCTGCCTATGGAAGGAGGACTTGGCTGGTCAAGGGAAAGAGGCTTAGTTGAGTTAGGAGGCAAAGGATGAGAAAGGAATCCTTGACTGTTCAAGGGGGAAAAGCGTGGGGAATGGCACCTGAGCAGGGAAAGAGATCTGGCTGGGAAAGTAGGCTTAAGCTGGGGAAGAGGGTGAGGCTGGGGAAGGGGCCTGGATGTGGGAAGGGGCCTGTCTTGGAAAAGGGTCACAGACTTGATAGGGTGGCACAAGCTGAGGATGGGAGACTGGCTGGGCTGGGGGAGATTGGGGGGTGAAAATATCCTGGCAGGGAAAGGTGGCCGGCCCGGGGAGGGGCTCTGGCAGGGGAATGGGGCCTGGGAGGGAAGGAGGCACAGGCTAGGAAAGGAACCTGGTGGCGGGAGACGTACGAATGCTGAGACCGACATAGGCTGGGCATGGGATAATAGGTGGGTTGATGGACCTGGCTGGAAGAGGGGCATTAGCAGGTGGAGAGGGCCTGCTAGGGCAGGGATCCTGCCTGGGAACGAAGGCATGTGTCCTGGCTGAGGGGGAGCACGTGGTTGAGGAAAGGGCCCTAGCTGGGGCCACGGGCTAGGGATGGGGAGAAGGTCTGGCTGAGGAGGGGGAATAAGCTAGGGAAGGGCTTTGGTTGAGGAAGAGGTATACCGGTTGAGGAAAGGTACCTTACTGGGAAGGAGGCCCGCCTGGGAAAATGAGCTTAGACTGGGGGAGAGGCTGTTAGGTCCCTGGGTGAAGAGAACCTGGCTGTGGGGAGGAGTCTGGCTGGGAAAGAGTTCTCAGCTGGGGGCATGTGTGTGTGAAGGGGTGCCGGCAGGGAAACATCACATGGTTGGGGAGGAGACTTTACCGGTGATGGAGAGCTGAGAGAGGAGGATGCGTGGCCAGGGAAGGAGGCACTGGCTATGAAAGGCCAGTGAAGGGGGAACTCCTTGGAAAAGTGGTCCAGCTGAAAAGGGAAAAGGCTGGGCACAAGCACCTGGCTGTCAGAAGGAGGCCCTTTCTGGAGAAGGGGTCCCGTGAGGGCAAGGGAACAAAGGGTTGCAAAGGGGCTTTGCCCGGGGAAGGGTAGCCTGGCTAAGGAGGCTGTCAACAGGGTCTCAGGTCGGGGAACAGGCCCTGGCTGGGTGAGGGGCCTGCGAGCAGAAGGGTCCTGCATGGGGAATAAGACAGGCTGGGGTTGAGGCCTGCCTGGGGAGGGGAGGCTGGCAGCATAGGATGGTAAAGAGGCTGGGCTGTGGCCCAGGGTGGGAAAACTTCCAGACAAGTGGCTAGAGGCTGGAGAGTTGGACACAGGCTGGTAAGATGGCTGGTTTAGAAAGGGGGCCAATCCAAAGAAGGAGGCATAGGCTGAGGAAGAGGCTCTGGCTGGGGAAAGGGGCCTGGCCGGGCAAGGGGACATAGGCTGGGGAAGGAAAACCAAGTTGGATCAGGGAGCCTGGGCACGGGCTGGCGGGGGTGGGTGGGTAACAAGCTGGGGCAGGGGCCTGGGTAGGGTTGCTGCAAAAGAGGATACTGGCTGGGAATGTGACTCCGCTGGGGTGAGGGTCTAGGTGGGTATAGGGGAAGCCTGCCTAGGAGGGGAAGGGAACCAGGCTGGGGAGCTAGCCTTGGCCAGGGAAGGGGGCATAGGTAGCTGGGGAGGCAGGTATAAACGGACAAAGAGAGCCCGGCTGAGAAGAGGGCCTGGCTGGCTTCGAAGCACAGGCAGGTTAAGGGTTTCTGATGGGGGAGGGGCTTATCTGCTGGGGCAGGGTGCATAATGTGGGGAAATGGGACTACCTGGGGAAGGCGGCTTGGCTCCAAGGGGGTATAGAAAACGACAAATAACGTACAAGGGAACTCCCATAAGGTTAACAGCTGATTTCTCAGCAGAAACTCTATAAGCAAGAAGGGAGTGGCATGACATATATAAAGTGATGAAAGGGAAGAACCAACAACCAAGATTATTCTACCCAGCAAGGATCTCATTCAGGTTCGACGGAGAAATCGATAAGCCCCACAACTATTAAGGAAAACAATTTTGTAATTTTAATGCTCCCCCAACAGCAATCTTTTGGCCCAGATGTTTTCACTGAAGAATCCCACCAAACACTGAAAGCATTAACTCTGTTACATAATCTCTTCTAGAAAAACAGAAGAGGAAGGAAGACTTCCAAATTCATTTTATGAAGCTAGTATTACCCTAATATCAAAACCGAACAAAACAGTACTGAAAGAGAAACCTACAGGCAAATATCTCTCATGAAGGTAGATTTTTAAATCCCTAATAAAATCTTAGCAAATAGAATTGAGCGACGTATATAAAGAATTGTAAACCATGACCAAATGGGGTTAATTTCAGGGATGCAAGACTGGTTCAATACTTGACAGTACATCAACGTAATCCACCATATTAATAAGCTAAAGAAGAAAAATCACACAAACAATTCAATTGATACAGAAAAAAATATTTGACAAATTCAATACCCATTCATATTACAAAAAAAAAAGTCTCAGAAAAATAGAGAGGGGAATTTCCTCAACTTGATAAAGATCATCTACCAAGAAAACCCAAAAACACCCTGCAGCTAATTCATACTTAATGTTGAAAGATGAAATGCTTTCCCCCAAGACCCAGAACAAAGCGAGCCTGCCCGCCCTCACCACTCTTATTCAATATAGTGCTAGAAGTTATAATCAGTGCAATAAGGCAAAAAAGGGAAATGAAAGGATACAGACTGGAAATATGAAATAAAACTGTCCCTATTCACAGGCAACATGATTCTCTACATAGAAAATTCCAACGAATCTACCAAAAAGAAATAAAATATAAAACACCTAGAAATAGTAAGTCAGTTGAACAAGGTCATAGAATACAAGATGAACATACAAAAGTCAACTGTATTTCTGTATGCTAGCAATGCACATGTGAACACCAAAATTAAAAACACAATACCATTTACAATCACTCAAAGAATGAAATGCTTAAATGTAAATCTAACAAAATATGTGCAGGACATATATGCTGAAAATTATAAAACATTCATGAAAAAAATCAATGAAAATTTAAATAAATGGAGATACATACCCAGGTGTTCATGGATTGGAAAACTCAACGTAGTAAAGATGTCAATTCTCCTCAAATTAATATATGGCTCTAACACAATTCCTATGAAAATCCCAGAAAGATTTGTTTGTAGATATAGACAAGATTATTCTAAAATTTATATGGAAAGACAAAGAATTAGAATAGCTAAAACAATTTTGAAAAAAGAATAAAATTGAAGGAAAGGGTCTACCTATATTCAAGATTTATTCCATAGTAATCAAGACTATGGTGTTGGAGGAGGGATAGACACATTGATCAATGGAAAAGAATAGAGAATCCAGAAATAGACATACACAAATATGCCTAACTGATTTTTGACAAAGATGCGAAACCAATTCAATGGAGGAAGCATAGCATTTCCAGCAAATGATGCTGGAGGAATTGGACCACCACAGGCAAAAGAATGAACCTTGGCTTAAGCCTCAAACTTTACATGAAAATAAACACAAAACAGATCACAGGTTTCAGCTTAAAACGCAAAACTATAAAACTTTTAGTAAAAAAAAAAAAAAAAGGACAAATTCTTTGGTATCTAGAGTTAGACAAAGAGTTCTTGACACCAAAACCATGACTTAGAGAGGAAAAAATGGATAAATTGGACTTCATCGAAATTTAAAACTTTTGCTCTGAGAGACACCAAGAGATGAAAAGACAAGTTACAATGTGGGAGAAAATACTTGCAAAGCACATATCCAACAAAGAACAAGTATCTAGAATATAGAAAGAAGTCTCAAAACTCAGTGGTAAAAAACAGTCCAGTTATAAAATGGGCAAATGACGTAAAGATTTTACCCAAGAGGATACAGCACAGATGGCAAATGGGCACATGAAAAGATGAACATGATTAGCCACCAGGGAAACACAAATTAAAACCACAGTGAGATGTCACTACACATCTATCAGAATGACTAAAAATAAAAAATTATGACAACACCAAATGCTGGTGAGGATGCAGAGAAACTGGATTCCGCATACACTGCTGGTGAGAATGCACAATGGTACAATCACTCTGGAAAATAGCTTCTTAAAAAACTAAACATACACTTATAATATGACCCAGAAATTGCACTCCTGGGCATTTTTTCCCAGAGAAATGAAGCCCTGTGCTCACACAAAAAACCTGTATATGGGTGTTTATAGCAGGGATTGTAACAACCCCAAACTGGAAATAACCCAGAGGTCCTTCAACAGGTGAATGGTTAAATGAACTACAGTACATCCATATCATGGAATACTACTTAGCAATAAAAACGACTGAAGTTTTGATATATGTAAAAACTTGGACAAATGTCCACTTTCCTCCTTTGTAACAAGGAGGAGGTTGTCTCAAGAGCCTTCCCGTTTGGGAGTTCAAGATACAGATGAGCAGAGTGGGGCAGGATGAGAGCATGTTTGAAAGAGCTTAGGGATTTTATTTTACTTTATTTTATTTTATTTTTTAGAACTTTTAGAGATTCAAAATAATCAGAAGGAAGTGGCTTGATGAAGGTCAACTGCCGTGCTTCATGGGAGCCCATTTTGGAAGCTGGGAACCCAGGAGAAGGGGAGTTTAGGGTAGGTGCATTCTGTTGGCACGAGACGAAGTCTGCTCAGCTGTAGTGAACTTTCAGGTTGTTGCTTTCTCACACTGAGATGGGACAGGGTGGATTTGAGGCCTAAACTGAAAGGATTCTGTGTTCCCAGGAACATAAGGAAATATCTTTGTTCTGATACACAAAATTAAGGGTTCAGGGCTTCCCTGGTGGCACAGTGGTTGAGAGTCCGCCTGCCGATGCAGGGGACACGGGTTCGTGCCCCGGTCCGGGAAGATCCCACGTGCCGCAGAGCGGCTGGGCCCGTGGGCCATTGCCACTGAGCCTGCGCGTCCGGAGCCTGTGCTCCGCAACGGGGGAGGCCACGACAGTGAGGGGCCCGCGTACCACACACACACACAAAAAATTAAGGGTTCATCAGTCAAGGCAGCTAAAGAACTGGAGAGAGCCACATTACCTCCTGAACACTGGGAACAATGACAAGTCCAGTGTCAGAGCACATTCAGCTGGTGTAACAGTATTTGTCATGTGATTCTCAAGCAGGACCAGTGTCTGCATTGTGTTCAGGCTAGGAAGTGAAGTACACAGCTCAGAGTCCACGAAAACCTCCACAAGCTCAGTTGCTGCACGTAAGGCACAAAGGCGGGATTTTACATCCGGGACAGGAACCCCGCTAAAACCGGAAGCACGTATTGCCACGTGGTCTAATGGGAGCATAGGTAGGGTCTCCCAACAGCCAATCCTAGTGCCAGGAGTGTTTAGGAGGCGTAGCCGCGGAGAGACAGCGGCCAATGGCAGAGAGGTCCGTTAATAGAGTGAGGGCAACGGCGGGTGAGGGGAACAGAGTACAGCCGCCAGGGGAGGCTGAGGAGCTCTAGGCAGTTCGGTGGTCAGACTGTTCACGTGAAGTGTAGCGGTACTTCAGCCACCAAACTTCGATTCTCGCCCGCCCTTAAACATCATGGGAGATTCACAGAGTGAGCATCAGCGGATGTTACGACGCCACAGCCGCGAGAAGACAGAGCTGCAGGCCCACATTCAGGGCATGAAGAGCTCGATCCCCAAGAGCGACAAGCAGAGAAGAAAGCAGTTGCTCCTCGATGTGGCTCGCCTCGAGGCCGAGATGGAGCAGAAGCACCAGCAGGAGCTGGAGAAGTTCCAGGAGAGTTTCCCTGATCACAGCAGCCTCGATTCTGTCACTGAAGATCTGGCCAAGCTGGATCTCGAGAACAAGCCTCCTCACCTCTGGAGGGCACAGAGAAAGCACAAAAGAAAGGAGGCCTTCAATAGAGAAAGCCAGGATTGGATGGACAAGGCTGAGAGGGAGCATCTGGCCAGCTTGCGCCATGACGAGGAAATGAAGCTCGGCGCCATCCTGCGGGCCAAGCATCTGGAGGTGAAGGATATCCCGGCCGACGACCACTGCATGTACCGCGCCATCCAAGACCAGCTGGTGTTCTCCGTGACCGTGGGGAGCCTGCGGAGGCGCACCGCCGAGTACATGCGGCAGCATGTCGACGACTTCCTGCCCTTCTTCAGCAACCCCGAAACCGGCGACGCCTGCAGCCGCGACGACTTCTTGAGCTACTGCGACGACATCGTGTTCAGCGCGTCGTGTGGAAGCCAGCTCGAGCTGAGGGCCCTGTCGCACGTCCTGCAGACCCCCATCGAGGTGATCCAGGCCAACTCGCCCGCCGTCGTCATCGGAGAGGAGTACACCAAGAAGCCGCTCACCCTGGTCTGCAAGCAGTACTCCTACAGCAGCGCGGAGCACTACAACTCGGTGAAGCCACTCGACACCGGCTCCGGCGGGAGCGTGGCCCGGCGTCTCATCTAGGCCCGCTGCCGCCATCGCCGTGGCGGCCGCCGTTGGAGCCGAATCTGCCGCCGCCGCGGCTCCTCAGCAGGCTCCGCTTTTTTCCTTCGGTTTTCTCAAGGTTTTGTTTATTCATTTTACTTAGAGCTCACCCCTCTCTCCTCCCCCGCCCCCCCTTCTTCCTCCCTCGCTCTTCTATCCTCCTCGATCGTCCCTGGGTTGCTTCTTTCACGGGGTAGGGGGACCGGAGGCCGGTGACCAGGAAGAGATCTGTACCGTCCTACCCTAGCGGAGTGAGTTTGCCAAGTTCTCACCTTTCTTGCCCTGAAGGGTCTCTGCGCCCCACCCATGAGAACTGGTCACGTTGCAAGTAACTTTGGGGTTCAAAAAATGGCAACTTGGTTTGATGCGTTCTTCACTTGGGGAAAAAACTCAGTTTAGCTCAGAATCTTCCGGTTGCCCCGTGAATGTATTCATTACTTAAAGTTGGAGTTGATGTGAATGAAATGATTTGGGAATGCCTTTTGCTTAGTTCTTTGGGGAAAAAAATGTATCGTGGGCTGTTTGGGGGTTTTGCTTTCCACTTCAACTGGGCTACTCAGGAGACGTCTCAAGTTACAAACAAGACCTCCTCTAGTTTTTTTTTTTTTTGGCTGCACTGGGTCTTCCTTGCAGTGTGGGGGCTCTAGGCGCGCGGGTTTCAGTAGTTATGGTGTGTGGGCTTAGTAGTTGTGGCTTGCAGGCTCCAGAGCGCAGGCTGAGTAGCTGTGGCTCACAGGCTTAGTTGCTCCGCGGCATGTGGGGTGGGGTCTTCGCTGACCAGGGCTCGAACCTGTGTCCCCGGGATTCTTAACCACTGAGCCACCAGGGAAGCCCTAGTATTTTATTTTGTTTTTTCATAAAACCTTGTATAGTTGCAAATTAATTACAGTTGTTTAGATGTTTCCTGAATTCTAAATAATGTTTGTTAACTTTAGAAGTTAAATGTAAGTGTTAAATGTAGAAAGTAGATTTACCTAAACTGATAGGCTAGATAAGGCTTGCTCTAAGATGTGAAAGATCTCAATTTAATTTCCTTTATTAAATATAAGAAAGGACATGACTTTATTCAAGTAGTTGATTCATTTCATTATATCTGCAATTGATGTGAACTAAGAAGAGGCAAACTGATAGGTAGTTTAACTTGCTGTGAGGGGTGACATCAACTACTAAGTTTCCTTTATTCTCAGACATAAAAGGGTATAACGTTGTTCAAGCAGTTGGTCCACTTTGTTCTATCTACAACTGGTATGAATGTGAAAGATCTGAACTTAGTCGTTTTCCTTAATTCTTAGAGATAAAAAGTATTTAAAGAGAGATTTTTAAAAGTATTAAAGTAGTTGATTCATTTTCTTATATCTGCAACTGGTATGAAGCAAAAAAAAAGTGAGCGATAAACTTTTGTTGATATTTGAGACTTGTTGATATCTTGAATTTGCCAAAAAATGTAAAAGTGAAATGATTTGCAGTAAACAATTAAAAAATTTAACCTTTAGATCCTATATTTCAGTGAGATAACTTAAATTCATTTAAAAATTCTTTGTACACACCAAATATTCTAAAATGAAATATACAAAGGGGAAAAGGGGAACAGTAGTTTGTTTAAAGAATAAAAGCAGTTTAAAAAAATACCCGGTTTTCCATTTTTGTATAGCTGACTTAGTTCATATAGAGTTTGTATCCCAGGATCGACTTCAGCAAAGGAATCCTGGAGGGTTAGGGAGCAGGAGTGAAGGGGGAGGACACAGTGACAGATGAGGCTTTTGGAAGGAGGAATGGGCCTGCAGTCTTGATGGTGGCCTGGAGTGGAATATCTCCCAGGGAAGGATTTAGGGAGTAACAAGATAGTTGAAGCTATCCTGACTTGATGTTTCACTCAGTGCAAACATCATGAAATGGCTTCAGTTAAGGATGTTCTCACTGCTATGCATGAAAAAGAATTCTCACTTTCAAAAACTTGCCAGTCCAGGGCTAGTTGCAGGAGGGAAAGAAGTGCCACTGTTTTTTTTTTTTCTTGAAGGCAGGGGGTGCGGGGGGGGAATCTGTTTTCAAAATACAAATATAGAAATCCTGCCAGATAGCTCACTGTGTAAATGTGTGCATCACATACATTTTCAGATAGCCAGCTGGCTGAGAAGAGGAAGTCCCTGAGAAAACTAGGTATTTGGATGCATTGTGAGAAGAGAGCCTTTTATAGGGATGAGAATGCTGGCTGGGGAAGGAAGAATAGGCCAGGAAGGGAGGCATAATCTGTAGAAGGGGGCCTGGCTGGGAAAAAGGGTGAAAATTGGGGAAGGGGTCAGTCTAGGGGGATGAATGGGACGTGGCAGGGGAAAGGGGAACAGGCAGAAGAAGGGGAGATGGCTAGGTAAGGACACCTTGTGGACTGGGGCACAGGGTGAAGAAGGAGGCCAGGCTAGGAAGGAGATAATGGAGAGAGGGCTGCCTATGGAAGGAGGACTTGGCTGGTCAAGGGAAAGAGGCTTAGTTGAGTTAGGAGGCAAAGGATGAGAAAGGAATCCTTGACTGTTCAAGGGGGAAAAGCCTGGGGAATGGCACCTGAGCAGGGAAAGAGATCTGGCTGGGAAAGTAGGCTTAAGCTGGGGAAGAGGGTGAGGCTGGGGAAGGGGCCCGGATGTGGGAAGGGGCCTGTCTTGGAAAAGGTGCACAGACTTGATAGGGTGGCACAAGCTGAGGATGGGAGACTGGCTGGGCTGGGGCAGATTGGGGGGTGAAAATATCCTGGCAGGGAAAGGTGGCCTGCCCGGGGAGGGGCTCTGGCAGGGGAATGGGGCCTGGGAGGGAGGCACAGGCTAGGAAAGGAACCTGGTGGCGGGAGACGTACGAATGCTGAGACCGACATAGGCTGGGCATGGGATAATAGGTGGGTTGATGGACCTGGCTGGAAGAGGGGCATTAGCAGGTGGAGAGGGCCTGCTAGGGCAGGGATCCTGCCTGGGAACGAAGGCGTGTGTCCTGGCTGAGGGAGGGCACATGGTTGAGGAAAGGGACCTAGCTGGGGCCACAGGCTAGGGATGGGGAGAAGGTCTGGCTGAGGAGGGGGAATAAGCTAGGGAAGGGGTTTGGTTGAGGAAGAGGTATACCGGTTGAGGAAAGGTACCTTACTGGGAAGGAGGCCCGCCTGGGAAAATGAGCTTAGACTGGGGGAGAGGCTGTTAGGTCCCTGGGTGAAGAGAACCTGGCTGTGGGGAGGAGTCTGGCTGGGAAAGAGTTCTCAGCTGGGGGCATGTGTGTGTGAAGGGGTGCCGGCAGGGAAACATCACATGGTTGGGGAGGAGACTTTACCGGTGATGGAGAGCTGAGAGAGGAGGATGCGTGGCCAGGGAAGGAGGCACTGGCTATGAAAGGCCAGTGAAGGGGGAACTCCTTGGAAAAGTGGTCCAGCTGAAAAGGGAAAAGGCTGGGCACAAGCACTTGGCTGTCAGAAGGAGGCCCTTTCTGGAGAAGGGGTCCCGTGAGGGCAAGGGAACAAAGGGTTGCAAAGGGGCTTTGCCCGGGGAAGGGTAGCCTGGCTAAGGAGGCTGTCAACAGGGTCTCAGGTCGGGGAACAGGCCCTGGCTGGGTGAGGGGCCTGCGAGCAGAAGGGTCCTGCATGGGGAATAAGACAGGCTGGGGTTGAGGCCTGCCTGGGGAGGGGAGGCTGACAGCATAGGATGGTAAAGAGGCTGGGCTGTGGCCCAGGGTGAGAAAACTTCCAGACAAGTGGCTAGAGGCTGGAGAGTTGGACACAGGCTGGTAAGATGGCTGGTTTAGAAAGGGGGCCAATCCAAAGAAGGAGGCATAGGCTGAGGAAGAGGCTCTGGCTGGGGAAAGGGGCCTGGCCGGGCAAGGGGACATAGGCTGGGGAAGGAAAACCAAGTTGGGTCAGGGAGCCTGGGCACGGGCTGGCGGGGGTGGGTGGGTAACAAGCTGGGGCAGGGGCCTGGGTAGGGTTGCTGCAAAAGAGGATACTGGCTGGGAATGTGACTCCGCTGGGGTGAGGGTCTAGGTGGGTATAGGGGAAGCCTGCCTAGGAGGGGAAGGGAACCAGGCTGGGGAGCTAGCCTTGGCCAGGGAAGGGGGCATAGGTAGCTGGGGAGGCAGGTATAAACGGACAAAGAGAGCCCGGCTGAGAAGAGGGCCTGCCTGGCTTCAAAGCACAGGCAGGTTAAGGGCTTCTGATGGGGGATGGGCTTATCTGCTGGGGCAGGGTGTGTAATGTGGGGAAATGGGACTACCTGGGGAAGGGGGCTTGGCTCCAAGGGGGTATAGAAAACGACAAATAACGTACAAGGGAACTCCCATAAGGTTAACAGCTGATTTCTCAGCAGAAACTCTATAAGCAAGAAGGGAGTGGCATGACATATATAAAGTGATGAAAGGGAAGAACCAACAACCAAGATTATTCTACCCAGCAAGGATCTCATTCAGGTTCGATGGAGAAATCGATTAGCCCCACAACTATTAAGGAAAACAATTTTGTAATTTTAATGCTCCCCCAACAGCAATCTTTTGGCCCAGATGTTTTCACTGAAGAATCCCACCAAACACTGAAAGAATTAACTCTGTTACATAATCTCTTCTAGAAAAACAGAAGAGGAAGGAAGACTTCCAAATTCATTTTATGAAGCTAGTATTACCCTAATATCAAAACCGAACAAAACAGCACTGAAAGAGAAACCTACAGGCAAATATCTCTCATGAAGGTAGATTTTTAAATCCCTAATAAAATCTTAGCAAATAGAATTGAGCGACGTATATAAAGAATTGTAAACCATGACCAAATGGGGTTAATTTCAGGGATGCAAGACTGGTTCAATACTTGACAGTACATCAACGTAATCCACCATATTAATAAGCTAAAGAAGAAAAATCACACAAACAATTCAATTGATACAGAAAAAAATATTTGACAAATTCAATACCCATTCATATTACAAAAAAAAAAGTCTCAGAAAAATAGAGAGGGAAATTTCCTCAACTTGATAAAGATCATCTACCAAGAAACCCCAAAAAACCCTGCAGCTAATTCATACTTAATGTTGAAAGATGAAATGCTTTCCCCCAAGACCCAGAACAAAGCGAGCCTGCCCGCCCTCACCACTCTTATTCAATATAGTGCTAGAAGTTATAATCAGTGCAATAAGGCAAAAAAGGGAAATGAAAGGATACAGACTGGAAATATGAAATAAAACTGTCCCTATTCACAGGCAACATGATTCTCTACATAGAAAATTCCAACGAATCTACCAAAAAGAAATAAAATATAAAACACCTAGAAATAGTAAGTCAGTTGAACAAGGTCATAGAATACAAGATGAACATACAAAAGTCAACTGTATTTCTGTATGCTAGCAATGCACATGTGAACACCAAAATTAAAAACACAATACCATTTACAATCACTCAGAGAATGAAATGCTTAAATGTAAATCTAACAAAATATGTGCAGGACATATATGCTGAAAATTATAAAACATTCATGAAAAAAATCAATGAAAATTTAAATAAATGGAGATACATACCCAGGTGTTCATGGATTGGAAAACTCAACGTAGTAAAGATGTCAATTCTCCTCAAATTAATATATGGCTCTAACACAATTCCTATGAAAATCCCAGAAAGATTTGTTTGTAGATATAGACAAGATTATTCTAAAATTTATATGGAAAGACAAAGAATTAGAATAGCTAAAACAATTTTGAAAAAAGAATAAAATTGAAGGAAAGGGTCTACCTATATTCAAGATTTATTCCATAGTAATCAAGACTATGGTGTTGGAGGAGGGATAGACACATTGATCAATGGGAAAGAATAGAGAATCCAGAAATAGACATACACAAACATGCCTAACTGATTTTTGACAAAGATGCGAAACCAATTCAATGGAGGAAGCATAGCATTTCCAGCAAATGATGCTGGAGGAATTGGACCACCACAGGCAAAAGAATGAACCTTGGCTTAAGCCTCAAACTTTACATGAAAATAAACACAAAACAGATCACAGGTTTCAACTTAAAACGCAAAACTATAAAACTTTTAGTAAAAAAAAAAAAGGACAAATTCTTTGGTATCTAGAGATAGACAAAGAGTTCTTGACACCAAAACCATGACTTAGAGAGGAAAAAATGGATAAATTGGACTTCATCGAAATTTAAAACTTTTGCTCTGAGAGACACCAAGAGATGAAAAGACAAGTTACAATGTGGGAGAAAATACTTGCAAAGCACATATCCAACAAAGAACAAGTATCTAGAATATAGAAAGAAGTCTCAAAACTCAGTGGTAAAAAACAGTCCAGTTATAAAATGGGCAAATGACGTAAAGATTTTACCCAAGAGGATACAGCACAGATGGCAAATGGGCACATGAAAAGATGAACATGATTAGCCACCAGGGAAACACAAATTAAAACCACAGTGAGATGTCACTACACATCTATCAGAATGACTAAAAATAAAAAATTATGACAACACCAAATGCTGGTGAGGATGCAGAGAAACTGGATTCCGCATACACTGCTGGTGAGAATGCACAATGGTACAATCACTCTGGAAAATAGCTTCTTAAAAAACTAAACATACACTTATAATATGACCCAGAAATTGCACTCCTGGGCATTTTTTCCCAGAGAAATGAAGCCCTGTGCTCACACAAAAAACCTGTATATGGGTGTTTATAGCAGGGATTGTAACAACCCCAAACTGGAAATAACCCAGAGGTCCTTCAACAGGTGAATGGTTAAATGAACTACAGTACATCCATATCATGGAATACTACTTAGCAATAAAAACGACTGAAGTTTTGATATATGTAAAAACTTGGACAAATGTCCACTTTCCTCCTTTGTAACAAGGAGGAGGTTGTCTCAAGAGCCTTCCCGTTTGGGAGTTCAAGATACAGATGAGCAGAGTGGGGCAGGATGAGAGCATGTTTGAAAGAGCTTAGGGATTTTATTTTACTTTATTTTATTTTATTTTTTAGAACTTTTAGAGATTCAAAATAATCAGAAGGAAGTGGCTTGATGAAGGTCAACTGCCGTGCTTCATGGGAGCCCATTTTGGAAGCTGGGAACCCAGGAGAAGGGGAGTTTAGGGTAGGTGCATTCTGTTGGCACGAGACGAAGTCTGCTCAGCTGTAGTGAACTTTCAGGTTGTTGCTTTCTCACACTGAGATGGGACAGGGTGGATTTGAGGCCTAAACTGAAAGGATTCTGTGTTCCCAGGAACATAAGGAAATATCTTTGTTCTGATACACAAAATTAAGGGTTCAGGGCTTCCCTGGTGGCACAGTGGTTGAGAGTCCGCCTGCCGATGCAGGGGACACGGGTTCGTGCCCCGGTCCGGGAAGATCCCACGTGCCGCAGAGCGGCTGGGCCCGTGGGCCATTGCCACTGAGCCTGCGCGTCCGGAGCCTGTGCTCCGCAACGGGGGAGGCCACGACAGTGAGGGGCCCGCGTACCACACACACACACAAAAAATTAAGGGTTCATCAGTCAAGGCAGCTAAAGAACTGGAGAGAGCCACATTACCTCCTGAACACTGGGAACAATGACAAGTCCAGTGTCAGAGCACATTCAGCTGGTGTAACAGTATTTGTCATGTGATTCTCAAGCAGGACCAGTGTCTGCATTGTGTTCAGGCTAGGAAGTGAAGTACACAGCTCAGAGTCCACGAAAACCTCCACAAGCTCAGTTGCTGCACGTAAGGCACAAAGGCGGGATTTTACATCCGGGACAGGAACCCCGCTAAAACCGGAAGCACGTATTGCCACGTGGTCTAATGGGAGCATAGGTAGGGTCTCCCAACAGCCAATCCTAGTGCCAGGAGTGTTTAGGAGGCGTAGCCGCGGAGAGACAGCGGCCAATGGCAGAGAGGTCCGTTAATAGAGTGAGGGCAACGGCGGGTGAGGGGAACAGAGTACAGCCGCCAGGGGAGGCTGAGGAGCTCTAGGCAGTTCGGTGGTCAGACTGTTCACGTGAAGTGTAGCGGTACTTCAGCCACCAAACTTCGATTCTCGCCCGCCCTTAAACATCATGGGAGATTCACAGAGTGAGCATCAGCGGATGTTACGACGCCACAGCCGCGAGAAGACAGAGCTGCAGGCCCACATTCAGGGCATGAAGAGCTCGATCCCCAAGAGCGACAAGCAGAGAAGAAAGCAGTTGCTCCTCGATGTGGCTCGCCTCGAGGCCGAGATGGAGCAGAAGCACCAGCAGGAGCTGGAGAAGTTCCAGGAGAGTTTCCCTGATCACAGCAGCCTCGATTCTGTCACTGAAGATCTGGCCAAGCTGGATCTCGAGAACAAGCCTCCTCACCTCTGGAGGGCACAGAGAAAGCACAAAAGAAAGGAGGCCTTCAATAGAGAAAGCCAGGATTGGATGGACAAGGCTGAGAGGGAGCATCTGGCCAGCTTGCGCCATGACGAGGAAATGAAGCTCGGCGCCATCCTGCGGGCCAAGCATCTGGAGGTGAAGGATATCCCGGCCGACGACCACTGCATGTACCGCGCCATCCAAGACCAGCTGGTGTTCTCCGTGACCGTGGGGAGCCTGCGGAGGCGCACCGCCGAGTACATGCGGCAGCATGTCGACGACTTCCTGCCCTTCTTCAGCAACCCCGAAACCGGCGACGCCTGCAGCCGCGACGACTTCTTGAGCTACTGCGACGACATCGTGTTCAGCGCGTCGTGTGGAAGCCAGCTCGAGCTGAGGGCCCTGTCGCACGTCCTGCAGACCCCCATCGAGGTGATCCAGGCCAACTCGCCCGCCGTCGTCATCGGAGAGGAGTACACCAAGAAGCCGCTCACCCTGGTCTGCAAGCAGTACTCCTACAGCAGCGCGGAGCACTACAACTCGGTGAAGCCACTCGACACCGGCTCCGGCGGGAGCGTGGCCCGGCGTCTCATCTAGGCCCGCTGCCGCCATCGCCGTGGCGGCCGCCGTTGGAGCCGAATCTGCCGCCGCCGCGTCTCCTCAGCAGGCTCCGCTTTTTTCCTTCGGTTTTCTCAAGGTTTTGTTTATTCATTTTACTTAGAGCTCACCCCTCTCTCCTCCCCCGCCCCCCCTTCTTCCTCCCTCGCTCTTCTATCCTCCTCGATCGTCCCTGGGTTGCTTCTTTCACGGGGTAGGGGGACCGGAGGCCGGTGACCAGGAAGAGATCTGTACCGTCCTACCCTAGCGGAGTGAGTTTGCCAAGTTCTCACCTTTCTTGCCCTGAAGGGTCTCTGCGCCCCACCCAAGAGAACTGGTCACGTTGCAAGTAACTTTGGGGTTCAAAAAATGGCAACTTGGTTTGATGCGTTCTTCACTTGGGGAAAAAAATCAGTTTAGCTCAGAATCTTCCGGTTGCCCCGTGAATGTATTCATTACTTAAAGTTGGAGTTGATGTGAATGAAATGATTTGGGAATGCCTTTTGCTTAGTTCTTTGGGGAAAAAAATGTATCGTGGGCTGTTTGGGGGTTTTGCTTTCCACTTCAACTGGGCTACTCAGGAGACGTCTCAAGTTACAAACAAGACCTCCTCTAGTTTTTTTTTTTTTTGGCTGCACTGGGTCTTCCTTGCAGTGTGGGGGCTCTAGGCGCGCGGGTTTCAGTAGTTATGGTGTGTGGGCTTAGTAGTTGTGGCTTGCAGGCTCCAGAGCGCAGGCTGAGTAGCTGTGGCTCACAGGCTTAGTTGCTCCGCGGCATGTGGGGTGGGGTCTTCGCTGACCAGGGCTCGAACCTGTGTCCCCGGGATTCTTAACCACTGAGCCACCAGGGAAGCCCTAGTATTTTATTTTGTTTTTTCATAAAACCTTGTATAGTTGCAAATTAATTACAGTTGTTTAGATGTTTCCTGAATTCTAAATAATGTTTGTTAACTTTAGAAGTTAAATGTAAGTGTTAAATGTAGAAAGTAGATTTACCTAAACTGATAGGCTAGATAAGGCTTGCTCTAAGATGTGAAAGATCTCAATTTAATTTCCTTTATTAAATATAAGAAAGGACATGACTTTATTCAAGTAGTTGATTCATTTCATTATATCTGCAATTGATGTGAACTAAGAAGAGGCAAACTGATAGGTAGTTTAACTTGCTGTGAGGGGTGACATCAACTACTAAGTTTCCTTTATTCTCAGACATAAAAGGGTATAACGTTGTTCAAGCAGTTGGTCCACTTTGTTCTATCTACAACTGGTATGAATGTGAAAGATCTGAACTTAGTCGTTTTCCTTAATTCTTAGAGATAAAAAGTATTTAAAGAGAGATTTTTAAAAGTATTAAAGTAGTTGATTCATTTTCTTATATCTGCAACTGGTATGAAGCAAAAAAAAAGTGAGCGATAAACTTTTGTTGATATTTGAGACTTGTTGATATCTTGAATTTGCCAAAAAATGTAAAAGTGAAATGATTTGCAGTAAACAATTAAAAAATTTAACCTTTAGATCCTATATTTCAGTGAGATAACTTAAATTCATTTAAAAATTCTTTGTACACACCAAATGTTCTAAAATGAAATATACAAAGGGGAAAAGGGGAACAGTAGTTTGTTTAAAGAATAAAAGCAGTTTAAAAAAATACCCGGTTTTCCATTTTTGTATAGCTGACTTAGTTCATATAGAGTTTGTATCCCAGGATCGACTTCAGCAAAGGAATCCTGGAGGGTTAGGGAGCAGGAGTGAAGGGGGAGGACACAGTGACAGATGAGGCTTTTGGAAGGAGGAATGGGCCTGCAGTCTTGATGGTGGCCTGGAGTGGAATATCTCCCAGGGAAGGATTTAGGGAGTAACAAGATAGTTGAAGCTATCCTGACTTGATGTTTCACTCAGTGCAAACATCATGAAATGGCTTCAGTTAAGGATGTTCTCACTGCTATGCATGAAAAAGAATTCTCACTTTTCAAAAACTTGCC